>NW_020897704.1:2206617-2651162 GCF_003984885.1 Neopelma chrysocephalum
AGGAGAAAGAGCTACAGGACACAGTTTAGCAGTAGGGAAAAAAAAAAAGAAACTGTGCGTGACTGAGTTTTGATCAAAAATTAGAAGACATGTCCTAGCTCTTAGAGCAAGAAGGTTCTTGGAGCAGCCTTCCCATTAAAAAAGAATGGGCAAATCCATAAACTTATTGTTAAAAGAATGCCAGAATCTTATGAAAAGGATAGTATGGTGTGGTGCTTTCTGCAGCAGAATCCTGAAGCCAGTAACACAGAAGCTCTGCCATTGTTAAACTAATGTTCTTAGATGTGATAACTCCACAGGATCTGGAACCACCCAAAGCAAGTGGGTGACTGCTGCAGGTTAGCTACAGTGGGGACCTCCCAGCATGCACTGACTGTTTCCCCCAGGTCTACACTGCTCCCTGCCTTGCCAGGGATGTCCTGTGAGACCGGGATGGGTTGAAGGTCTGTCACAGTTTTGGGTCTGTTGGGTGGATGCAACTTTGTGCTGAAACTGGAAAGTGAAGGAGCAAACTGCAGCTCGTGCGCAGCAGTTAGCAGGGGCTTTGCTTTCTTTCTGTGTAGATAGTGGAAAAACAGAGCAATTGTCACATGCTGGCTGTGGGGTAGCTGGTGCACTATCAGACCCAGATGTAACTGTTCTGTGTGAAAAGGTTGGATCAGTCCAAAAGAAAAATGGAGATATGAAAAAAATTGTTGAAAGCAGGGCTGTTGCCTGTCTGCCAGGTGTATTTATTTCTATCTCTAATCTTTGACTATTTTCAGGTTCAAATGAATATGAATTTTATAAAGCCTTGAATTATTGAATTATTTTCTACAGAACTATAACACAAGGAAAGATGTTTTTCTTTCCTTTAAATATAGTCATGGTAAAAATTCTCATTTGGTGTCTGGTAAGAGCCCAAACATGTATCTCAAAGCCAAGACTAAGGGTTATGTCCTGGGCTGTGCTGTTGCTATTTATGCACTCTGCAGTGTATTGCTTAATTTCTTATGCCTCCACTTTGCCTTGTAGAGATCAGTACTGATCCATCTCACAGTAGTGCAAGACTATGTTCACATAGACTCAAATGTGCTCCAAGATCCTCAAACATCAAGGACTATTGGATGCATTATTATTTTTATTTTTATTTTTGCTAACAGGATCGCTTTGACTGGATGAATATTAGTGAATACAATGATTGTCAGTGTATTTCTGAGTGGTAAGAGAAGCACAGCCCATGATCCAGTGCAGGAAATTTTGTAAATGCAGATGAGGCAAGCCATGAGGATGGGAATCCCAAGGCTGACTCTGCTGTGAAAAAATGTCATTGAAAGGGAGACATGCCATTTCTGTCATTTTGTCACCTAAGAAACAAGCATATGAAGAACTGAAAGGACAGTCAGAAATGTTTATGCACCCTGTGGAGGATAAATTGGGTCTGATTCCCAGGACTGGCCTAGGAGACATTTCACCAGACTAACCAAGTATAGCCTCTATGCATGAGACTATTTTTCTTGTGTGGGAGATACTTGAAGTTTAAATTCCATAGATAAGAAATCAATTCCTTCTGTACCCTGTTATGCCTTTCTGCTGAGAGCGTTAGGTCAATCCACCTATGAAGGAATATGTATTTCCTCGGCTTTTCTTTCCAGTTTTTTTTTCTGAGAAACATTTGAAGCTATAGCTGTTATTTTTTAATTGACATAGTCATGAATATTCTTGAAGGCTGTCAGTCAGCTACAGTTAAAGCAGTAAATTTTGCAGGCACCTGAAGGAAGTGTTTATGTGTACACAGAGAGGGGTCACCCCTGTTGCTCAGTCTCAGCTTACTGCTCTCTAAATCTGCGACACATGCATGTGTTGCTGTGTTTCACAAACAAATTGGAAGGCAACAGTGCTCAGGTTTCATGTGCTCTTGGACACTTCTGCCAAATTCCAGCTCTTTGTTTTCCCGTGCACCAAGCATGCCCTGACCCGGGCAGGTCAGTCTCAGTTGTGTAGGGTGGGCAGGTACAGGTAAACTCTGCCTGCGCTGCGAGAGGTGAGACACGCACCAGCACCAGCCCAGAAAGTGTATGACTGCACAGGACACACTCAGACGGGGCAGATATTCCTGCCTTTCATCCCAGTTTAGCATGGGTTTGGGTGTGCCACAAGCCCTTGTTACAAGATTTACATCATCCCATGCCAGGATTATCTTCTGTCTAGCCAGTCATGAGCTAAACTTTTCAGTCTCTGCTATAGTTTAAAGTGACCAAAAATAGTTTGAGAACTGATCACTCCAAAGATTTCAATAGTTGGATTTTAGGTGCAGCGGTAGGACAAATTTGCAGCTCTGGATGAGCACTGCTGTGGTCCCAGTTGCCCCTTCATGTCTGCCTATCTGTGCCTTGCCTGCCTCCTCTCACACCAAATCTGCGTTCAGTCAGTTCAGGGAGATAGCACCCAAAACAGAGAAAAGAAAAAGAAAACCAACCAATAAAAGGGAAGATTGTTTTGGTTTGCTTCCCTAGACCTCTTACTGCAGGTTTCAGTGCTGTGTTGCTGGTGCAAAGGAGATGGTGGGAACCTCTGGCCAGGAACAGAGGGAGGACAGCATCAAGCAGCGTGGCTTTAACTTGGCTTAAATTATTCTGGATTGGTACCCTAAGATCTTTGTGACAACAGAACCACAGATGTTGATATTGATAGCCCAGCACAGCTGAGCAGCCTGCAAAACCCCCACCGTGCCACTGGCTCCCACTCTCAAATTCCCACTGCAAAGAATCCCACAGGTCACATGGAGAACTAAGCTCACAGCTGGGTGTCAGACAATCCTGAGCTCTAATCCTGCTCTGCCAGCTCCATGCTATGAGACATCCTGTTACCTCAAGGGCACTGAGCAAGTTTTGTCAGCTTCCTATCTCTGTAAAGCATAAAAATTAGTTATAGAAAGCTCCTCTTATTTGATGCTCTGTCATCTTCTCATGTGAAAAGTAAGGCCGTTACTTTTTCTATCAACCATGCTGGATGTGGAGGACCATTCACGCTGGATCCTCATCATTTGGCTACCTCGAAGTGGCAATGCATGGTCTTATCTCTGGATGACTGCACAGCATGTCAATATTACAACATGCTGTATTTCATTCTAATGCCTAACTAAATGCAGGGTGAGCAGACCTGTTCAATGCTGAGGGCACTGGGGCCTCTGACAGTCACCCATTGGAGAGCTAATAGGGCCCTCAGCTCCTTGTCCACGTTAGCTGGCTGTGATGCCACCAATGCCATGATTAATTCTGAAGCAGTCAACTATCCCCCTGCAGTGTGCTGCTCTGCAGCTCCCCAGCTATATTCCCCACCAGAGGAGACATAGTGGTGAGTAACAGAGAGCATAGGATCCTTACCACATTTGGGGGTCTGCAAGATTGCCTGTTGGTTTTCTGTTACTATCTCACAGTTATGTTGACACTAGCAGTGCCTCCTGGGATAAAGTGGCAATGGAGTGAGACGTGCAGAGGTTCTTTCATCAGAGATGGGTCAATTACTCACTTCCAGGGTGGAATTTCTGTGTCTCCAGTGCTACTGTTGTGGTGGGACTCACATGACTGAGATGGCTCAAAGCAAAGACCCGAACTTCACTCTGTCATATTTCAATGAACATTTAAATACCTCCTTGCCAAATCAGCCTCTTTCCAAGCTGATATTTAACCCCCCTCCAAATGGAGCAGTGGTCTCAATAATTTTTAATTTGACTATAGCTTTTATAGGCTATTTTCTTCTTTGAAATTCAAGGTTAATGCATCTCTTGGGCAGACTCATTTGCTTTTCATTAAGAAGTCTGGAGAGGTCATTACTTCTGGGACAAATAGTGAAACTGTTCAGTTCTTTAACAAGCCATGGGATGGAAAACCTTTAGGGCCATTCAGTTCTGTTGCTGGAGCTGGGACAGCTGCAATGATCTGTGAAAAGAAAGATTCAAATGTACCCACCTTGTTCCAGTCTTTGTCAGCAAAAGATGCTGCCTGCTGCCCTGATGTCACTGGAGGTCTCCAGGGCCATTGCTGGCATTTAAAAGCAAGCAGTGGCCTTAAGTAGTTATTTATGATACAGAATATCATACTTTAAAAGCAGCACATCTGTTTTAGTTGAAATCAGCTGGGAATGACCTGAAGGCAGATCAGGAGTTAGCTTTAAGTGAAATCGGGGATTTAGTCTGGAAATGCTGTTGAAGCTGTAGTTCTGCTCTGATCTCCTGCCTCTTGCACCAGATATAATTCTTCAAAATGCAAATGCTGAGCTAACCAGTGCAGGCACAATTTCCTTTACAGTACCTATATGGCTGCTTTTGAGCAGGACCCACACTACGGTGCAGAGGGGAAGGCTGCATTAAAATATATGGGGAAGTAAGGATGCTACATCCCAGCACAGGAAGGACATCTACCTTGTAGTGAGTCCAGAGGAGGACCACCAAGTTGATTAGATGGATGGAACACCTATGAGAAAAGGCTAAGAGAATTGTGATTATTCAGCCTGGAAAAGGCTTTGGGGTGACCTAATTGCAGCCTTCCAGTACCTGAAGGGAGCCTACAAGAAGGTTGGAGAGGGACTTTTGTAGAGCATATAGTGACAGGACAAGGGAGAATTGGCTTCAAGCCGAAAGAGAGGAGGTTTAGATTAGATATTAGGAAGAGATTCTTTACTGTGAGGGTGGTAAGGCACTGGAACAGGTTGTCCAGAGAAGCTGTGGACACCTCCATCCCTGGAAGTGTTTAAGGCCAGGTTGGATGAGACTCTGAGCAACCTTCTAGTGGAAGGTGTCCCTGTCCATGGTAGAAGGACTGGGATTAGATGATTTTTAAGGTTCCTTCCAACTCGGGCCATTCTATGAGTATGTGATTCCATTTGCCTTTCCACCAAGCAGTGTGTGAGGATCACCTTGCTGTGAGATGGAGGTGAGCACCATGCTGTCAGTGAGCAGACTTCTCACTTGAAGGGTTTTTTCACCAGCTTGGCCTCCATGCTGCACAGCACCAAGAAAAGCTTAACTATGATCAGGTTTTCATTTTTCTTTCCATATCTCTTCCCATTCCTCCAATTACCACTTTCAAAATTATGAAGGAAGCATGCTTCATCACTTCCATTTTCTCTTCCTTTCATTTCAGTGTTCTGCACAGAGGAGGCTTGCTTTTTTCCATGTTTGCTTTGAGACATTTATTTGCTTAGCAACTCTCTCAGAGGCATAATCAGTATGATCCAAGTGTTATCAGCTTGGGCTCAGGGGGATCTTATCAGTGTCAATCCTTTCCTCACAGGTCTCTCTCTGCTGAGGTCCACATTGGTATGTCAAAAGACACCCCGCAACCTTTTCTTTCTTCTTTAATCCTCATCTGGCATTGCTCAGGTAATGGGAGATGTAAGTACAGGAGGTAAGGAAAAGCCAAGCCTAACCCATGAAGACAGTCTAAATCAAAGCTTTATCAAGCTGCTTTTTCCTTCCCACTGGTTCTGAACCAAAACAAAGAATAAGACATCTTTTCATCTTACGTTTCACTACTGATGAAGAATGTACACTTCTAGAAGACATCACATAGGTTTTTAAATCCCTCAAAGTGTTTCAGGTAAAGGGTCCTGTCCTGGTGGTTGTGATATGAAGCCCCTCAGGATCTGAGCCCCTCAAGATTTCAATGAAACTTTGCATTTTTTTGTTGTTGTTAATCAGTAAGTATAGCTGGACAGTTATGATTTAGTGATTGCATTGTGAACATTGTAGGCTTGGCTAATCTTTTGTTTTAAGGAAAAGTGAAAACAATCCCAAGATGAATGGGCAATCTGGGTGACAGCCACCAGGAGTGAAGTCAGCAGGACTGAGCAGTAACTGGGGTAAAGGTAATTCTGACAGTGGGAGATTGTGACCACTGACTTATTGACCACCTACTCAAAATGGACCCCAGACACAGAGGGAAGAACTGCACATGTGGCCTATTTAGCATGAGGAGCAAGAGATATAAGTAGCAAATAGGGATTTGACTACTAGTTAATGGAAAAGTTATGTAATCTATAACCAATGAATGCTGATGCCTTTATTAAAATGTATAAATAGTGTCAAGTTTTGATGATGGAGAGCTTTTTGTGGGTTACCAGCTGGCTCCCTACTTTGCACAAACTAGAATAAAAAATAGAAATACCTGGCCTTGGTGTGTGAATTGGTGCTGCACATTGGGTAACGAGCCCATGGTCTGGACAGCAGTTGGAAATGTGATCAACATAAAAGAGAGGGTCTTTGGTATACAAAGGTAAAACTGAAACTTCCATTATGAATCTAAATAAATGTTCTTCAGCATTAATTTCTCAAAAGCAAAAAATCCAGAAAGTATTTTTAATATAGATTTGCTGCTGTTCTATATTCTAAAAATCTTTGTAACAGATTTTATAGGAAAGAAGTTACATAATCACCTGCACCACATATAAAATATGTAATTGCAACTTGGAGGAGAAAATAGGTTTGTTCTGGTATTAAAAATTCTCTATCAGAAGAATTTGATAAATACAGTGCAGCATACAGAATCAGCCTCTTTTTTAAAATGCCTTCTTCAGTACCACAGGGGTATGTCCTTTATGCAGATCCAGTCTCTGCTCAGCCAAACAATGACCCCCGTTAAAAAAGCCAAATGTTTTGCCAGTTTTCAAGAATCACCAAAACTGTAAAATGAATTTGTAGATCTCTTGATATAACCTTGTACAAACTGATATCTTTCTCTGTCATGGGGCACTGCATCAGAGAGCCTAACACATCCCCTCTGAACTCTGTAATTCCATCTTTGTTTCTGCTCTATGAATTCTACCAAACTCTCATGTGCCTGAGAGAGAGAAGGGGGCTTCGATTGTACATAATGTGCAGATTGTTTCAGATGTTCCCATCTGCAGTGTAACCTTATATTTTGGCTATCAGCTATGTGCTTCTCTGAACTAGAATACGCTTCTGAGTAAACAGTGATAAAATGCAGAGACGACCTCATGGCCCATGTCCCCACCAGGTAACTGTGGTACACGAGAGCTGCTCAGTGATCATGATGAAAACTAATCATACAGGGACTCACTCTCTACAAACTAATAACTCTGTTCCTGTGAATGAAGTATCACACTGATTAAACACATACTCTTCTCTAGGACTGAGACTATTGCTAGTGAAGTGCCCCTTATACTTCTGCATTTGCTGCTGCAGAGCTCCCATCCCATGTTTCCAGAACATCCCAACAGCATGGACCTGCACGCAGAGAACAGCCAATATTTAAGCTGAGTGAAAAAAAATGGGGTTAGTACATCTATGAGCTTCTGCTCAGCAAGACCTTAAGAAGTTGCGTGGGGCAGAAACATTTTGCCAGTTTCAATCAAATTAGCAACACAAAACACAAAGGTTTTGTTTCTTTTTTCCTTTAATGCAACAAAATAGATGCTGCTAAATAAGCACCCAACTGTCTTCACAGCAATAAAACAGGAGGTCAGATTTAAAGTGCCACACTTGCCCTTCTGTTTCTTGGAAGACCTCTCTGTCTCTAAGCTGACAGTGCAGCTGTTCAATGAAAATTATGCAGAAAGATTAATAAAATCTTAGTCGGGATCTTAAAATATATGGCGAGTCCAACAGTTTTTTAGGTAAGCATGGATCGCATCATTCAGATGAAACAGCTGACACATTTTTGGCCTGTGGCTGGAGTATTTATCAAGTTCAAATAGTAAAAAAAGAAATTTATTAGAGGTTTAAAGTAAATCAATCTGATTTCAGCCACATCCAATCACAATTTATCCTAATGTCCCATGATGATCCAAGAAGCTGGGGAATATAGACTGTGACTGTCATCCAGCAGCAAAAATATTATCACACGCTTCAAAGATATTGGCTGCCTTTCCTCTGACAAAGTCAGAGCTCTAATGTGCACTCTGATGAAAACAGGATGGCCCCTTTCAAACTGAGATGATAGAGACAGATGAGGCAGTAAGACGAAACCAGCAGGAGCCAGCACACACAGAGCTGCAGTAAATCCAAGCCATAAACAGAATGCCTCCTGTACTCAAAACCTTCCAAGGCCCCTGCGCTTTCTGAAAGTGTGGCAGCAGCACTGCTGCGCCTTCAGCCTTGCAGACCCATAGGGCATCAGAGAAACAGCAATTTCAGCAATTTTATAATGACTTACACCCGTGAAACAAATGCTCTTTATATGTTCAGGGAGGAATGTGTGATTGCTGGCGGGCAGCCAGCAAGGCAGCCGGTACCTCAAACAGGCCATTCGATAGGGCCGCCCACACGTGGCTGCTGCCCCTCGTCCCAACAGTGCTGCAGTGACCAGCACTGGGGCTCCAGACAGGACTCCCTGTTCAGGATCAGTTAAGCTTCTGACAACATCAATCACAGTGTAGTGCTCCCGATGGGCGCTGTCGTGAGAAGCTATGCTGCAAACCTGGCATGTAAATCAGGAGATTAGGAACTACTCAGTAGGTCCCAAAACTCATGTCTTTCACATAGTGTATTAAAACATTTTTAGTTTATTAAAGCTAAATCCATGGGGAACTAAATGCTGTGTCTGGGTTTCCAGAGTTCTGATCACACAGGATATATTAAATCCAAAAGCACAGTTTAAGGCAACACTAGAGCATGACCCAGTATTTTCACACACAGGTAATTAAATGCTCAGATTAACTCTGCTCTTCAGATAGGATTCAAGTGTTGTTTTCTTTTTTGAGAGCTTAAAAATTATTCTAAAAACCAGGCCTAGGAGAAATAAAGAAGCCTTCCCTAGTGGTTTTGTTCTGCGAACTAAGGTAACTATACCTGAACAAGGAAAATGGCATTTAAAAGTTTTTTAAGTGTCACATGTCTAGACTGCAGTATCATGGACTAGATGTATTTATATGCATTAATTTTGATGTGCTGTTACCACCATTACAAAAACGAGCAACTGAGGCACAAGGCAATACAGATTTGGTTTCAGTTAAAACACCTGCATCTAAGTGTCTGAAGTGTAGATGGCAACTGCTCAGTGTCTACGCTCTCATTACAGCCAATGGAGATAAATAGGGGTCTGAAGAACAACTGAGTTAGACAAATGTAGGATCCTACTTTGTGCTGCATCCCTCCCTGATTGCTCAGTAACACTTCATCTGTTCCTGAGAGAGAACATAGCTAAATCTCTTGAACACTGACGCAGGGGGCCTGTTGCACAGGACATGATCCCCACAATGTTCTCTACAGGTTTCTGTACACACTGCCGAGATACCCCCTGCTAACAATCTGCCCTGATGGCCTGGAGTCACCTCCAAAAGAGCACCAAGAGATAACCTGCTTGAGGTTAGACAAGATGCTTCTGTCACACACAGCAGCAGTTTCATTCAGGGCTCTGTCCTCCTGCTAACAAACTGAATTCATTTTATGGCAAAGAATGGACAAGATGGTAAACGTTCAAAGAGCTTGATTTTTTTACTGTCTTTTAGAAGGCACTAGTTCTGTCTAGGTGGAGAGGGAACATTTGAAGAATGGGCCAAAGGTAAGAGGCTTAGTGCTGAAAATGGCTTGGGGAAGGACAGAAGGAAATATATAACCTAGTTTTGTTGCAAAATCAGGAACCATGAAGATCTGTAATGATTTCATATTGCATCACACTTCTGGAGGATTTCAGACCAAGAGAAAGGCTGTTCTGACAGTGAAAACACAAGGAATGCAAGTAACAACTTCAACTACCACAGTACTTGATTTCAATCAGGAGGTTGCAACTACAGCCTTTCAAGAAACAGAGACACCTTGTGTCTACAGGTAACAGAGTGTGACAATTAATTTCTACTTGGCAGAATACACAGGTCTCACTCAACCTCCGACATGGCAGTGTACTGATGGTAACTCAGTTAGAAGCTAGCATCCACAGTAAAATGTACAAGGAATGCTGCTCTAAACTCATTCCAGGTATCATCTCTAGACTGGACAGGCAGCTTGACTGAATACGCATATTCTGTATGTAAAATGTTGGGCTGATGATGATGATTAGCCTGACTGGTCACTGCCCCTGGTGTGCATGATTTCCTGAGGTCCATAGCCATGATGAACCAGGCAATGTGCCAAGCAGCAAAGAAAGATTCCAGTCTTTTTTTGTTTCCTATGCCTGCAGTGATCAATGCTGGTTAGATTCCTTGAAGAATGCATCTTGGATTACAGTTACCATTTGACCAACCAGCCCACCTCTCACACTGCTCATGAGAGCAACCAGCAGTTTTCTCTACTGGTCATTTGGTATCTCCAGGTGTTCTTCAGCTTAGTATGCAGGCAAGACCATTTTTTTCTTAAAAGAGGAATCCACATCAGGATGACTTCTGTTCCCTTTGAAATGTCTCATATGCTACACAACAGCTGTG
This sequence comes from Neopelma chrysocephalum, assembly GCF_003984885.1. Taxonomy (NCBI): domain Eukaryota; kingdom Metazoa; phylum Chordata; class Aves; order Passeriformes; family Pipridae; genus Neopelma; species Neopelma chrysocephalum. Next base: position 2,216,977 of record NW_020897704.1, read on the forward strand.
TGCTGTCAGCTGCTGAAGGTTATTTGTTAGGCAGTTGTGCTAATTGTATTTCTCTCGTGAGGTTTGGAGAGCTGTCCAGAATTGGGACATTGTTAGTGAAGACCAGAATGGCTTAGTAAGGGCTGAGATTTGGTAATGTATCTGCGTGAAAGTCAGTTATCTGGGCAGGATACTAGTTTAGTATGATTCAGAAGATTATCCCAGCTCCTGTAAAGCAAGCACAAAGGATGTTACAGCTCTAAAGGGACCCTTTAAACATTACAGAATCATTTCATACCCTTTTTCTTTTACCAGTTGCAGGCCTGAGCACTGTGCTTGCTCTCCAAAATCGCTACTCTTCTTACTGGTCTTGGAGGCAGCGAGTTTCAGTAACATATTCTCTAAAGATTAGGTACTGAAAGCTACTACATCTGAAAACTTGTAATTCCTGATGTCCTTGAAAAAGAATACTACTGGCTAGCAGACTTCTGCTTTAGCCACGGGCCTTTCTCATTCACACACATTACCCTCAGGAGACAAAACACGGAAAACATGTTTTATGTTAACTGGGTCTAGACTGGTTTTTCCGTTTCATTTTAAAAATAAGCCAAATTCTCTGCTGACCGTTGAACAGGCATAACGCTGAAGGTCTATATGCTGAGGATTTCTTCTCTTGATTATTAAATAAGCACTGTTTTGGTCCAAAAGACTATTCAAACCATAAAATTCCTGTAGCACTATCTAGAAAAAAAAGAGGAAAATGCGCAAGCTTCTCAGGTTTGTCAGTCTGTGTTCCTTATATCCTGAGCATCTGGGAAAGACCCATGTACCAATAAAGCCTCCGAATCCAGCTCAGCTGCTCCAGCAGTTGCCTGGTTTTGGCATCAACATCCAGAAGAGCCAATTCCCAATTTTGTGTGCCTGCCAATGTCATTTAAGCAAATACTTTGTGTCTGATATATGATACAAGCATTATCAAATTTCTTAAGCTTTAAACATGAGATTTCATTGTGTTCCCCAAGTGGTACATACAAAAATATAATGCTGGTGATAGCTGTTTTTTAAGCTAACCTTGGACTCCCTCATCTAGTCCTCAAGTAACAAATTTAAAATTCATACTGCTCAAGTAACCACACTCAGAAAAGATGATTAAGCTCCAGGGAGGAAGAAACGCACACATGAAGTAATGGCTCAAGAATTTCACTCCAGAGAGACTCCAAAAAACCCTTTAGAGCACAAGCAAAAAGGCCTTTAAATATGTTTGTTGATACCAATAGATTAAAAAAAAACACAATAAGTGTAACATATCAAGCTTCCTAATTCCAGGTGTGTATTAAGCTGCTTATAGATGGGTAAGTCTGCAGTTATTACCCAAAACCATATTAGAGAAAAAATTTGAGTAACTGATAACTCATTTTAGCAGGTTACTTCTGCAAATACTGCAAAATTCAAAATGAAATAAAATTTGTCAGAAAAAAATCCCACTGATTATATTTGGACAATGATTCTACTTCTAAACGTTTATCTGAATTATTTTCAAATCTGTAATTTCAATCTTCTAATGCTTTATTTTTTCCAAGCGCAAAATAGCAGACATATCAAAGCAGTTTGGCAATTAAAAAAACTAAAAAGACTCCTTCACAACTGTATAAACATCCTCAAATTTTTTGAGTATCTTAAGGAGAAATGTCAGGCTAGAGTCACTGACAAGCCAGTTAAAACATGGGCATTAAACCTCCCCAAGCTCACATTCTAGTTCATACTATGCCATCCTTTCCATCTTCTCACTCACAAGAAAACTCCAGGCAGTAAACAAATACATAGCAACAGGAGTCCTTACTGCAGTGCTAGAGGATAATATGGGTCTTTTGAGAGACAAAGGTTAGTATCTTCTAAGCTTCCCTAAACCATTTTCACTTTTCTATAAATAAAGCTGCTTATCGCTGTACTTAAGCTTCAGGAACTTTAATTAGACCAAGAATTCCTCTAATGATTAGATAAAGGCTATTGCAGCTAACAGTCTTAAAAATGGTCTTTAGACGATCTTTCCTCCTTTTTCCTCTTTACCTACATCTTACTTGGGAAAGTAACCACTGCCAAATGAAAAAAAAAAAAAAAGGAAAATCATCCTTTTAAAAGCATTTTTTAACATTCTGCTTACTAAGTAGAGAGGAAATAATTATACACCTCAGCTCATCCTGTAAGTAACAATTTTGCCTTGTAGTTAAGGCCTAAAAATCAGACAAGCACTAAACTTCAAAAGAAAATGTATACCAGATAACAGTTTGAAATGCTGGACTCTCCAAATGCTTTAGAGAGAAGCAGACTTCTGAAGTGTCCTGAGCTCAAACTATACAATGTGCAAGACAAAGATTTACATCTGTAAAAACCTGGAAAGTTAGAGGATTCACTGACAAGAGTTAACTATTTGGTACTCCTCCTAGAATGTTTATTAATAAACCCATGTTTGTTTGACCTTGAAATGTTGGTAGTTTATTGCACTTGCCCGGAGCAGTAGCTGTTTCCAAGGAAGCTGCTTAGCAGGCACGAGATCTGCCAGGAGGACCGGGTGTCACATTCTTACTCATTGTGTTTACTCAATAGCACAGTCCAATTTTCCAGAGACACGAAACTACTGCGATTCAACAGCAACTATTTACTGCTTTGTGAACTTGGCCAGGTGACCAAAGTTACTCTTAAAGTGTGTAATCAATCTGCACATCTATTTAAAACCTATGCCACAATTAGCACTTAAAAACCACACAGTTTTACGCTATTTGGGTCAAATTAATTTTATTATGCTCCATGATGAATTGCCACCAGTGCAACATCCTATTCACTGTACATTTCAAAAATTCACATACTAAAAATTTCATTTTGATAAATGGAAAACTGAATGATTGAGAAATTCTTACGGATTTCATACGTACAAGTGGCTAGCTGATATTGTCTATGCACACAGAGTGTTGAGATACTAAAGCCTCATGCTAGTTCATTAATTGCTAAGGCTATCTGGACAGTCATTTAACCAGAATATATAAGAGGCCTTCATTACAATGTTTAGCAACAATGCACCAGTATCATGAAATGCTATCTTCTGCTTGGAGTGCAAGTGGCAGAGTGCTGAAGCATGCAGTTATGACTAACTTAACTGCCATCGCAGTCTTTATGCCTGAAATTTATCATGAACAAACACTACCTTAAAGTAAATATTAAACCTGGTCACCACAGATCGTGAGTGTACTTTTTGTATGAAGAAACAGAAAAACCAAAAACTTTCTTTGGCCAGTATCTACAAAACAAAGTTTTATTCAATAATGTAACTTCAGAGCTCCCAAAACCTGGAATAGAAGTTTGATTAATGAATTGTGATGCTTAATTATTAACTATATTACAGAAATTCCAATTCTGGGAACATAACAGCTAAACATATCTAGTAAGTAGCATGTTAGGAAAACCTCTAGGTCTCATCTGCTTCATTTTAAAATGCCCTATATGCAATAAAAATAAGGGAGCAGTGCCAGAAGTTATATGAAAGCCATACAAATATTTTCCTTATACACAAGTTGTTAACTCCACTGCCATTAGCTATCCCAGGCTGCACTTGCACTTGATACAAAGCTCAAGCCATTACAACAGCAAAGCTAGTAGGAAGTGTTTCCAGCAGCAGAGGCCAATGCGAAAGTTACCGCAAGAAAGTGAGACCACTTGGCAATTTTTTCCTCAAGTTATGTGCTTAAATTACTCTTTGAAGGAAGTTAGGATCCTCTGAATAATTTAACTTCAACCTTACCTCTCCCACTACTTTTCAGCAACTTTCTCTTCTTCTCGTACGACTAAATTAATTTGCTAAAGACTAGGTTATAACTGGGTTAGAAATCCAAGCCGTATCATGCAGGTCCAGCCTGTCAAGATCAGGTCAACACTGGGTTTCAGTCAACACAATTCTGATAACTTAAATTTCCTTTGACACTCTGACTACAGTCAAAGACCCAGGACACTATGCATTAACTACGCTCCAAATATGACTGACTTAACTAAACATTCTGTGTCAGATAACGTGGTTTTTAAGAAGATTTTCTACCTGAAAATTACAGTAAGTACAGTAATTAACTCTGCAGATATTAAATACCCATGTAGCATAGATTAGTATTTCATAATAGGCAGATATGCCAATGTTTACTGCACTACAAAGTACAACTTATATAAATGTGCAAGCTGTGAAATGAAAATCCCATTTTCTGTCCACTTATTCAAATACTATTCTTGTGAATCAGGTTCTTGATCTTCATCATAACCCTTGGTCTTAAAGCCAACATATGAAGACAGAATACTGCCATAAAATTCAGTACTTATTCGAAGTGTATAATTCTGAGTTAATGACTTTCCAACCTAAAGAATGTAGGATTGGTGCTTCCGCATCTGTTGTGTACCATAATGCAAAGACTGCAAAGTAACACCACTTGTGTTTAGTACACCAATGTCCTACAAATTTTAAGAAGTAATTAAACACTATTGAAGCAAGCCTTAAATGCAGCCCTTCAGTCTGAAAACCACAAAAACTGATTTTAAAAATATATCAAACTGTAGCGATTGCCAGCCTCCAATACAGCCCCCAGTAATTTAGATGTCTTCATTCTGAAAATAAGAGCTGGGAAGGAATTAAAAAAAAATAAAAACCAACCAAAAAACCCCCAAACTCCCAAACAAACAAAAAAAATATCCCCAAACCAAAACCACCCTCCCCCAAAAAAACTCAAAGAAAATATGGAACTTGTCTGCATTCAAAGTTGTCTTTACTGCTATGACAATGTAAAGCCACCCTGTTTAACTTCTGATGGAGGTCCCTAATTGAAGAATTTAATTACTACTGCCATTCAATAGCAGTCAGTACTGCTACAGTCAGGGGAAGGTAATTTTCACAACTAGCTGTGCATTTCTGAAGTGCTTTTGTGTTATGTAAAGCATACTGCTAAGATTTGAACTGCAATGTTGTGATGTATTTGAAACCATGCAATAGTATAAACCAGCCTCAACATTCATATAGCATTGCATTTGAAATGAAGGGGCTAAATAAACTAAGAGCTGCATCACTTAAAGAACATAGTGCTATACTAGGTTTTAATAAGAAAATTTAGATACAGAAAAAGTAGGGTATGAAAATAGTGTTTTCCTTCTTGCATTATAACTAAATTACATTAAGGTTTTTGTCAGTCTCACATATTACATTTAAACTCCCTTATTGATGGAATGGAAAGTATTCACATGTACATGATCATCCAGGTGTAAACTTGCACACATTAACAGGGAGTAGCTTTGTCGAGGATTATGACAAACCTTTACAGATTAAATGAGGTATTGCACAGATTAATAAAAAAGCAAAAGGCAACAAAAATATACAGCAAATTGGTAGAACATTTACATGATAATTTTACAGAATCCATAGACAGAAAGTAGTGTTTAGTATATCATTCACCTTAAAAAATATATATATAATAATATATGATCAATCATCCCATTCGTCATCATCCTCAAAGTCTTCTTCATCATCTTCATCCTCATCTTCATCTGTAAGACAAGAAAAGCAAGTCACTTGAATGCACAGAATTAACGCGACAAAAGTGTTACTGACTTCTCTCACAACTTTCTGAAAACAGAACAATCAGTTCAAGGTCGTCATGACAATACACTTGGTAATACTCTATTTTAAGATTGCTAGACATGACATTCAGTTTAGATAGTTACTAGCTGGAAGTTAAATCTAATTTGTTTCTCTTCTCACTTCTTGCCCCATGTAGGAAAAATGTATCTTGTTTTGTGCTAGGAGAAAAAGAATCAGAAACTCTTGATTACAAGTTACTACTTATTACTCTTTCTTAGAGAATGTGAGAGTGGTCAGCTTGTTTCAGACCACGTTTTAAACTTCAAGGACAGATTAATTTCTGAAATGTAAGAACTGCTTCCCCAGGTTTTCTATGTAACGGAATTTCTGTTTACAACAGATTAAAAAAAAAAAAGTGAGCTAAACATCATTGTGGATACTGGAATAACTGGAATATTCTAAGCTGTGTAATACACATCAACTTCAAAATCAATGTTTAACTTTATTCACCCTTCTATTTTTTTATATACATCATACTTAAAAAACTGTAGCCTGCTAAACTTAAACTACTTATTTGTTAGGCAAAAGCATTTTCTTTCCCAGGAAAACACTGCATTTAGCTCCCTTCTGGTATCTAATTTATGTAAAGTACTGAAGATTATTACATAGGGCAGCAAATCAACAAACTATACTGCACTTGGTCAAATGCTCTGCAGACTGCATACTCAGTTCTGGTATCAAGGCAAGCTATGGAAGAAAAATATATCAAAGCCTCAATGGAAGAGATGTATCCAAACAGTTGCATTGCAGCTACGGAACTACATTTATTACAAGCTGGTATTTGAGAAATGCAAATCCTCTTGCAGCCCTAATTTTTCCAAGCACTCAAGTTGATTCAGTACTGGTAGGTGACTAGTCAACTAACACTAGATATCCAATCCTTATCCAGTAGGTGGCAGCCAAAGCCCACTGGGAGCTACAACAGAAGAGCTGAATCTTTGCCTTCAAGAAACAAAGTGTTTATAACCTTCCTTCCAAAATATTTTGACAACTTATTTCATCAGACAGCTAGTGGATAAAAATAAGTCAGTTGTAAAAGAAAAAAGAAGTCTTTATAAGGATATTAACCTTAAATAGTAACTTTTAATCCAGGATTCCTGCAAATTACTACACTCCAGTAATTCAAAGCATGAAGGAACCGTTCAGAAGTCCCTCCCCAATGGTATGCTGAGAGCATTCTGTACTGGACTATATGCTGAAATCCCTGCTTTTCTCCAACAGTATTTTATGATGATTAGAAATGGTAATGCTTGAAAACCTGACACCGTGAGGTCAGAAAAATGCCATCAGACGCACCTGAAGAATGAATGGCTTTGCTCCTTTTCTGCATAACTTCCATTAATGCACCCACAATTCCTGAGGTGGGTGCAGGTGTAGGTGGTGCACTCTCCTGACCATCAGATACCTTGGAAAAAAGGTTAGAATAGAAAGATGCAATTAGCAAAACAGAACTTGTGTATTTCAAGAGAAACCTCCTTATAAGATTAATGAGTTTATTTTCTGCCAGAAGAAAGTGTAAAACAGCTTGTTCCTTTAGCTCTAACTTCAAAGTCTTTATTTATAAAAAAACCCCAACTTTTTCTTTTTTACCATATAACACAACTGTAGTTAGCCATACTCAAGGTTCAATATTTCAGCTCTGACTATCATAAAGTGAGTGCTCATCTAAAGGAAAGCTTCTTAATATGGTTGTTTAGGCATGACTTGTGTGGTTGGGTATTCATTATTTATTTTATCTTTGGTATATACCACAAAATATCTTTTCTTGTTTGGGTTTGTTTACTGAGACTGCTTCAGGCTGATAATCCCTTCTGAAAGTAATCAGTACTGCATACCTCTAATGGCAAATAAATACGAACACATCCTCACACTTTTTAAATCAGAAGTCCCAAGTGCAGAAGAATGGCAAAAAAAAAGGTACTAACAGACAAAACTTTTTTTAAGATATTCAGTGACACTGGTAAGAAATAGTAACAATAATAGCCTATGCTGGAGCAGGAACAGCAGAGGCATCTCTCATGGGCAGCATTTTTCCAGACACAGACACCTTCTTACAAGCTTCAACATTTGCAGAGCACAGGTCCGTTTTAAGATGGAAATAAACATTATCCTAAACTCATCCCCTGCAGCTGTTTAGCTGATTTTACTGAAGTATTCAGAAGAGCAGCTATCGTTCATAATTCTTGCAAAAGTTCTGTACAGCTGTGATACTGTGGCATCATTGTTTTAGAATTTATGTTTGAAGCTTTACACAAAAGTGAGAAATGAGTTTGAAACAAGGATAACTTCATGTACTAATACTCATCTACAGGAACTGTGTGTTCTCTGCATTTTGTCAGTACTCCTGCTTAAGTCATCACTTCAGAAACTCTAAAATGTACAATCCAAAGCAGAGCCACAATTTACTGTTTACACTGCAGTACTGCAGCCATTTGCAAGTCCCAAGGGGACCTGGATGAGAAACAGTTTTTACTCACAGATTTCAGCTGTATACCCTGTCGTATCTGGTCTAGCAGTGCATCTCTTCCTGAGCAGGACACTGGTCGACTGTTCTGTTCTACCTTCTTTAACTGAGCTCCTTCTCTGATTTGATCCAAGAGTGCTGCTTTGTTTCCCGCAGCAACTGGAAGCTGGTGATCAACCTCTGAAGGAAGGCCTGGTGGTGGTGGAGGACCGGGAGGGGGAGGAGGAGGCGGAGGGGGTGGAGGAACAGATGAACCACTTGCTGGTGGTGGTGGTGGAGGAGGAGGGCCAGACGGTGCAGATGATGAATGCACTGGTGGTGGTGGAGGATACATCCGGTTCGGAGGAGGTGGGGGCACTGTTGCACCAGGTCTGGATGGAGGCGGAGGTGGAGGTGCTGCTGTGGGAGCTCTTGAAGGAGGTGGAGGTGGTGCCCCTCTGCCCCTGGCAGGGGGAGGAGGAGGGCCGGAGCTATGGGGAGGTGGTGGTGGAGGTGGAGGGGGTCCTCCTCTGCACGGTGGTGGTGGAGGTGGAGCTGAAACAAAACAAAGCAACTTCAAATTACCTGCTACTCAAGACCCATGAGTCTTTCAGAGACTAGCAGAAAAAGAAACCAGGCTGTGCCTTGCCTTTTGCAAGGATCTCTGTGCCTGTGCAAATTTTACCAATTCTGGATTAAACTGAATACAGCTGAATGAAAGCTATGCCTGTATGGTAAACCAAGCTGTATATAGTTTCTAGGTCTGTTGTGAATTTTGTAAGAGTCAAACACTGCAGGAAGCAAGTCCAATACATAAAAAGACTGATTAAAATTCAAAAGAAACCTGTAAAGTTTTGTTTAGCTAGAAGTGAATGAAAAAGGTTTTAGACAATAAAGTAAAATACATCATTTCCACTTTATAATCTATCTATTATTTTATTAGGTAGCTGCAAAAGCAAATATTTTTTGAAGCGGTATCTTCTAGTAATAAAAAACCCCTACTAATGCATTACAACGCAGCATAAGTTGACTCTTAGTCCCTTTTACTGAAAATTACTTCCAACAATATCTTTATGGCAGGGACCATAGAAAGGAAACAACTTCAAGGCTACACACAGGATCATTTCTCTGTGAAGTGGCCTTGAAATGTACTTGCTTTGATAATGGCATTTTAAATAGCACTGTTTCATTTCCTCTTTCATTAGGCATCTAATGACTTCTGGTACTTTAGGTCATGTGGTTGTTACATGTAACTACTTAATAATCCAGGTGCTGTCATACAACTAAGAAAATTCACATTTTATATCATATGCTTTTATAACATAAAGGGTGTTACACTGAAGAAGATACTTCTTTACTCTTCTATTATCCCCTTCATTTTACTTGCAGAGAAAGAAGGCTGGCTACACTGGAACAGAGAGGGAACATCCCTAAAAATGGGATTTTGAGGAAGCAAGAGACACTAGTATCTCAGTGCCTCCATCCCTGCTCAACTTTAAAAAAAAATACTGCTTCTAAAATCATGTGTTATGTTCTTAAGTTCCACTAACTGCTCTGGCTTTTTCTATCCCTTCACAAGAACAACACAGGGAGAATCATCTCAAACTTCATCTATTTTCCAAGAGACATACTGCCAACATGCTTGATTTTAAAAACTCCCACTTTTTGGATGGCATGGCTGTAGTTTCCTTTCCGGCCACTGGAGGCCGGTATTATCAAATGTAACAACTCAGCAAGCACTACAGACAGCTGGGTTTTTTGCATTACTGAGAAGACATTCAGTACTGTCGTGCCCCAGAGTCTGTACTGTCTGTAGATTTTAGAAACAAAGCTTAAGTTTTCCTGCGGGGAAGGAGTTTATTTACATCATATCTAGAGAGATATGCCACATCCAATCTATGGAAACAGGGTTCAGCCTGTCTGCACTCAACTGAAGTGCAATGAACGAGGAGCAGCAGGAAGGGAGCATCATTACCTCATCCTCTCTCCCTTCCCCCTCAAACAGATGGTATAAGCAAAACAAGCAAATAATTTGGTTTTTTATAAATGCACATTAATCTGTGCACTATATTAACAAAAAAGTTTGTACAGCCTTTTATTGATAGTACTGTCACCAAAAAAACCAACCACCAGTACCAGAACTAGGGAAAGGGCAGGGAAAACAGGATCTCAGAAGAATGACTTGCCTGCAACTCTCTAGTCAGCATCCTAGCAGGGTGAATATGTAAGCACAGAAATTCTTGCAATAAACACAAAAATATGTTTCAGTTGAGAAAGAACACTTCAAACAGCAGTCAAGCCTACACATTAAATAACATAATTGTGGATAAACCCACTGAAATACTGCAGTATTTTATCTACCTCTATCAAAAAGCACAGAGGTAGATTATCATCATGCATGTTAAAGAAGAGGCAGTTTTCCTTTTAATTGCATACATGCAAGTGGCCATAATGTGAAGTTAACACATATGAAATAGCAAAATAGGCATTTTTTTAAAGATTTCAAGCTAGTCATAAGACTCCAAGGCAAGTATTCTCAATCCAATTTTATGGTTAGCAGTCTGGGATCAACAACTCTGTAAACATTTAAACAGAGTTAATACTATATAAAGAAGCTGAGAGATTTACTACGGAGAAAAAATCAAAATTGAAGTTTTGTTTGCAATTCAACTAAGAAGTTTGACTGCAATACTAAAAATTACAGTCGAACAGGTGCAGACTAAGGTTTCTCATCTAGGAAAGAAATCACGCAACAGCATGAATACTTTGAAGCATATGCTTAGATGCCAGCTCAAATACATACCGCTCCACCGTGGGGGACCTAAGGAATAAATGTAACAAGTCATTGGATCCTGAATCTGTATCTCTTCAGTCTATTGAGCAATTTACTCCCTGGTTTCAAACTGCTATAATTTCAATGGCATCTACATTAGATTTCTCTTGAGAAGTGTTCTAAGCAAATTTTTGAAAGTTTGACACTAGCAGTGTAATGTAACACTGACTTGCTGCGTTCCACTAGATAATGCATTGGCTGAGATCATATTTAAAGGTTAGGCAGGTAACAGCTTATTTGAGAATTTTCCTGCAGCAAAAGCATGCTCAAAACTAGTATTTTTAACTTTAAATTAGAAAAAAAACCTTTAAAAAATAATACAGAATTTTCAGGTCTGTACTGTTGCAAGGCCCACTACATAGTCCTGCCAGGGTAAATGGGCACCATACATACAACCTGCCAGCCAGGTACTACTGCTATAGCTGACAACAGCATTATGGCTTCCAAGATTTTAATTTATTTGTAAGATTGAAATTACAAATAAATATGTAACATATACATTCTGAAAAATCTATATCAAACATACTGCGTAGCTTTGCAGTCAGACTAAGTGCTAACAGAAATTACTTAACTGACATAAATACCCTTATTCCTGAGGGACAAGTACTCTCATGGGTGATGCATGAATATTTTTACTTAGTGTATAGTGTAAGGAAACATGAAATCCAGTGCAACTGCAGCGACATGAAGTCCGGAGAAGAGGATCAAAAACTGCTCACCATCAACAGTTTCTACTTTAATCCTTAAGGCAAAAAATGCCCTGCTAATTTTTATGTGGAAATAAGAGGAATCCCACCTTGTCTGCGCAGTTCATTTTTAACAGCTTCCACACCTCCTGTTTTTTCAATGAAATCATATATGACCTTTGAAGTTTCTTTGTCTTTTAGTTGAGCCTCTGAAATTCCACACAGATCAAACAGATTTTTCAGTTCTGGGTCTAAGTTGTTCACCTGCAAGTCAGATACATTAGTTTTAAGTAGCTTGAAATGTGAGGATATTTTTAAAATATCATTTGTATTGGGGGGAAAAAACCCCACAAACCACATAGCTGAATAGCAAAGCCAAGTACATGCTTCTGGGTTAACTTTTCAAGTCAGAAAGTACTATTGTAGAAGAGGTAAGTACCCTGCACAAAAACTAAAGTTTTGCATCTTTTCCCTCTTAGTCCCAGATCCCTCCTACTCCCTTCTATTCCAACATCTGTTTACATCACATTATAAATCACAATTTATAACTACTTTGATGTACAGTTAACTGTTGATTTAATGCCAATCTTTATAATTTACATTAAAAAGTTTCTAGAGTTTTAATCACTCAGTGTCTTGAATAACTTATTAAATTACTTACATCAAAACCTGTGTTTGGATCCCAACCAACATGTCCAATGTGCCTAAAAAAGCAGAAAAACCCATTTAATCAGCATAAAAAGGACCTTGTTAACCAAAATAACAGGAGACCAAGATAACTGGAGATTACTATCAGTTTCTACCTCCAGTCTCATTAAGACATTAAGCAATTCTTATTCCTCAATGCCTCACTTGAGAGTGGAATAGTAAAACTTCCTTTACTCCTGCTTTTTGTCTTGTGTCCAGAAGACCAAGGGGAGAATTCATTTCTTCCCTTAGGTTATGGTCTGTAGCAAAACATGCAGGCTCCATGCACCCTGTGATGCATACAGATAATGACTGAAGAACCGCACAGAGATCAATGATAAGTTTAGCCTTTATACAGCAACTGGACTTTGAGCTACTGCCAGTCTTCAGTGCCGTGCAGCTGGAAAACCTCCTCCTCCCCGTCATCACTGTATGTTCTCTTATCACCTTTCTCCCACTCACTTCTTTCAAAGAGAAGTCAGGACTGTTTTCAATTGCCATTTTGTGTGGCTAATAAGGTATTACTTTATGTGATGCTATAATCAACTAAAAAGGTAGACCAGTTTTGTGCCCCTCCAAGCTACTTCATGCTACTGCTACCGGAAGACAGAACCATAGTGTTACCAGAACTCCACATTTTGTGTTTCTTTTTGTCTACAGTTCTGTGTAACTGAAGGCATTTAAAAATTTTATCTACTGATTGATATTTATCTATTGATAAACAGTGACTGCGTTGGCCTTCACCAGCATCACAGCCCAAGTTATATACAAGTTATAAGTTATCCTACTGGCATATTTGCCTAACAATAGGAAACGCCAGTTTCCATTTGTCTGTACAAACCCAGCAATTACAGTATCTTACTATGTAAGATGACATAGTCCCACTCACCAGGAAAATTAAGTAGACCTTTAACCAAACAAAACAAAACAAACTTTTAATAGACTCCTTTTGGAAAGGTTCACCATTTCCAACTTAATGTTACATTTAATGATACTGGAACCTATCTTTTGTTTGAACTTCATTAAATATTTTATCACCTTACTCTCAGCTTTTCTACGTCAGAACCTGATAGATATCATAAACAAAGCCTCAAAGTCATTTTATATCTCTGCTGCTGCACAAGTCACTCCACAAATTCCTAACAGAGGTACGACACACTAATGCAAATTTTGTCCACGAATGCTGAAGTCTGCATCAGTAGAGCCACAAGAGTGATCAGCTACCAAGCACTCTTCACTCTTCTTTGTTTCACTTTTCCTTCTTTTTCTGTATTTTTTCAGTTTAAGTGACACTAACAGTTGCAGTACTTCACTGATACTCAGATCAGTAACAACAAGGTTGATGCCTGAATTGTCCAAGCACAGTCTGGATAGGGAAGTGTTTTTAGCCTGCCTCCTGTTCTGTCCTTCTGTCCACTATCCCATTCTACAGCGCACTCTCTCAAAACACTGTGCAGTAACATTACTGTAACTGGTAATGTCAGCATTACTTCTACAAAGTTTTATTCTGGGAAAGCACATCAGTGCAAGTGATGCAATATAATGGTTCAAAAGAACAAGACGTAGACTTGGCATGTAAACCTCACACTGGTTTTCTAATGCTTCACAGAAACCGATCTTTCCTGTAACTAACTCAAGCTCTTTATATTGCTGTTGCTTTAGCAAATAAAGTACACTTATTTTAAAAGGCAGAAGAATATGACATCAATTATTTTTCAGGAATACAACAATTAGTTCAGTAAAGTGACCAAAACCAAATTTCATGAAAGTGAAGCTTAAAATGATACATCATTACTTCTAAAGACTAAAGATGCATATGAAATGACATTAGGAAAAATCCAACCCATTCCTCAAAGATGCATGCTGTACTTCCATCACAAGATACGGGTCCTGGACCACACATCAGAATAAGTTTGTAAACAGAAAAAGATAAAAATATGGCAAGTCATTTCTGCTGTTATGACAAGTCAGGATCTGCATGTGCATTTTGCATGACAAAACACAGCTAAGCAAGCACAGCTGTAAGAATAACAATGTTAGAGTTGACCATTGAGGCTGAATATGAGTCTCCACAGAGCTGACAACTTCAATATGGCATCTCTATGTAGCTAAATTGTTTCCTAAATTAATTTTGGATAGCAAGTTACTTTTTGTTTACAGCTGCAATAAACCCCTCACCTGTGTATAAGCTAACCTGCTTTTAAACACCACACCATTCCAGCTAGCATTCGCTGCAGTTCAGGTTACACAGAACAGTCACGCATTCAAGCCTTGAGTGTTTGCAATGTAATTGACACCAAAAAAAACCAAGACCAAAAGCCAAAACTCCCCAAAACAAGAAAAAATCCATCAATCAAAAACCCAACTCAAACTCAAAGAAGTACTTACTGAAAATTAGATGGTGTTCCAATATCTGCCTTTGTCAATCTTCTCTTTTTAGTTTTTCCTTTCTTCTTTTCTTTGGTATATGAAATATTGTTGACTTGTGGAGTATAAAATCTGTTAGTTGTAATTTCTGGGTTTTTGATATCAACAGTTGCCATTGGTAGATTTGGGCCTGTGAAGGTAAAGTACAGGATTTTTACTACTGTGTTTCAACGAAGCCATATTTAATCTACAAACTTCGGGAGGTTTTTTTGAGCTGTAGAGTACTTGTAATGGAGCCATAGATCTACAAACCACATGCATCCAGCTGGTTTCTGGATGTCAGATGCAGAAACTAAGTTATCTGATGAAGAAAAGTGTTGCTAGAATAGAGCAACAGAAAAATTTTCTAAAGTAGAATTTGTTTTTTTGCCATCTGCACAGAATACATGAAATGAGACACACTAAGATACAACACGGCTACAATCCTAGACAAGATCAAAGAAGTGACTTGCATGAACAGTAACACCGAAACACCCAGAAGGCCATTAACTGGGCAGCACACTAACCTGACCCTAAAGGGGACAGAACCTTTGCTTAATAAGCCCCAAGTGAAAATGCCTTCTGCCATCACATACAGAAACTGAACTACATGACAACTTCAGAATGCTGCTTTGGACAGACACAGTACTGCCTTCAAATATAGGACAATATCTACAGAACTATTTAGGATTTCTTATGTCTTACTCTTTGACAGGTTTTCAAAATAATGAAGTCCCAGATAAGAAACAGCTTGAAGAGATAGTAAAAACAGCACCAGAAATACAATTCATAATTAGCATGCTTAATTTATGTTCTCAAACCTTGTTCTTTATTATAAACAATTCTGAATTATTACTCTAGTTATTTAATATGCCTCTGAATTATACTCCTGCCAATTTCAGCATTTTAATATTACATTATTTGTGCAGCACTAGCAAATAAACATACCCAACATGAGTTCTACTCAGGTTTTTTAGCTTTGACAGAAGATAACAACATAAGCAAGTTATAGCAGTATTTAAATACTAAGAGGTAATTATGCATTTATCATATACATTGAGGGCAGAGCAGAATCACAGAATATTCAGAGTTGGAAGGAACCCACAAGGATCACTGAGTCCAACTCTTAAATATGTATACATACACATAGGCATATTTTTAAAGAAACCTGCAAAAAGGGTAAGTAATTTCAGTTTTGGAAGAATGAGACTAAATGATTAATTTAAGACTAGTTTGGCCAGAAATAGTTTGAAAATGTTCTCTACTTTCCTGTAAGTTGGGACCCAGTGGTTTGAAAATTAACTAAATTAAGACTCATGCACCCAGTCTTATTGGGAAGATGATAAAAAAAGTCTAATTAGACTTCAATAAATCTGAACCTTATTTTGACACTATTTTTTCATAACTATCCATTTTTCATAATTATCCATTTTGTATGGATAATTCAAAAGCTCTCTAAGCATTTTGAAAGGACCAAAAAGCCTTATGTTCACAGTCCAAAGTCAAAATCAGAAAGGAGAAGTAAACAATACAATGAATAAAATGATATTTGTAGTTAAATACCTCAGTGGAAAGCACCTACTACTAGCCAGGACAAGAAACAGAAACATGACACTGGGCTAGACAAAAGTCATCTAAAACATATGACAATGCCTTCATTCCTGTAGGAGTCTTAAGGGACAAGATTTAAAACTGCATTGAAACTGCAGGAAAAAGAATTTCTAAAATGTTTTCTGCTAAGCACAAATGCTTTGATCTAGAAATGTTATGATCTAGAGAACTGTCCTTTGAGAATACCACAACATAAACTGACCCCATATCATTATGCAAAACAATTTGCATTGTTAAAATTAGTACTGAATTGACTAATCATCAAATATTATTAACTCAACAAATGAAGTTCAGTAAAATCTTCAGAATGAGTTGAAAACTACAGTTGTAATTTCATTAGGTACAAAACTAAAAACAGTAGGAGTTAATTTTCACTTTAATCATCTATTATATTTTCTCTGTTATATGCTCTCTGTTTTCACCTGTTATATTGATATTTACAGTTCCAATAGCTATACTGACATTCAAAAAGAAACTGGTACCTTTACAATGCTAGTAAATTTGTCATATTCTTACATGCAAAAAGGTGCATTTTTAAAATCCTGAACTAACCACACATGGTTTTAACCATGTAAAGCAGCAGCCATCTGCAAACTGATGTTTTAATCAGTTGAGCTCAAATCAAGGATTAATAGCCTGATTCCTTGATACTGATAATATTCATACAAGAGGTCATAGTGAACTTAAGGATGAAAATTTTTCTTACCGTCAGGTTTAGACCTTAGATGTCCACGAGGGATAAAAGAATCTTGGAAAGAATTGCACTCTTCTAGAACTGCCATATTTATATCCAGTAAAATTTTTCCCATCATAAGACATGCACCTTCCCCATCAGGTGCAGACAGCTCAATAAGTGAAGATGAGAGAGGCATATAGAGCTCATCATTAGGAAGCACCTGACAGTACAGTGGCGTTAAGCATCCACTGTTATCAATATCTGTGACATCTTCAGAAGGGGCTCCAGAAAATGTTGTACAGAACATTATGAAATGTTAACTCTAGGAAATTCTCTGTATTTTATGTAGAATCTCTCTAGGTATCTGTCCCAGACTACAGACAGCCCTTCAAAATATGCAAACTGTTCTAGTTAACAGCTGAAACAAAATTCTGCCACATGGTTCTTCAATATTCTCTCAAAACCTAATACTCTGACAAATCCTTATTTCATCCAGAATTTCACCGAGGTCAGTTCAACCACAATAACTCTTCTTTATTTGCATAAAGAGACCTAGCTATTACACATGAGTAGAACATAAATCCCAGGAAATTACAGACTAATACATTTTACATAACTGTTAATGCCAATTTGAGTTTAATCCTGCAATTCTACAAAAAAAAAATCTTAAATCCGTATCATTGAAAACGTCACACAAAAACCCAGCGAGCTTTTTCCATGCAGCTTCAATGTATGCAGAAAATCCAGACTAACAAGCCTCACTAAAACAAAATTCCCCACAGTATTTCAAGCAAGAATCATGTGAGTACAGAAATGTGACTGTTCTTGTTTTTTGTTTTAGAGGTAATTATGCACAAAAAAAAAGCAGGTGTTACATCTTTTTTTCCCCAATAGGATTTCACTGCATATAGAGTAAAACAAAATCAAACTGATACTACAACAGGTATGGGGTTTTTTTTCCAGTTACATGCTGATAGTATATATCTGTTCTAGTATTAATTCCAAATACTGAAATGCAAAGTCTGTATAGAATATAACCACCTGAGGCCTGTGACTACTGAGGGCATGGCCACACAACTCCTTGCCAGCAGAGAAGTCAGGCATTACAGAATTTGACAGAATCAGAAAAGGCAAATGGACAGATTGTGAAAGAGTATGTGGATGTCCCAGGGGAATAGTTTATTAAAAAGCAGATATACTGAAATCTTTGAAGTAACTGAGCATAAACCCTATGCCTTCCACAGAATATTCAGGATAAAGGCAGAAGGACAATGACTGCAAATTTTGACAAACAAATTGTGTTACAATAGAGATAAAGGCTTAATTTTTTGTGGTAGATAGTAAGTACTACATGGTCACCACTGCTGTTTTAATTCTCATCTGCTGTGCAGACGCTGCTATCAGGGATGAGCAAAACACTAGTTAAAACTTTCTGAAAGCTCAGAAAAGCTGGCAAGACAATCACGGATTGTATTATTACAAGTGTTTCAAAACTTACCAACCCAGTCACAGTTGAAGGACTCTATACTAAACTGCTTGGCCTAAACTGATGATTGCCGGAATATTGTCAAAAGTTAATGTTTATGAAAAAGAAAAAGTAATTTTTTGAGATGTATGAGGGAGGCTTTATTTGGGTATATAAAGGTATCAGTAGTTCCCATAATGCAGGATTAGTTTAGCATTACGTATTTTGGTGACCTACAGGGATGCTTGAATGACTTGGCTAGTACAAATTTTAAGACTACTACTTCAGGCCTTAAGGGGACCTCAGAAGATCAGCTGACTGCACCCTTGCTCAAGCAGCAAACTCACAGTGACATGACCTATGATCTGGATCACCAACAGAAATGACAAGAGAAATCACTTTTTAACTTCAGTGTGAATTCAGAAATCAAAGACACCAAACTTTATATTCATTGATGTACATTTTTCACTAGATTTTAGAACAGACAGTACAAAAATTCTAGATGAAACTGATATATAATTTGAGTCCTTCCATTAATTTAATGAGAGGATCTCCTGAGGAACCTTTATCTTCATGCTAGGGAGACATATGCCTGAAAGGCAAATAGATTCGAATAATTCTTCATTCAAAAAAAAGTTTAATATTGACAAGCATATGACATACAACCAAATTACTATGTTACATGGTTAGCCAGATACATTGAAATTGAAATTTTATGTATGTTCCATGAAATCCATTATCATTATGCCTGCCTTTAAGACAAAAAGACTAACTTTGTGTACAGTGATCCTATCCATATATATTTTGGAGACCAAGCAGCAAATGCAAGGTACAAAGATTTCTTCTCAGTTTGAGATGAAGGGCCCTCTATCCTATTTGCAACAAAACATGCTCCTCCAAAAACATTCTTTACAATGCCAGCTAAGCCACAAATCTTTCAAGCCACAACTAAATACCAAAGAACAGAAACAAAAGAAATATAGTGACCAACGGAACAAGAGTTTACTGCTTTTCCCACTACATGACTGTCCTAAACAAGCCTGAAACAAAGCTATACATAACCAGTAAATGACAGCAGTAAGAAAAAATAAAATGCAGTGATTTGTGCAAAAAGCTTACCATTTGGTGGGTCTCGTCTTTTTTCTGTTGAAAAAGAAAAAGAGCTATTTAATCATAGGTATCACAGGAAAAATTAATTCTAAATTTTACTTTCTAGTGAAGCTTTCAATGACCTTAACCTCAAACTTAGGAATCTATTAATATCCTTAAAGTCTACTTGTGCAGTTGAAAAAAAAGCATTACAGAACAATAAAAACCCAATCTTAGATAATAAGCACTGATTTCAAGTGTGTAAACTGAGCAGAAGCATAAGGTAATAGCCACGGAGCTATTTCAGGCATTCCAACTATGAACTAAAGTGAAATATTCAAAGAACATCTGTTTTAGTACAACCTATTAAAGTAAGTTTTTTGAAGCATTATTCTTTCCAATGCCCACTGAATGAAACTGTTCTTTCATTTTTACTTGAAATATAATTAGCACTTTATATTACAGAGTACTGTTCTCCCACAGAAACTAAAATTTAATTACTTTTTGCTGTATGCAAAGAAAACAGGACACAGAGAGGCAAGACACTTCACTTATGTTATCCAACAGGTATAACAATAGGAACAATACGGAAAAGAACTAGAATCTCCTTGGTACTAATATGATATTCTATTCACAGCACCACACTGTTTCACAGACCGTGAATAATCTGGCTTGATGATTTAAAATGTAAACATTTCACACCTCAATATTCTCAGTGTATAATGGTAAATTTCCCTTTAAAGGAGATTTCTTTCACTTACTATTAATTCCTACACCCCCAGTACTTATTTACACCATTTTTGTATCTAGACCACACTCTTAAGAATTTTGGATTTAGCAGCACCCATAAAGGCAAGCAGTTTATCATGTCACCACATCAAAAACCACAGCTCTGTAAGGAAGGATGTACATCCCTCCCTTTCAGACCTGGAGTATCCATAAGCTAACAGGGGCTCCCAAAAGTTCTGTAATAAGAATTTGTAACAGGCACTTCACTTTTCAGCAAGGCCCAGAAAACTTGTTAATTTCTATTTTTCCAGACTCATAAACATAATAAAAGAGAGAAGGTGCCTCCACAGATGGTGCTGACCTTGTCCTAGGAATACTTAAAAAACCCAAAAAATATACAATCCTAAGTGTGCAAGGCAAGTCAGCCTCATATGAATCTGCTGATCTACAGGGAATAAAAGAATCTGTCAGGATCATCAAACTTTCATGGGAAGGAGACCAAAACCCACAGAGAATCAGCTTTTGATGAACAAGCCCTTCTAGAGACAGACTGTTTATTCTTAGGTTACAGTAGGTTAGTTTCAGACACAGATAGGGAGAATCTCTGCAAGGGTGCCTCAGCATAAGGTATCAGGTCTGAGGGGAAGAAAAGAAAAAAGAAAATAAAAAGAGAAGAAAAAAAGGAAAGAGAGAAAAAAAAGGCTTTTTGGACAAATAGTGTGCTTTCTCTTCCTAGAATATTCAGTTTAAGAAACCACATCTCATACCGTCCCAAAAACAAGCAAAGAACAAACCACCCAAACCCAACCTTCAGACCATAATTAGAGTTTTATTCAACAATTCAGAGACAGCAAAGAAGAGTGCAGAACTCGTTGCAAGTCAGCTGGCACAGGATGGGAAGCTGGCAAAAGCAGGAGGTATTCCTAGGAAGCATTAAGTGTCTTGTGTCAAATCATGGGAATCCATTGCAATTTTCATTAGAAGAAATTGTTCAAGAGAAAAAACAATGGGAAATAAAGCAAGACATTTTATAGACTTCCTGTAATTTTTGCTGGATAGATTAATTTGTGGCCCCAGAGAGACCAGATCTCTTCTTATGTGGTTCCTACTGCTGACAAGAAAGTATGAACTCTTGTTCCTGAAGGACAGATGACCACCCTGTTGAGTGGTGGATTTCTCTGTTTTGAAAAATGAAGATGCCTACTGATTGAAAACAGATCAACATCAGCAGGTGCTTATGTCCAAAAAACACAGCTCCCTTCCACAAGCATTCCTGGAAATGAGAATAATCTCTGCTGAGACTTCAATCCAATGCAAGCTGAGCACTTTAGAGATGTCCTTGTCACCCAGGCAGCAAAAACAAAAGTTGTGGCCAAAGATGAAAGAAAAAACCCAAACGAAACCAACAAATCCCTGTCTATATTAAGTATGCAGCCTGAAACTTATGAAGTGTCTTATGAAGGGACTCAGGAACTAAAGCTTGTGGAGGAAAAAGGCAGCTTCAGAGAGGGTTAACAGAGCTTCCACACATGAGCTACAAGCATTCTATAAAAATTAGTTAAGAAGTCCCCTACTTCAGAAAGAACTACTTGCAGTTAAGAACAAGTGTCTTTTAGGGCTGAGTGCTCAGCATGCAGAGAAGGCACTTGTGTGTGTGTCCACATATTAACATTTCTTAGGCAAGATAATAAAAAGACAAACTAATGGTATCTATGTGCAAGAATACCCAAAGTGAGACTGTACTACAGTGATATGCACTGAGAAGAGAAACACTGTTCACCCTGCTTACTGGGTGAACTGTTTGGGATTGGTTTAATAAGTAAATGGAGAGATTATTTAGGTAACTCTACCACAGAAATTAACTAATTATAGTATTTTTTTCCTAACCTAAGGCTAAGAATTTGACTAAAAAAAAACCCAACCCACACCAGAATTTAGCTAGATGAAAACCAGCACAATATTACAAAGATTAGGAAAATAGATCAAGAATTCTTTCTCTGCCTTTCTCCCTTATTCTGTTCTCTACTCGATATTTTGTACATTTGCAAGCTTTTGTAAATTGTCTATTTGGAGCCAAACTTTCACCTCTCTGGAACTCCACAGACACACTTACTCAGAGGTTGTCTGTATACTGGAGTGCATTTCACGCAGAGTGAGGAAGAGCAGAACCCTGTTGCCTTTTCTCTCAGCTGTTAGTATTTTTGTCTACTAGCCTCAGCACCAAGTCATAGCTCTGTGAGTGAGAACTGCTGTTCCTGCTACCTTCCAACAACATAATCTTTCATAAGACTCCGGGAAAAATCTCTTAGCAAGCCCTGAATGGTATAACAGGCAGCTAAATGATCACATGGAGTACTCATTTGAGCTGAAAGCATCTCAGGTGCACCGCTATGAAATGAAACATATTTTGGAAGGCATGGGACTAAAAATCCCATTAAAATAGAAAAGCAGCAAAACTACCACACTATTACCTTGGTGATTGAGAAGGTAAGATGCATTAGAATATATACACAATGTATATATACACATTATAAATAATATACAACTTTTATACCATTTGTATTACATATAAATCTATATATAAATTAATGTTTTATATAAGCATTTATAGGCAAACAAATAAAAACATAAACACCGAGAGCAAATCAGCTTTGATTTGAGCAAGTGCAAAGCCTGTTATTTTAAAAGCGCAACTAAACAGCCACAATGACAAATACAGAACTCCATCTGGTGGTTTGACTAAGGAATCTCATGAGTATTTTAAATTCTTGAAGTGTTTTGTTTTGACGGTTAATTTTTTGTTTGTTTTTGTTTTTAAATAAAGTTGTCTTGAAATTGTAAGTATTTGGGGAGGGAGAGTTGTTTGTTTGTTATGACAATAGATGGAGTAAACTCACCCTGTAATGTGAGCTTGAGCACAGAAACCAAGATATTAGTTCAAAGAGTAAATGAGAAAAATGTATATGGTCCTACGGAAAAAAAAACTCTATGCGTAAGGAAAACTTTGAACAGGAGGTTTGACTGAACCACTATTTTCAAACAAAGTTTGCTGTGGCCAATAATATAAACATTCTTCCTCCCAAATCATGTCTGTGCACTGTAGCACTGGGTTTTAGACATATAACGAAACTTCAGGAACAGCAGATGCAAAATTACTTTTACACCATGAGCATGAGAAATATTATTAATGCCCCTTCTTAATGATCCCACCTCTCCTCATGAAACCTTATGAACTTATTCTGAGCAGAGGGAATCTTAAAGAAGTCATTTAAGCTCCTGGAACAAGTGCTCTGCTACTGAGCCACCATACCTTAATGAAAGCCAAGTGAATACATACAGATCATGCATGTTCCCAAGAACTTGCAAGGATGGCTCTCCACGACGAGGGCTTCCTCCTTTTCCAGTACACTGCATTGCTAGTGCAATTGAATTCCAGAATGGACTAAAAAAACATATCCTGTAGCTCGAACACAAGTCCACACTACAGCTTACAGAGAGCCTGAACACATCCATGTGTTCCCAGCCTATGTTTTGTATCACTTTATCCTTCATGGACATATGGCTGTCAGACAGACAAGTTGTTTATGGACTCCCTGGAAAATGACCAAGACAAGATCTGTAGGAAGCCTGAGCTCCCTTTAAAAGCACTGACCACATTCCCAAGGCATCTTGCAGCTGGCAAAAAGCATGCTGTGCTTCACTGTCCTGAGCTGCTAAGGACAGTATAGGCATATTATGTCTTCCGTTCGTGGCCTGAGCCAAGATCACTAGTTCTGAATAAAAGATATTTCTCTACTAACTGCTGGATCAGTGCCAAAAATTCATTCACATGAACTACTGAACATACCAGATGGTAAAATCTTTGTTACAACCCACTCAGGCTGAATTTAAACAAATCAGTTATAAACAGCCCAGAGCTAAAAGAGGGTTTAGTTGAATGTGAAAACAGCTTAGAGAAAGATTCTAGTTTTCCCACTGTCATTTTTGTTTCCCCTTGATCTATATTTCAATCGCCACAACCTTGGGGTCTCAGTTTACATGGAAACTCATAGCACAGAACACCAAGTTAAGTTATTTCAGCAAAATACTAATTTTCGCACAACAGAGAAAGCAGTACGGTTTAAATAGCACAACCAGTTCAAAATATAAATATGGCAGTACTGCCTCCAGTAGCTTTCAGACATAGCAGTAGCTTTCTGCCTCCCCCCAAAATCAACAGAAACAAGCCTAAATTTAAGATTAATTTGAATATTTACCAGATTTTCTCTGCCGTCGTCCAAGTAAATCTGTTACTGTTTTGCGGAATAGTTTAGCTTCTTCTTCATTAGCAAAATTAAGACCAACTTGACAAGTCTGAAAAACATTAATATTCCCCCACCCATCACTAAGAAAATGTTTCAAAGGCTTTATTAAATGTTGTCTTACACCTTCTAAAGGTGTAACAAGAAAATAGCATCACTGCAAATTTGGAAGCAAGTCTTGGTGAAACATTCCATCTTAGGAACATCTGTCTACTACTCAAGTTTCTAGAAATCATGGCTAACAGATTTGAACAAAATTTTGTAGCTTGAAATCAAAGGGCGGGGAGAGGAAAATTTGTGTTCTAAGAATATACGATACTTCACAAACATCATCTGCAAGTCAAAATGTAATTTCAGTAAAGAAAGTTGAAAATAAAGAACCACATTTTATGCTTCTGTACTATGAATTAAATTGTCTAGTTGAGGTACCAAAAAAAATTCCTTTTATAAATAAGCTTAAAAAGCTTCAAGGAGCACAGGTAATATTGTACTTTTATAAATAATTTACGGAATGAATTAATAACCTCAGTTACATTAAAAGAAGGTACTGTTAAAACCAAAGGCATTTTAAAGTAGGTATTCAAAGACATTCAGACTCACATCTCCAGCAAAGGTATGAAAATATCCTCTAGGACTATTATATACAAAGTTATTGTACAGCTCCTGCTCCCACAATAATTTCCCATCCTGAAAAGAAGAAGAAAAAAAAACTGAAAACCTTCAGATGAAATTGCAGAGTTTAACTTCTTTCACAGGTAGAACCTATTATGAATTGGATGCAGCATGGTGTTAATCATCCTCCTTGCTATTAACTCAAAGAATGAGCTCAATCAAAATCAAAATACAATAGAGTTTGTGGAAAAGCGGTGAAAGCTTATTCCATTGGGTCACTGTATTCTGTTGAAATTCCTGGATGTTTTCAAAAATATCCTTCAAGTTCTATAATCCTGCAATAGTGATACTGGGAGTAGTAAAAGTGATCACTCTTAGGAAGCTCAGTTGGTTAGAGAATGGTGCTAATAACACCAAGGTCATGGT
The DNA here is from genome assembly GCF_003984885.1 of Neopelma chrysocephalum. Classification (NCBI taxonomy): domain Eukaryota; kingdom Metazoa; phylum Chordata; class Aves; order Passeriformes; family Pipridae; genus Neopelma; species Neopelma chrysocephalum. Next base: position 2,242,582 of record NW_020897704.1, read on the forward strand.
TTTGATCCCCATATGGGCCATTCACTTAAGAGTTGTGGGTCCCTCCCAACTCGGAATATTCTGTGATTCTGTGAACACTGTGACGAAACAGCAGCAGCAATAAAGGAGGTTTCCAGTTTCCTGTTCTTATCTGAGGCTTGACTTGAAGACAGTTAACTTAAAAATCTCACCTTTTTAAGAAAGTTTCATGTATTTAAATGACATTATAGTTCAGCACCCAAGGAAGAGGCTTCTCACTAAGTCTTAACAGTCAAGTGACCAAATCACAAAGTCAAATGCAAGTAGCAACTGGCAATCCTGAACAAATCTGAGACTTCAAGCACTGAAGGTTGACAGATAATGAGCTGTTCCTGGCTTTAGAGATAATGGGAATCTTTCCAAAGTCTCAATATTGTCACTAGGACTTAGGTTTCTCAGCACCATTTTTATGATGAAAACACTTTTTGGACACTTCATCTCTCAGTTCCCACTGTCTTGCGTGAAATATTATAATGGGACAAGGACCTTTAGTATGAGTGTATATATCATGAAAGGGAGAACAAAAAAAAAGCCACCAAAAAACCCCCAAAAAGTCAAAACATGCAACTTGTTTGTACTGCATTTTTCACATGCACCAACACACTGATCAAAGAGATTGTTTCCACCCATACAGAAGACAGCATATCCTTTGTTAAACCATTTAAAGTAGTGACACCTGCTAGAATTGTGACAGCTATCCATCTGTGACAGTATACAAGCTTCATTAATTTGACTAATCAGATCTGTAGAGGACAGCTTCTGAGAGCTGTAAGAAAATTGAGTCTGATATTTATTTCATCCATAGAAGATGACAACTAGGAAATAGTTTGAATTTCGAATACCTGAACGTTCCACTTCCCTATTAATAAGCACTGTAATTGCACTGCTTAAAGCACAACTATTTACTTGAGAATTTCTATGAGTTTGTAGCTACAACAACCTACACTCAGTAGATTCAAAACGGAGAATGAATACAATCAAGCTTCAGGAGTCTAGGGAAAAAAAAAGGATGCTTACCTTAATGTCAAATATTCTGATAAAATACGACCTCTGCGGATTGTCCTTTACAAGGCAAGCTACGCCACAGCACTTCTTTGACCACATGGCATTGCGATCTGCTGCATATATTTGAACAACTGCTGAAGACATCGTCTAGAAAAAAAAGGTAGCTATTACTTTTACGGTAAAAATCATGAATTTTACAATTGATCCTTTACCAAAACATCTCTTAATTTTGTTCCTTGTTCTAGGCAGCAACTTTGCTGACTTCCCATGTAATAAGACAGTAAAGTTCAAATGACTCCTATGCTTTAGATTTTCACTTCTATGCAGGAACCTAACTGATCTTTTTGTTCTTATTTTTGAAAGCAACAAAGAGATTTTGCCTGTAAGAAGCAAATCAGTAACTATGGCAGTCACACAGAGAATGCAAGGAAATTTCTTTCTGTTCAGTACTTCAAACTGGATAGAAACACAATACTCAAGCTGGAACTGTAAATGATACAGCACCTGGAGACACTCCTGGGTACTGGAATGCAATTGCCTACATTGCTTAATTGTTCAAATGGTCTCTGGCACAATTTTAACCTATGCCAACTAGCAAACTCCTAAATTCTTGGGCATGGTTTGAGAATTCACAGGAGCTAGGATCATTCCCAGCTGGCAACTTGAAATTGTCCTGTTTTCAAACTGAGAGATTTTAATAAGAGATGAAGATTATTCCACACCAGATTGCTGCAGTCACTGGGAATATTCCTCAGCATATTTTCTATGTGTCCTACGAGAGAAGAAAAAGCGAAGTCCTTGAAGAATATTTATTTAGCAGCCAAGTCATATGGACAGAGCTTAGATACTCTGTAATGGGACAGACCAGAGGGTTATCTAGCCTAAGATCTACTCTCCAGGAGCACAAGATGCCCAGGTAGGAATAAAAGAGTACACCATTACAACTATGGAAGCATATCCCTAGCAACTGCCAGGTTGGAGCTCAAAGCTCCCCAAGCCAGCATGTGTTTTACAGCACATTCCTTTGTGGATTTGTCTAATCACTCTTCAAACTCATGAGAACTTTTGAGCATCACAACACTGGACAGGATCATATTTCACAGTTCACTTATGCACTGTATGAATAGTTAGCCACTTTTATCTAGACATTTGCCACCTGCTAATTCCAGCTGACTGTCCCTTCATATTCTTGCACTAGGAGATGGTGTTCATGGCTTCACAGTTCCTTCTCCATGCTGCACATGCTTTTACAGATGTTTGTCACACATCTTTGCCCTGTTCTCTACTCTTTAGGAAGTGACACTAGTTTTAAGTCATTCTTGTAGCAAGAAAAAAAAAATCTACACTTTAATTACCCTTGTCACTCTTACATGGATCTTAACTAGTCCTACTACATCTTCCTTTGACTGGAGATGAGACTTATCCTATATGAATGCAGTTTGTTAGCCTTTTGAACATAGAGTCACAATAACAGTTTTCATTTTTGTTCTCTATTCATTTCACTGTCAGTCAAAGAGAGTTTTATTTCCTTTTTCACTATGAAATATTAAACAGATGTTTTCATAGATCTGCTATAGTTCCATGACCTTTCTGGATGAATCATACCTAATCTGAGTAATGGTCTCCACATTAGGTTTTCCCCACCTGCTCAACGAGGATTACTTTACATTCATGAATTTGACTACTTGCGAAAACAGTAGACATCTAGAACGCAGGCATGCCTAGTTGCATTACAAGATTATCTACTAAATATCATTATCACCATGGTCACACTTTTCTTGGTTTAAGAAACCAAAAGAATAATCTAAGTTTCATTGGATTCTTTTACTTTAACAAAACTGGAAGTTTTTTGATAGAAGCCAAAGTAATGTAGGCAGACTGTAGCTACGCCTTGGGAAAGCTCTATAAACTTTGCCCAAGAACTGTGATGTTAACTTTCACAAGTCAAGATATAATTCTGTTCCTCTCTGCAGCCTCCTCTTCAGTTGTCAGACTGACTACTAATCTTTCTGGTAACCTACAGAAAAAGTTAAAGCATGTTTGTCTGACAAAAAGAGTGCTTTGTAGTTGTAGAGCACTTGATGAGGCAACTAAGGGTAGAGTAAAATTTCTCTCCCTATAACCTACAGAGTAATATGAACAATTTAATCATAACTGCACTTGTCAGATGACTAAAAAGGGACTTGGGAATTAGCCATGCTACCACCACAAAACAGGTATACTTGCAAGCTAATGTCAGCTAAGAGATGCCATTTCCCCTCTATGTTGCAACAGGGAATTACTTAATTTTGGGCACACCTGGCCAGATTTTGTTGAAAATTTCTGCTTCTCTAACACCTTTTTTCCCCTTCATTTCTCCAATATCATCTTCATTGCTAAACCAATAATGTTGTAGACACAAGACAACACAAAGGAGCAAAGATGGGCCATTCTACAGTTCACATTCAATCACAGCAACTATCTCGCCACCCGTGCAAGAAACCTGCTCAACCCTCCAAAACAAATCCAGCTCCACTAACCTCCACCCAACAGGACTACCCACAGAAATGGGTGGTCTTGGCAGGAATCATGCAACTTAAATATAAGGCACAGGAGACAGTGATTTGTTTTGAGACAGGGCTCCCTATGCTTGCTTCCTATCATATCTAACAGCAAAAGCACCAACTGGATTACCTGGGTAAAACAGTAACTGTCGTAACTCAGTAACAACTGCATATAAAATCTTGGGCCAACGCCTATCCCAGGAGTAGAAAGAAGAATATTAAACAAAAAAAGTGTGTCCTCATTCTGCATAATCATAATACTTGTTTAATGTACACTTGGTTACCCTATGAGCAGAGCTTTATTTAAAGTTAGAGACAATTTCACTGAATCTAAAGTAGGTGTTGTTTTGAGGTCTTCTGAATTTAGAGTTCAATTACATTTTAACTTACTCATTAGCATTGTACAAATTCCTAGTGTTGACAAACTCCAATGCAGTTTTCACATGTTAGAACATATAATTCACAAATTCTGCTGTTACATGACTCATGGTTTTTTAATAAAAGGGCAATACAGGAAAAAACACAAGGTGTATTTTTGTCAGGAGGGAAGGACAATTAAATCCAACTCCTTTTACTTCATCCACTGTTCATTTTCGTTATGTAGAGCAGTGGTGCCATGCTTTCTGCTATTCAGCTTCTGGAAGACAGGTGGCAAAAATAATTAATCATTCAAACCCTTTGGAAATTTACAGACCTATAAGCAAAATTTAAAACTTGAGAAAATATATGAACCATAAACTTCATCTACTGCTATTCATTATGAATCCAAGCCACACAAATTCCAATAAAAAAAATTCAACTTCATTGCACAATTGCAGCGTCTGAGAACAGACATTTACACAATATCATAATTTTTACACAATTACACAATTTATACATCAGATATTTACACAAATATCATAATTTGAGTATTGTACTGCATTTTCTGAGTAAGCATTCACTGTCAGCTCAGTTTCTCATAGCATTCTTGAAGAGAATATTGCATTTAAAAGTATGGGTTCTTTAAAACTATATGTAAATACTTCTTCAGAGTAGGTCACACCACTGATTCAATATCCTGAGCGCATTTTTTCTGAGATAAAGTTATTTTGTTACTTAATACCTAAAGTTATTACTGCATTTTCAGGAGGAGGATTTTGAAGTTGTCACTACTGCTTTCTTAACAGTTTGGTGAGGACCCTGTCCTTTTTATATAGCTGTATATTTGGAAAAGATGCATAGAGGAAAGAAATAAGGTAGCCCACCAAAAATGGGTGGGCCATGGAGATGAAAACACACCCCCCTTTAGTTCCCTTTACTTTTTCCACACCAGCCTCCAGCTGGAGGACATGCCATTGATTCCAGGGACTTGTCACACCCCTCAAGCTGATGAGCTATGAAGCAGTAAGTATGGTGTTGTCAGCTGTACACTGGCTGTTTCACTGGCAGATCTGGTCTTACCCTTCAACACACATACTGCAGGAAATGTGGTATCAACAAAAGGTTCATGAAAACACCTACTGCCTGCAAAACGTAGCCACAACTAGTCATCACACATTTGCAGAACGTGATCACAGCAGCCACGGACAGTTTCCAACTGGGCAGCAGATAGCTGTGTACTTTGATCAGCTTTTGGTGTGAACATTTGCTGTAGTGGCCTTTCAATAACTTGCTGTAACTCAGTGCTTCTCAAAAAAACAGTGAAGCAAGCCAACACAGATAGTTGCACAAGAAAGAGTCATCATAATAGATGACTTAAGGATAACAGACATTAAAACATAGGGGGTCAAAAGTCACAACAGAGAGTGGCAGCAAGATTAAGCAAGATGATGTTCAGTCACCTCAATATACACCAAAACAGAAAGATCCATTGGGATGGTTTTTGTAGTACAGCTGACAAGCTTGTGGTGCAAAGATCAAAGAATTATAAAATTACTTTGGTTGGATGTGACCTCTGTATGTCTTCCAGGCCAACCTCCTACTCACAGCAAGGGTAATTAAAAGCCTACAGTTCAAGTTGCCCAAGGTCCTGTCCAGTTAAGTTTAAAGGCTGCAAAATCACTTCTAGGGAATCTGTTCTAGTGCTTAATCACTCCCATTTTAATGCTTGTAAAAATGTGACTCAGTTTCATGTATTCCTCTAATAATTCACTATTGCTATGTGTTAGGTGTTGACAGTACTACTGATGACACACTAGAGGTAAATTTCAATCCTTTTCCAATTTTAAGAGTAATGGTTTTTTTCCCCATACAGGTGCAGAACCCTGCATACATACATAAGTTAATCGCACATGACAGTCTTGCTTTTCTTAAGTTATCCTTCCCAGCCCTTGGAAGTGTCTCACAAACAAAACTGTGGAAAAAAGATGACTTCACCTGGTACTGTAAGAATGCAAGTCGAATCAGTTGTTTCTAACAAGTTACTCTGTTCTAAACAGAGTAATCTCTTGAAAAAAACCACAATGCCTGTAGCTTCTTCACAAGGTCAGTCTGAGGACTTTGCGCCAGAAAGTCATAGTGAACAAAATAGCTCTTTAAACTTTGGGGGGGGGGGGAAGCTATGGTGAGTAGTTGTGTGCTACTGTAAGAATAGAAATCAATACTTCTATTGTCTTTTTTATAAAGCCGGTGTCTGGAAATGTTGTCCTAATCAATACAAGAGCTGGTGAGAAGGTACCCATGGCAGGTCTTTTTAAGACATGCTATGGTGAAAATCCTTATTATGGCTAAGCCAATATGTTGAAGTCTGACCAGGTAATGCTGGGTGCTCTTGGGTCACACATTTTTTCCTTGGTACAAGACTAGGAAGAGAGCCCACAGTTTGCTTCTAGGGTGACTGTTCAAGAATAAAGGGCTGTTGCTATTCAATGACATTAAAACAGCGGTAATAGTTTTCCTCAGAGAGCAGGGTTCAGGAATACAGGCATACTGACATCAAGTACCACGTCACTGTGGAAAACGCTTAGTGAGGTCTACCTCTAATCTTGACCACAAGAAGGACAGGAAGGTTCAGTACCAAGGCAATCTCTAAAAGCCTAGCATTATCTGAGTCATGGAAGAAGATATGGAAACTCATTAAATTCATGAATGAGAAAGACAAAAAGCAGAAATGAGAATGAGCTCTACAGAAAATAGAGCCTACTTCACAGAAAATCAGGCAAGTAGATAGAAATCAGTGGCTCACATTTTTTTCTCCAATTACAAATATTCTGAAGAAAACAAAAACAACTAAAATAAAATGTAGCACTGACCAATCAGAGACATTAATTGAAATCTTGTTTTTCTCAAAAAAAAGCTTACGTTTAAGCAATTACACTTTTAAATGTCAGTACGTTAATAAATTTGTATTATTCAAAGCAAACAAAATTGGAATTAGACAGTGATAAGACCTCCCTGTTTTTCTGGAATTGACTTATCTTCAGGCATTAATGTCTTACGTCATAAATATATTGAGTTTCCAAAAATGTTTCTGCAGTGCTCAACACAGTTATGCATTTTATCTCATCACTCAATACAGAAACATAAAACCTGCTGCAGGGACCAGGTACTGGAACTTTCACCCCTTTCTCAAGGGAAGGCTTTGGCATCCTACACAATCAAGCTCTACTTGCTCTTTCTGGCAGTTTAATTTCCCTTCTGCACAGTGGTCCTGTTATAAGGGAAAATGTAGCTTTTTTCTTGGCATTGAGGAGTCTCCTACCATGTGGGAACAGTGTGTTCCCTTCCTGCTAGGAAGGGCTGATAACCCACTTCCAGGGTGAATGTTCTCTCCACCACGCAATCCTACAGAAGGCATGCAATGCAATCTCCTCCAATGGTGATTTTAAATGAACTGACTAAGCCTGCCACTACTGAAATGATCCCTAACTAATTAGGGCACATAAACAACATGCAAATGTGCTTCCCTAACAATTTCAACATTATAAGTAGCAGAGGCATTTGCTAGAGTAGACAAAAAAATTTCCTAGCACTTTCACAGAACTTAGAAGAGTTAGTTTAATTAGGTTCAGAATCCTACAATATTTATTAGCCCTGGATACTAGGTAATACAACCTTCTTAAGCATGGATGTCTAGTATGATGGTTTAGATGCCATTCAGGCCTAACAGCAAGATATATGAACACAAATCAACACTTCCACTAAATTTTAAAGGTCTCAATAAGTATTCACAAGTGTCTAATTACTTACTTTCCAGTTATAGACAGGAAGGGATTGAGATAGGAAGAAAGACCACTAGGAGAGAGAAAAGGCTGGTGATGCTGAAGGCAGACTGCTTTTGCTTACTGCTGACACCATCTGAAGGCCCACAAAGAGTATGGCCCCAGACGACAGGGTAAGTACAACAGATGCACCTAACCTGTCTTTTTTGGCTTTCCCCCCCTTAAGAACAGTGTATCAGCTATTTATGGTTACTGAATCTTGTACAAAGGAAGTGTGATGATACTGTGTGATAGCATACATGCACATACTCTTCTGTTGCTAAAAATACTCTACAAGGACTCCACAATATTGTGACTATGAAATTAGATTTTCATCAGTTAGATTTTGCAACTCTCAGATTGGTTTATGTTTTCACACCAGGTTGCCTCCAGAATCTTCACAAATTAGTAACATGTGACAGCATTCATCCACTGGGGATTTGGACACTACTTTATTTGCACTTTGGATAAACTGTGATTACTTCAATTTTTAAAGCGATTACAGCTTCTGAAGATTTATTTAACAAATTACTAATAATCTTATCTTTAAAGGCAATTGTGTATTGCAAAAAAGCTATCTTCAAATGTTACCAATATGACTTTAAACTAGCTTCCCATAGAAAGAAGACATACAGAACTTAAGTTTACTGGCAGATTTCATCAAGTTAAGCAGCTGGAAACAACCTTCTAATTTTAATGCCATTTACAGGACATTATTTTTAAAGACAGACTGATTGTTCCACAGACAGGAAAACTAAAGCAAGATTTCACATTATTTGACAGAACTGACATAAGGGAGCCTTTTGTAAATACCCAAACACATCAGTAAAGCTTTATTTGGTGTAAGCTGAAAAATTACTCAGCTTAAGACACTGAGGCCTCACCACTTCCACTGCTTATAAATTATTTGCTACAGTCGCCGACAGTGTCCAATTTTAAGATTAAAGCTTCTGTTTAATTTCTTAATTTCTCATGATTTAAAAATGCAGTATGTATAGATGTTAAGAAGTCAGGGGTTTTTTCCCACCTCTACACAAAGTTAGGCTATTAAGAATAAAGCCACTGTATAAGAGACACTGCCTGTTCTTATTTGAAGGGAGAAGGAAGAAAGGAGGTTTTTCAGAAATAGCAAAAAGCCACATCAGGTATTTCCTATCATTTCTGAAACATTAAGTTAAAAGACAGTTCCACACAACACAGCTCAAAACATTTAAGGAATCAAGAGAACAAACCAATTAAAAAAAACACAGTTAATATCCAAGAACGGATTCCCTACCTCGCATGTGCCCTGATAAGCACACAAGTCAGCTGCAATATCCTCACTGAAGATCTTTCACTGATGTGGAGAAAGTACCAGTGGATCATTAAGTGATGTTACAACAAAGAAGGGATGAAACAAGGGACTGCTGTTTAACAAACCTAAGCGATAAAAGTGCTTGTCTGGACTTAAGTCTGCAGTTGTCCAATAAAAAGATCCTTCACTCCTAATCAACAGTCATCCACTTGTAGATAGCTCACATTTTTCTTAATATCTTCAGATAGAAGTTCATTTACATTTCCAGTACCTCCTAGAACTCCCCACTTCAGTTAGAGCTGGCCAACTCCTATTCAAAACACTCACTGCTCAACAGTGGATCACAGAAGACCAACAATTAAAATGTGGGTAAACAGCATAGCATATAAACCCAAATCAAACAGCACATGATTAAGAGAGACATGCTTTTATCAGGCACAGCATAAAGATATTTTTAAATCCTACAATCTCAGTTCAGGACAACATATGGAAGACTTCAGCCTTCCTGAGATATGACATAACCATAACCACAAGCACGCTGCAGATTACAACATTCCAAGCTATCTCAGCTTATCAGATCATTTACGAGCTGACATGCACAACCTGGGGTTTCCACTGATGAGCAAGCTGAACATCGTCACTTCCTGTTTACCTGCACAGCATCACTGCACCTCACTGTGCTGCACCTCACAGCTCAATGCTGCTGAAGCCCTGGCTGGCCAGAAGGCAGCAGACACATGGCAAGGCAGTTATTTGTGTTTTGCAGTTGAAGTTGTACATATATTTACTTTCAGAACAGAGAGTGTGCTGCACACAGGCTGTCCATAAATTTGTCACTGTCCTACTGCCACGGAGCAAAAATTCTCACTACAGAAGAAAGACATTTTGTCTTGCAGTTCTGCTCCCATCTGCAGCCTCCCAAGAGACACTCAGATTCAAGGCATATATGACTGTTCCTTTCCAAAGCTCAGAGAATTTTCAGATGAAATGTTCAGGTCTACTTTTTTATTTTAATCCATTTTAAATTCATCAAGACTCTTAAGACTAGGATGATCCTTACACAACTAGAGCATTGTATAGATATGTAGATTAAACAGTTCTCAAAACTGTGTTTCATGGTCATACACAGAAACTGCAGACTGGGAATTCAAACCCTACAGATTCAAGTCAAGAATCAGTTTCATGCAACACATGGAATAAAACTGGAACTTGCATCTGTTTTGTCCTATTCCACTGCCTATTCAGCTATAAGGAAAACCAGCTCCCTTCCCTCAACATCTCTTCTACCAGCAACACACTGCCTTCTTGTACTAAGGTCCTCTCCAGCCTTCATCAATCGTTCCATTCTCTGTATAGTAACACTTTTCTACATGTTCCATATTTAATGCAAGTCCTTACGAGCAGATCCTCATACCCACTTTGAACATGAGTGAGCTTTTAGAAAAAAAAAACACATTAGAATTCAGAGCCATTTTTTAAGAGTTGATCGACTGTAGTTCCCTATCAATCCACTTAATAGTATACGTATCATGAAGTTCGCAAGTAAAAATCTTTAGAACAATGGTTAAATTGATTAAAGAAAGGATGTGAAGCATAAACCTCAGGAATTCATGAATTATCCCAGCTCTGGAACACTCATTAATGCGCCCCTGAAAATGCTATTCAGCATCTACTAGTACTACCAGGTAAAATTAAAAAAATGAGTATTTGCTTTGCAGAGATGATGTTTAGGTGAACTTTACTTACGATCTTTACACTTAAAGACAGAAAATAATAAGGAATTTTGACTTCTGATACTTAAGAGACTACTGAAGTAAAACAGCTAAATTGCTTTAAAAGAACTCTTTTATAAGAACACATTAATTTCATGCCAACATAAAACAAAGAACTCCCTTCAAAATATTAACAAATATGAGTAAAGGCTATTAAAAGTAAAACCTCTTTGAATAATAGCCAGTAACTGGTCTCGCAGTGGTGTGTACAACTTGTGTCCTGTCCTGTAAAGCAGACTCAATCCACTTACATAAAGGTACTTAGAGATGCAACCCCCCTCACACTTTCACTGTGCCACAATTCAACATGTATTAATTCCTCCTTCAGCAGTTCACATTTGAACAGAACAGTTATGGGAATTCAAGTCAGATACAAGGAAACATAACTGTACATAAGATTATTTTTTTTTATATACCAGCAACTGAATCTGCTATGAATAAAGTTACTCCTAGTAACAAGTCTTAAAAAGTAGATAACATATGGGGAAAAAAAAGAAGGCATGAAGATGTGTTAGTTCTATGATCCCTGGCCATATTCAAAGCTTACTACAGGGGTAAAACACTAGACATTAGTTGAATGCCTGGGAGACTGCTGCTTTTTATTTAGTTCTGGCAATAGGCAATTGCATGATGTTTGCATTTATTTCTCTCCCATGCCTCAGCTTCTTCATCTGCAGCATGTTGATATAGACCTCTACCTCTATAAAGTGCTTTGAGAACTACTGATGAAGAAAAAAAAATTATGCTGCTACAGACAGAAATAAATTATTTTTGGGGAGAGTGGGATGTGCGTGTCTACATTATCTTCTCTGCTAATAGCAAAGGTTAAGACGGGTTAATTTCCACATCACTAGGGTTATTTTTCTCCCCAGTGAATGAACATTAATTACTACCTGATAACCTGGTCGCTGTTCGCTGTTTTAGACAAGGAAATGGAGATATTCTTTTACCGCGGGGTATGTATGCCCCTTGAGTAAAGTGACATTTATTACAGCTAAAAGAGTTTCAAAGGTCTCTGCCTGTTGGCAGCTCCGTCTTTGCAAGTACCTGCACTGCATTTACCAATGTGCTGTGGAGGCCAAAAGCCACTGAAATTCACCCACATGCAAATAAACTTTAGCAGTTTGGAAGCAGTGGCACAGAATGGTGGTCTCATACAGCCAATTCTAATCAGATTTCAGGCACATTTCCATTTCAGACAAACCATGGCTTCAAGTTCTTTGTACCAAACTTACTAATGCTTTTATAAGTCACCATCACACTTAATTTTTACACACTATATTTAACACTTGATTCTTAAGATGGAAGAATAAAGAGTACAAAGCACATGACTCAAAACTTCCCACCTACCTGGTATTTCTCAGTGGTCTATTCCATGATAATCCTTGAGCAACAACAACCCCTGAAGTTTCAGTATGTAAGGATTGAAAAAAATATGAGACTACACCTCCCTCCCCCCCGCCCCGCCCCAAAAAAGTAGTTTTGAAAACTAGGCACACTACTCTAGTTCTGACAGAGCCCTTCAATAAGGGCAATCTCATCATCCCATACATCTAGATTGTTTTACAAAGGACCCCTTCTGAATTTACTACCCACTATCTGCATATAAATGCACAGAGGGCTGCTGAATGGGAAAGCTCCTTCCTTGGAGCCAAAATTCTTCTTCTGTAACTCCTTAAGGTGCCAGAATGTTACTTATCATGAGGTTGCCTGCTCTGCTGAACACAACCAGAAAAGCAAAAACTGTAAAGAATCTACTTATCTACAGTTAAAGTGTGCGCTTACACAACAAAAAACGTTGTAGAAAGAGGGCAGCAGGATGTATTTTTCCACTGCACTCAACTCTTTGGTGTCTATGTCCAGTCACCAGTTTCCAGTTAAAGAAAAAAAAATAAAAATCACACAATACTTCCTTTTTCCTTCAGTGCAGATCTGGCAGTTCTAATGAGCAACCATAGGCAGAAGTAAGAAACAAAGGGGCAGTGATATTGTTCTCAATTCTTTAAAATTCGCATGTTTGGATGGATCAGAACAAAAGCATCCTCATTTGAAGATAATTACCTCTCCATAACTGCTGTGTTCCTGTTTGTAACTTGTTAACGTTGTTCAGCAGCAATAACGTATATGTTACATGAAAAGTTAAAAGTATGTACCCACCTGAATTTACAGGTAATATAAAAACTATTTCACTCTACTTACAACAGTACCAAAGTAATACTATATCTCATGTGAGAAAAAGTTTACACTAAAGAAAATCAATATTTATTAAATCAATATAAGAGCTTAGAATCATAGAGTCACACCAATATAGTTAACATGAACACAGTATTTTAAGATATTTTAAAAACTTTTAGGACAAAAAATACTTGTTTCAAAAAACATTTAAAAGAAACATTAGGTCTGAAACTGACCTTTATTCTTTTTGTCTGAAGTAATTAAATACAACAAGTTGAGCCAAAATATAAACTTTTAATGAAAAACATTTTAAGATAGCTTTGTGAAACACTGACAACAATCAATCTATATTGCACTGGCAGTCCAATTAGCCAATATCATTACCCTAATCAAGCACCAGATCTGAAAAATTACATGCTTCAGTTTCTGAACTACTGTTCTGCAAGTCTCCAAGTCTATTCAGGAGCTGACAGCAGTTAACATGCTCAGTGTGAATGGTTCTTGGTGCTTGGGAGAACTGGCAACAGCTTTACTGTCAGGTCAAGTGTGTGTCACTTTTCTGAAAACCTCCGCTGCAATGATAAGTTACAGTGCTTTATGACAGTAAAATCAGCAGGTATATTGTTACAGCACACCAACATAATAAAAATGTGCATTAATACTACTTATAACCATTAAAATGGGGAAAAAGTTATTAATGACATACTGATTATTTTTTTCAGATGTATAACACCTTTGGAAACAAGATATTTCTTCTAAGGGCACTGATGCAACTTAAATCCCAATGACTCAAAGCAGACATTGGGTTTCTAGTTTTTGTATGGATATTTGCTTCCTTTGTGATCAACTAACTATACGGACTGCTCTGAGCACCTGAACAGCCTCAATCTGTTAGCATGGAAACAGAAAGCTCTTAATGTTGAGTGTATAAAAGATAACACCAGTCCCAGGAATATACAGTCTAGAAAAAACAAGCTGATTACCCAATTTAGACAGAGTTCAAGAAAAATCACATCCTACTCAAAAGATGTTGCATGAGTATAGAAATACCCCCAATCTCAGAAGAAATTATCACAGGAGTGGGACCTACATAATAGCAATGCATTAATGAATGGGTTGCTAGAAGTCTAGTATGGTAGTTTTTATGCACATGAGATTAAAGGCTGTATAAGTGGGTCCTTGAAAGACCTAGAAGTTAAATTGCCAGAAGCTTCAACACTGGTACAAACACTTCCTATAGGAAAATGGTGATGGAGTGTGTCAGTAACTCACCTGGACCTTGAGGAAGCCTGAGTGGGGGGAGGTGTGGATCTTGATTTCCTGATAGTCCAGTATCCACTCCTGGGCACATGGACTATTTACAGAAGATGAAGCAGATTTATAGGATAAATTGAAGGCTAGCCAACCTCCCTGATGGAAGTATCCCATTGAACATTTGTTATTCCAAAGTGCATCCTTAGAAGGCCACTGCCATCCACTATGAGGTGGGCAATATGATATACAACTTGAGAGTTTTATACTAGCTGATGTGGAACTAAGAGCTCTAAATCTGCCAATCCCTACGTAAAAGCTTCAGTTCTGCAACAAACACTACAGTCCTCTGAAGAATTCCAAAGTCAAAGAAGTGACATGTCTGTCAGTCCACTTCAGGACTACGTTACTCTGACAAATGAGGGCACTATGCTGCACTGAAGTGAAAAAACAACCTTGATGACGCATGGTAGACTTCCGTATTGATGGTTAGTTTGTTTATTTGGAATAAGCCAACTATGTAACATCCTTTCCTAATTCAAACTTGCATCATAGTGATACTGTTTGCATGCGGTGACCTTGAAGAAATTATTTCCAGCCATATGGATATTGGTACTGCATCATTTCATTGCTGGAACCATTACTGCAGCCAGAACTGACACTCAGGTCGCCATCCTGAAATGAAGACTAAAAGCACTCAGCTTCCAAATCCATGATGGATTGTTATCTCCTTTCTGCTCTGAAGCAAATGCTACCTGCTGTGGGAGAGAACTTCTTGTATGGCACTAAGCATCACCAGGGGACCAGTTCCTGCTAGTGCTGACTTACAAAAGTGACACTGGGAAAAAAATATGGCTTGAGGGGAAAAAGGGAATCACCAGACACTAGAGGGAACAAAAATAATAAAATAAAAGCTTCAGGGAAGTGTCTACAGAACTGAGGCATGCAAACACTGTCTAAGAGATCTAGGGGGCATAGAAGACAGAACTGAAAAGGGTCCTGAGCTCGTACCTCTACATCCCAGACAGAACCAATGATCAAGGTGACATATCAGAACAGACAGAGTATGTGATGATTATATTAATTACACTACACACCTTAAAACTGTCTCTAGAGTTCAAGTGAGAAATAAATTGTTGCATTTGAACTGACAAAAACCTGCTAAAACGCTACAAAATGCAGCTTCAAGTAAGATTCCTAGAGAACTTAGGTCATCCCTGGAGTCTCTGAAAATGGACAGAACTTTTCTTAAATTATTTACAAACTACTCATCAGAAAAGAAAGCTCTAGACAGGAATGCATTTTCTTGGCAGGCCAGTGCTCTGAAACCAAGAAGTGAAGTAAAGGAAATGCAGCAGTCTTTAAGGTCGTCCTTGCTGTACCTAATGCAGTCTGTAGAAGCATGGCTACAAGTTAGCTATGTCTCCTAAAAAATTTTTTTTCTCTGAAATCGGAGGAGATCAGAAACATGATAATATCAGTATCTGAATATCAGTAACAGATACACTTAATAATTTGTCTACTGCAGCAGGTTGTTACATGCAGAGGAACATTTTCATTTGCTGAAAAATTCTAGACACCTGCATTTTTTCAGGTTTCCAAGAGCAACTTCTAGGAGCAGAAAGACAATACTGAATTTTGTTGCTGTCAGGAAAGCTAGATCTGACTTTGACTTAATGTCAAAGCAGACAGTTATGAGCACAGCAGCAGGGCTGACCCTTATTCTGTGATGTATATGCTACTAACAACTCTAGAACAGACAGCTCACATCTCCCCATCCCCAGCACCACAGTTGCTTTTGTCTCCTGGCAGCTTCCACTGGTTGTGCAAATATCAGTTACTAAGAGCAGGGCCACTTTCTGGATATGGTGGCAAGTGGTACAACAGAAAACACATTTGCATAGAGGAACAAACTCTCTTACCAATACAACACAAATCAGGTAACGATGGCCCTATCCATACCACGTATCATGAACTGTGTTTACACCAAACCCATGCTCATTATTAATTTGGGTGACTACTTGCTAGCACTCAAACCTGTGCCAGGAAGTGTGCCAACAAACTGAACACCATGGACCATCACGGGACTGTGCCTGAGTTCACGCTACTGCCCTACTCCAGTTTGTTAGCATCAATGTGTTAGCACAGCTGGCTCACAGATCAGGGGTGAGAAAAAGGACAATGTGCATCCTTCTGCCACCAAACTTAAATGTGTGCTGTGTACCTCCCATTTTGAGCCTGTCGGTTCTGGTTATCTGGGACATAAAGGGATGATCCAGACAGGTACGGCCACTGTGAGGGACGGACTCCTCCATTATACAGTGTGAAGCACAGAGCAGCAGCATGATTACTTGTTCAACAAACAAATTTCATCTAAACAATATGAAGAGGGCAAACAAACAGACAGGATTTGTTGTGTACAGGTAGAAAAGCCCAGAAATGTTCAAAGAGGCTATTAAGGAAAAGCCTCAATGAAGAACTGAAGCATTCAAAGAATGACACAAAAAGATGAAGTGAAAACCATGACATGGAGATCTACATATCACAGCAAAATATTCAGCACCAAATCCATCTCCATGCATCCTAGCAAACAAAACTAACACAATTACAGGTTTATTGCATCTAGATGCTTGAACTAAGGCAAGGAAGGGCATGCTCTGTGCAGAGATACAGATTTATGATTAGTCTCTTGAGTAATACTGGCACCTGAAACTGATATGGAGAAACCTCTTAAAGACAAAACTAAAACATTTTTAAAGAGATAAATGGTTTGTTGAATCGCTACTGGGTTCTAGAGATCAAGTGCAACCAGCACTTTCTGCTGCAATCACACTTTAAATTCAAATTTCAAGCTACACAAACTGAGCACAGCGCTAACAGTACAGTGTAACACAAAGAGGTAAACACTGTTTAAGAAAGGTCAAAATGACAATACCTATTGTAGGGCTAAAAAATACTGGCTGATATAACACTGCAAAAAATTAAGCCCAAAACCTGTATTTTTTTAACTGTTATTTTTCAGGTTACTAAAAATACAAACACTAATAAATGTGCACCCAGTTATAAAACGAATCTCATATCTGAAATACTCTCAACTACAAACTAAAGCAAATAAAGAAGAAAACAGTACTGCATTTTATTTATTAGAAAATATTGTTTCCTTCTTTGCAAATGCAAGGGGAAGCTTTTGCCTGTGGTATTACACAGAACATACACCACTACAGGATGTTCATAGTTTTCTTCCTCTTTCCAGTTAACCACAAAAATCAAGCACAGTTTTACAGAGTGCAGCCTATTTGGATGCCTTTGTGTATATTTGGTGTCATAAGCCAAGTGATGTTTCTGTTTGCTTTGGCTGACTGAGGGGGAGTAAAGGGGAAAATGTCTACTTACAAAGAATGACCACATCTTAGCTGAGCTCAGAGAGAGCTGTCACATGGTTAGAGGAGCAGGAAATAACTTACAGTTCACTCAAAGCAGGACTAAGCAATTCTGTGGTTTCAGATCTGAGCCTGTAGAGTTGCTGAAGCTGTATCTTCCAGTATACAGCTTCCTAATAGAGCAGCTTATGAAGTTTAGAGTCTGGTCCTCCCTGGAGAAGCAGCAGTGGAGGGTGGAGCAGTGCAAGAAGCCTGAGGAATACCATACTCTGGGTTTTGCTTCCCCTTCTCACATCCACCAAAAGTTCTCTTGCCTATACTAATATTAGCAATGACCTCGGGCAGTGAAGATGAAATAGGTGAGAAATGTGTAAAGGCCAGGCCTTGGCTAAAGCACACGATGTCCACAGCAGCAAACAGCTGGCTGGCAGACTCCTCTCCTGTTTCTCTCCTGGTGCAGCACACAGCTGAGTTGAATACATGCCCTGTCTATCCCAGCACTGGGTATGGGTAGGACTACATGTCCGATGAGACACAAAGTTCATCAGCAAGAACAAAGCAGTTGTGGGACTGTTAAGTAGAAGGAGTAAAGGAGTGGAGGGAAGAACAGTGAGGAGGAGAGTCAGTCCTGCCTGGAGATCTTTGTGCAGATTATGGATGCAGGGGCTGAAAGAAGAAAGGAAGATCCTGGAAGCACTTGAGGTATAAGGGGGAAAGAGGAAGTAAACAGAGGAAACCCTTCTGCTGGGACAGGACAGAAAACTTGCTAAAAAAAAGAAAAAAGAGCATGTGTAATAAGAGAGGGCAAGGAGACCCTGATGAAAATGGAGACAAGAGATTTGGAGGACAGAGGTCACTACACAGGACTTCAAAGTACATCAGCAGGACGGGACTTACAAAAGAAAGAGTGGTTAAATGGATTCCTAAAACATAATTGCCAACTTTACAGTAATTACCTGCATAAAAATATTAAAGATATTAAAGCATTATTTTCTACATAGAAACTAAAATTCTTTTTAAGTTGATAAATTACTGCTTGTTAGAAAATGTACCAAGGAGATTGTAAAATATCTCTTACTTTTCTTTATCCCTAACACAGAAAAGTATTAATACAACAAATTTCTTTTCTTATCCACAAATCACATACAGATAGATGAATCTCTAGGCTATCACCTTGAGAGGGGAGAAAGCATTTACAATTTACTGCTAAAGTCCCATTTTCAAATATTCTTGTTCTCCAACAAGAAACAGCAAGACAAGTATTAGGCCTTATTACTTAATCTCAGCAAGTACTGGCTAACTTTTGGGAAAGCCATCATCAGTAACACTTGAAGTAAACACAAAGAGTTTGCAAAAGGGTTTGCAATCTCAGAGGCAAGACTTTACATAATTAAAAGTTCAAATAATTAAATACAGCTTTCTTAGCTGTTCAAAAGGCAAAAGTCACATTTTCTTTTGTTAGGTTGGTGTTTCTCAAACTGCAGGCACACAGTACCTTCACATACAAAATATGCTTATACAGGACCATATCTGCGCTCACTAAATACACTACTCCAATGCTGCAGTGGCTAATTAACAAGGGAGATAAAGGCAAAATAACGCATTTGCATTGAAGGGAAAGGAGACGAATGCAGGGGAATTCTGAATTACACATAAGATTCTGAAGGGCAAAACGGTGTGTGAAACCATCTCACAGAAACAGAAACACAACCTTGATTAGCAAGCCTTAGGGTGATCTTTCAGCTTTAAGCTAGACACACTGGAGAACTGGAAAACATAGTAACACAGTTTCTCAGAAAATGTAAAAAGAAAAGAAGCTGCTTTAAGAGTGAGGATTTAAAGAACAGCCAAATAGTAGAGGGAAAACTGTCTCACCAAGGTGGGGATACATGTATGAAAGCAAGCATCTAAGGTGAGCTACAATCTGCAGATCTGTCAGTATGTCGTGGAGCTTTGCAGCAACAGTTTCCTTGCCAGCAATGATTATCTCCACAGAACATTATGTCTACAGGAACTGAGTAATTCATTTAATGAACTCATTCCAGAACCATATACTCTCAACACAAGCATTCCAATTTGAGATGCCTGAAGTGTCATTCTCTGCACAAAGAGGTATCAGCAAAATTGTCTACCTTTAATTCATGGTTATTTGAGAAAACACTACCAAATTTGAAGAATTAATCAAGTGAGCAGCTTTCTAAGAAAGTGTACCCATGATTGTTTGCATTGCATCTTTTCTTTTTCCATTTGGCCCTTCTAGAACACTGCTCCTGTCATGTGATGATCACAGCACACTTCAAGATCTTCAAATTTAACTGCAACTATCCCTGAATGTAACTGTGCACCTACTGTTCCCATTTTATTGCTTATCCAACCATAAACAACACATCTGGAAGCCACAGAAGTTAGTGTGCCAATGTACCCAAGCAAATACCTTGAGAAACTAAACTGTCTTCTACAGTAACTGAGTCATGTCCCTGTATATAGGCTGTTTAAAACCTCTCAAGAAGACACACTTCTAGTTCCACTAAATCCACTTTGTATGATTTACTGTTACAAGGAAAACAAACTGTCCAATTAAAAAAAAAATCCCTCTGTGCCCAAGTAAGACTTAACGTCAGCCTTTCTTGAGAAAATTGTACCCTAACCTACCATAAGTAACTCTCTCTAGTGCCTATGACACATTTTCGTTACTTCCTGTATTTTATTATCTAGGTATTAGGTCATGAAACCATAAGTCTCCTGCACTATACTAAGTTTTATTTCTGTACTACAAAGATTCCTCAAGAGACAAGCCTACAAAACATGCTCAGTGGAGGACACTATAAATCTTACCACACAGCTTTAAGTCAAGAGCAAACTTTCTCAGCAAACTGAGCATTCCACAGACCCCATCTACTCTGCAGACAGTTCTGTCTACAAAAGGTTGATGACAGAATCAGGCCTTTTGTCAAGCTGGTTAATGAACTACTGCCAAGTTTCTAGGTGGCACTCACTCATCATATACAAATCACTTCAATGCTTCACTCCACCCATTCCAGCACTAGGCAATTGCTGCCATTGCCGTCACCTGTAGCCACTACTAATGACGGCAGTAGATGAATTCTTAATGCTGGCACTACTAGAGACACTAACAGTGGAACAATAAGCATCATAAGAAGTCCCAAAGAAAAAATGGATGAGTTTTTTCAGGGGGTAGTACCAGAACTCCTTCAAAAGAAGAAATTTGAGATCTAAAATTAGAACACTCTCCATTATCACGTTTTTACCCTGAAATTGCATGGTCTAAGATGGATCTTACACATTTTACTTGCTACAAATTTGGCTTATACTAAATCTTTGAGAACCCCAGAAGAAATAATCACAGAGAAAAATGTTCTAGTGATAACAAATTCAATACACTATTTACAAGCAGATAATGCCAAGAAATCACATCAATCTTCCATTAAAGGAAGAACAAAGTAGTCTTTATATTGACATATTTGCATGAAATAGCAAAGTCTTTATCTTCTAACAAGAAACTACCTCTTCCTTGCATGTTCTCTTAAGCAAGGGGTATCTGGACATCTTGGTGGAAATCTTGCATTCAAAACATGACTGTTCATCTGAATCCTAAGTTAAACCTTTGCCCTCCTCTAAATTCCTCAATATGGTTCTTAGCTGTGAAGAATAAGTAAGTTACAATATAACACCTTGTGACTACAAATTGGTTTTGTATTGTTGTGTATGTACACCATAGGATTCCAGAGCACTTATCAGGAGCATGAGTGGTATGTTTGATCAGCTGATAACCACAGAGATGCTGAGAGACTTTTGGCACTTGACTACCTCAAAACCAGAGAAAAGATCTACAAAGATGCTCAGAAAAGAATGTAAGAGCGCTGAAGACTTAATAGTGTGAGACACTTGTTCCAGGTCTCTCTCACTAGATCACCTCCTGTTTAGCAATACATAATGCTTCACAACAGAGATACAAACTGACTGTAAAAGGACTCATCCTGCATGTCAAGACATAAATTTATGTGTCTAGCACATGAGGTACAAGCACGGTCAGGAGAGATGGTACCACTACAGCCACTGAAGCAAAGATAGAAATTCAGCTGATAATCTGAAGTTTTTATCTTAAATTGAATAGGAGATTTAGATAACTGACAGGGAGGTTTACTGACAATGTTGGGATTTTAACATCTAAATTTCTGTCTCTTACTCTTGAACCAAATCTCTTTGTGAATTGTTGCTTTGTCTCAAATACATACAGCTCTGAGATGCAATAGTGTTCACAAGTGGTCTCAAAACATTTCTCATCCATGGGTAAATAATGTGTTTACAGCATAGTTCACTGCCTTAGCTTAATAGCAAGCTGTGAGGAAAAGAAGCATGAGAAACACTTTATGATAAGGATGGTGGTTGAGCCATTAGCTGAAGGGTCTGATAGGACCTGTTACTGTGAAAATCAGTTTTGTAGGCACAGGTTTGGTTCAAAGAAACTGTCAAAACCCAGTGTCATTCCCCCTAGAATGGAATATTATTGCTGACAAGTTGTTTAGGGAACTGACTAGTGGATACCAGTGAGGCATCTGAAGACATTACATGTCTTTTGTAGAACAGGACAGACCTCAAAAGAAATCCAGGCATAACTCTCAATGCTCTTCTGTTCCACAAGACTCTGTCCTTTACACTTTGTCTTCTTCCTCCAAATTTCATTTAAAAATAAACACAAAGATGAGAGAATCACCACTGAACTGATGACTCAGTTCTCCTTATGTATATAGGAGAGAACTCTTTTTTAAACTGCAATGTGAACTTTCTTTGGATGTACAGACTGCAGCTTAAACTCAAACTGAGAAGTCCCAATACCTCTTAGGGACATAAAGTTGCCCATCATCTGTAGTTGCCCAAACCTGCAGTCCACTTTCAAGTCTTAGTTCATGCTGTTTTCATGCGCACAAGTAATCTTACAAGTCCTTTCCTGATAAAACCTTTAAATCTTATCAATTAAGAGCTATAAGTGCCATTCAGGTTTTTATTTTGTTTTATCTCAGCTATTACTGTAATTTGTCCTTTGGCTCTGATACACAAACTTATTCTGGTCACATGCACTTTAAAAGCAGCCAAAACAGTTTTCTTAGTTTACTGCTGTGTCACTTCTCTTTTTGCATTCTTCACCAGTTCCTGTTTACGATATCAACCATGGCAAGATCTTAGAAGTAACAACATATTCCCAGCCTTACTTACTACACCTTATCCAAGTGTTGAGATCCACTTCTAAGTGGTATAAAATATCCATACTCCATATGACCTACTTTTAATGCTACTTCTAATGCAATCAAGTACATACTTCTCTTGTTTTCTTTCCTAAGGCTTCTCAAAAAATTAATTCTGCAGAATAAAGCAGTTTTTCATCAGTGACATTTCTCAACAATATTAATAATGTAAATTATAAAAGTTACTTCCCCATTACAAATTAATGGGACATCTAGCACTTGTATCTTCTTATAAAACTCATTCCTCAGAACAAATTTAAAGTAACTGATTTGTAATAAAACAGATTTAAGCAAAAACTTCCAAGTCTGGCATAATCACAAAAATATTTCATTAAAATGCATAAAAGTAATCTCATAGCTCACTTTACTATAACTTTACATAAAATTTTATTTCCACATTATGATAAAAAAATAGTTACTGAAAACTTTCTACAGATAGCAAATTTTACACCTGACCTAGATAACAAATGTCACAAACCTGAATGAAAATTAGTGACATGTCTAAACAACAATGGAAGTCCTAAAGGGCTACATTACAGTGGATACCTGCTGCAAGTAGTTCTACATTTGGATTTATATTTCAGCCAAATTAACTATAGCTGCAGCTTTGACTACGAGTGAGTGGCTTGATTTTGGAAGCCTGATCTGTCATGGGCAGAGGTATTTTAATTACTTATAGATTCAGATAAACATTTTACAGCTCAGCAAGTTGGGGTGGGGGGGAAGAGAGTAAAAAGGAAAAAAAAAATCAATTACCCTCTGTATGTACACTGGACTACTAGTCAATGAGATTCCCAAAGTATCAGCCATAGTCCAGAAAATGGTATCAACCTCAGCAAGACACAGAGCAATGGCTCTTCACCACTTCACCCACTCCCAGGTAACTTTTGTATTTATCAGTCATCATTACTTAAGATGCTATTGAAACTATGTCAGTTTTGGAGTTCATCCATTGTAAGTGCTCAATCAAAATTACACTACTTGATAAATTCCTTTCTTTTCTATAGAACAAAAATCAGGTAGCTGAATCCTTAATGTCATTTCAAAGTAGCTGCCTTGTTATCAGTCAGAAACAGAGACAAAAGAAAGACTGAAACAAATCAGGTCCAGAGCGCCATATACTTTCTTAACCAACCCCTTCCGGTCTGAGAGCAGCACTATGCCCTCCATAAGAACTCTATAAATTATTACTATAAAGAGCATCAAGGATCATAGTTTAGTGTCTCAACTGTTCCTCTGGTGTCATTGCAGTAGTGATCTAAACATGAGGTCTAGTCAAACAAAACCTAAAATTATGTTGATGTGGCAAATGCACATCCCATCCAGCAGCCTCTCCATACCCCACAGTGACAGAAACTCCACCTGTGGCAGCCAGGCAGCCCAGACATTTCAGCTGATGTCTGAAAGCAAGCATGCAGCATCCTACAAAACTCGCAAAATCTTCCTTCCTTAAAAAGCAGCATTTACAGTCTGAAGCTTAACTAATGAGTAATTCAAACATGGATATTAAGAGATCAAATATCCTGTACATTAAGGCAAAAAGATATTTATCAGCATAGCATGTTACCCTTGAGTCAGGCTAGAAGGTCAAGAGTACCAAGCTGGGCTCTGACAGACACTGCGGATTCAAGTTAGACAGCCAAAGCTGTTACCATCTCCAGGTGCTCATCCCACTTCTCTGACAGACACTGCCCTCCAAGGGACAGAGATATTCAATCTATCCATGAATTTCTTTCTGAATTTCTGTCTCATGCCACACAGGAAGCCAAAAAGCCTGGTTAAACATCTCTAGAGCTTTAGTGCTCAAGTCCTCATGATTGAGCAGAGATCCTCAACTGCAGTAAGATGAGCCTATGCTTAACTTAGAGAGCACATAGGGCTGGGGAAAAGAACGGACCACTATTAGAAGAACCTCACTGGAAAGTCATCCAACGTTCAGAGTAAACCATAAGAATGTGTAGTTTCAAGCAAGCCACGTCTAGAAAGCTGCAACCTGTCACAAATCACACGACTACCAGATCGCATGAAGCTATTTACCTCCTGTCTGCTTTCAACATACTATCTGTGCAGAAAAGTTGAGAACTTGAGTAGGTGAGTGTTACAGCTCAGTATAACAAAAATTCAAAGTGTGTTCACTTGATGAGAAAATCCAAGTTGTAGAAAAACAAACTGGAAATCAATTTACACATACAAATTCCTGCACTATTTTTTATATTTAGAGAAAAATTGGTGCTTTTTTCTTTTTTAGCAAAAAGCTGAGGATATAAAATGTGAGCCAGTTCAATTAACTGAAGGTGGTTTTTAGGAATCTATACTTTTCAAAACATATGCTTTACAGTCGCACCTTCTCACATATTTAACTTACAGCATCCTATTTAACCCACCTCAATGTAAATATTCTCTATTTCCTGTTCAGTTACTGCATCTTACACTTTCCTTGCAACAGTCAGTTTGATCAACAATACCATTTCAAAGTCCAAAGAGTTATGTGGAATCATTATGACTACACAGATATCCTGCTTTAAGTCACAGTTTTAAGTTCATGAAACAGTCTCCATGGCTTTACAGCAAGTGCCTAACAGTATTTTAGTACTGGACACAGAACATCAGAAGACATAATTTTCAACGGATTCCAAAAAGCAGCATTTTTTTCAAAATAAAATTTTTTTTAAAAGCCGATTCTTTTCTAATTTAAGCGGTTAACTTTTGAAGCCTTCAAGTGCTTCTTTAATACAGATAAATACAGCTTTGGCACAGTTTTACATTAACGTGCAAGAAGGTATTAGGAAAATAAACTTACTGATATAGAAACAGGAAAAAATGCAGTATTTGAGTCGCATCTGAATACATGAACCTGTTGTTTAGGCTAAGAAAAGTACAGACTAAACCCAAGGCGGGCCTAGCACTGATACGAGCCTTCCTACAACTTCGTCAACACTCCTTTGTTGTACCGCTGGTGTACCTGGGGCCCGTCCCAGCCTCGTCGAGCAATGGGACTTGTGGAACCCCGAGGCCCGCGGCTGCTCCCTCGCCGGTTCCCCCCGGCAGCACCCGGCTCGGCTGCAGGGCGCGGAGAGCTCCATGTCCGGACGGTGCCCGCAGCGGCATCCGAGGCGGTCCCGGAGCCGCCCGGCCGGGGCGAGGCCGGGCCCGGCGCTCAGGGCCGGCCGAGGGGCCGCCGCCGCCCATCGCCCCCCGCCCCGCGCGGGCCGGGCGGGCAGCGGGGCCTGGGACGGGGCAGCGGAGCGGGACGAAACTTCCGCATCCCCAACTTCCCGGCGCCCAGCCGGGCTGTCCTCACACGCCCCCGCCCGCCCCGGGCCCCGGCCCGCCGCGTCCGGCTGGGAACGGCCCGGCGCGCCCCCCGCCCCTCGGGCCGGGACTCACCACGCATTTCTTGCCGAGGAAGCCGAAGAGGCTCTCGTTCTCCTGCGGGGTGAGCAGCAGCGAGCCCACGTTGGTGACCCGCCGCGGGGGCTGCTGCTGCGGGGCGCCGCTCATGGCCGGGGCCGGCCCGGCGCTGCCCTCGCCACCCTGCGACCGATGGCGCCCGCGGTCCCTTCCTCCTCCTCCGCCGCCGCCGCCGCCGCGGCCTCACAGCAGCCGCATCGCGGAGCCTCCCTCGCGGAGTCGGGGAAGGAGGAAGGCGGAGAGGGGCGGCGGGGCCTTGGCCGGCTGCCGGCCTGCGGGGAGGGCGCCGGGGAGGGTGTTCCGGGGAGCCGGGAGCGGTGCAGCCGCGCCAGAGCCGCTCCGCGCCGAGCCCGATCCCGATCGCTCCCGCCCCTAAACTTCCAACTCCGGCCCGGCCCCGGCGGCCGCGCGATCCAACATGGCAGCGGGGGCGGGCGAGACCACAGAGCGCCGCAGCCGGGGGGGGGAGCGCGGCGAGCGCGCGGCCGCCGCGACCATGCGCCGCGCGGGGGAAGAGGGGGGCGTCGCTTTCAGATCCCGCCCCCGCGGTACCTGCCGGGCCGGGATAGGGACAGGGCGGGGAGAAGGGGCAAGGGGAGGAGGAGGAGGAAGAAGAAGAAGAAGAAATTGACGAAGAGGAGGAGGAAGAAGAGGAGCGGTCCCCGCCCCCTGTCCCGGGTGGGACCCGCCGAGATGCTGCCGCTGTGCCGGGGGCCGTGGGAGCGGCCGTGAGGGGCAGCGCGGCCCGGACGCCGCCGCGGGCTGCGGGTGGGGGGCGTGGGGAGCCCGGGCCCGTGCGGGGATCACCCGGAGCGCGAAGGGGCCCGGCAGGGATTAAATGTTCTCTGAGCGTGGGGGGTCCGGGCCTCCCGCGGGTGCGGGAATCAGCATGTGCTGGAAGCCTTTCCATTATCAGTGGAACCCCATATAATTTGTAACTAAAAAAAAAATCTTTCTTCCTCTTGCGGCGGAAAGGAAGCTGTTTCCCCATGGTTGGCGGCGCGATTGCCCAGCCGGGGGTGTCACCCACCCCCCGCCTCACGCTGCCTGCCACAGTCTGAGGTGAAACACCTCAGAATAGGGGTAGGCATTTCAGGCTCTCCGGGAGTCAGCTACTGAGGAGAAATGACGTACACAGCAGCCTTTGTCAGACAGATTTCCCCCTGCTTTGCTTCACAGCAAGTAGCTGTAATGGAGATTGAAGACCTTTCAAAGCCCAAAGATCCAGAGCACAGCTGTCTTATGCCCAATGTGGCTTTCAGCTGCACAAAAGGAATGTTCACTAAGGTGAAAAACAGTGATCAACTTGCTAGTTTTCTGTCGTTTTAGGTGAATGTGTTGGCTTCTCATCCTCTGGTAAATTAATTGTCTATTTGGCAGGTGCTAAAGCAATCCCCCCATCGCAATTTACTTTGTACTGTAGGAAAGAACTGAAGAAGCACAGGAGGAAAACCTGGGGACGCAAGTCTTTATACAAAGCTGTACTGGCTTTTCTTCATATCTTCCAAAAGATCAGGCTGGAACAGATGGCAGCCCCTTCTGCTCTACTTATAGGCCCTTTTGCCTGTACTTAAGTGCCTGTAACTGTGTCCAAAAAGTGTAAGGAAGGGAGAATATGGCAGAAAATCCTGATATTGCAGCATTAAAATAATTTGAAATGCATGCATATACAGGACTCCTCAGTTTGCAGGTATCACAGAAGGGAGTTGGGTCTTATTGTAAAGCAAAAATAGTAGGAACCAATGCTTCCAAAGTACTTCTCAGCAATCCTAAATTCTTTAGTTTTACACACGTCTTTGTATAAGTATGTCCATATTTTAGTGGAATGGGAAATATTTTAACTATAGAATATTGGCTGCATTTTGTTCATTGCAAATGTACATAATGAGATAAAACAGATGGAAGTACTTTACAAGATACTTGATATTTTGTGGGATTTTGGGGAGGGTGGTTTGTTTTTGGTTTGGGTTTTTGGCAGGTTTTTTGGGGGTGGGGGTGTGTGCATGTTTTATTTCATAAAACAAACAATTATTGTATAGCCAAAGCCATTTTGAGGAAATGTACACACCTCCCTTGTGTGGTCACAGTGTAAATATCTAAAAATATAGTATACTTTTGAAGGATACCTGCTGGTACTGTCTTCACCTTCTAAGCACTTGCGTTCCTTGATTATTCTTTTTTTCTCATTTCTGTTAGCTTTTGCTGTTCTTGTATAGATCTTGCCATTCAAAGAGAGTTCTGGGTGTTACGGGTGATACATTTTGCTTCATACTGTTCTTTTCAGACCAGCTGGCTGGTAGCTGTTCCTAAGGGCCTTGTAACCTTCAGGCTCTTTTGTTAGAATTTTATTTGCTTTTTTAATAGGGGTATGCAGGAAAGGGAAGGAAAAAGGTCTATTTTCAGACCCTGTGTTTCATTAAATATGCAAAAGCTGTTTCTGTTTTTATATCATGGCTAAGCATCGAGTCCTGAAGGGAAGTGGAAATATCAGTATCTGGTGGTACATCCAAGGGATCCACTGAAAAATAGATTTTTGTCTTTGATATTTCTGTTTGCAACAATATCAGTGAAGAGCTGCTATTTCTGCATAAAACTTAAAATTTAAGCAAAGTTCTCTCCAGGAAAGCCACCAGGTAGAATTGCCTATCTATATTTTGAAGAAATTGCAGTGGTCTTGCAGCCTTAGGGAAATTACAGTTGTTTATTCGAGATTGTCCTCTGAATTTCTCTCTGTAATCCTTACGGTTCGAGCTGTGTTACCCATTGCTGATGTCTGTGAGCTTCATGGGAAGCTGCTCTTCTTTTGTATTTTTCCATTTCAGGATACCAGCTCATAGCACCAAGGTACTGAAATACATTGGAAACGGCATAATGTGTATCAATATAAGCAAGTGTCATGACTTTAAAGATCTGTATTATAAATATCTATTTAATAAACAGATTTTATTATCCTTGTCAGACTTACCTTTGACAGAAAATTGAATTTTGTCTTTAAATGTGAATCTCTATAGCAATTGTTCATACTTTTGAGTTTCACAGTTTAAATATTCGCACAATTTCAGAACTAACATTCTGCAATCAAAAATGAAGTAAAAAGGTGAGGAAAACTTTCTACTTAATTTTTCTAGTGCTGTGAATCATACATTAAAGGTTTTATTAAAGACTGAACTGTGTAAAGGAAAGAAGAAGTTAGTTGTCCAAGGATTATTTTTTTTAATAGTGTTTCCCAAATCTTGATCTTGTCCCAGTCCTGAATTAGGTCACAATTTAGTTTTCTTATTTTCCATAAGATGAAGAGAAAGTTGATTACACCAAAAAACAAGCAGGTGTAATGGAGAATGTATGTCTCCACAGGAAAAAAAAATTCCCCCTGTCTCTTCCATCTCGTGTTATTCTCGGTGACAAGTAGAACTGTCTGGGACAAGTGCAGACCTCGCTGTAGCAACCACATCAGCGTGGCTGGGGGAGATCAGGAGTGGGAGCTGTGATTACTGTCACCGCACGGGAGGGACATGTCAACAGGGCAGCCCGGGAGTGAACAAAACGGAGGAAGAGCTGCTTTCCCTCAATACCCTTCTTGGTTAGGCCTGAAGAAAACATCAGCCCACTCACTGCAAAACCGCTTGGTAATTGAAAAAGAGGAACTGTCTTTGTGGTTGGAAGCGGGTTTGGAGCTGTGAAGACACAAGTTCTCTTTTTTTGAGTAAACCACATTGTTTTTCTCTGCAGGGACCTCACCGAAAAGGACTGAGTTTGCATTGTTACTGGATCGATGTCAAATAACGTATTAGTTATTTTACTGATAAAAGGCTCATTCACTTGTACTCTCTGTGTACTGAATCTTTAAAAGTTTAGGAATCCTAGCCCACTCTGGAGGTAACTGAATCATCTATTAAGTTACAGCTCATTTCAGATTCAGTCACTGCATTTCCTTTCTCAGAGACTTTACATTATCTGTTTCAGACGAGTAATAGTCTGGAAGAAAGAGGATCTGAAGCCTATGGTGTTTTTTTTTCTCTATATTGAATTTGTATGCTGTAGATTTCAATTACAGAAGGACATGAATTAGCAACAAAAGTTGCAAAAGATGACAAGTTTTACTTTAATTGGTCAACAAGGCCTCTGCTGATTCCATATGGATGTGGAAGTGTAGTGGCAGTAGGAAGAATCCTCTCCTTTGGTGGGCAGGCAGTGCAGCAGAGCGTCCTTGCTGTGAGAGTGAGCAGGCTAGAGCCTGAGAACCAATGCCGTGGGACAATAAGTTCTTTCATTTCTTGCACGAATGCTGTCTTGGGTGCCAGCTAGAACTTTTTCTTTCCCTGTAGTCCCCATTATACATGTCATTTTGTTTGCTGTATCTTTTCTAGCCCTCATTTTTTACATCAGATTGTTTACTTCAAGAAAAGTAATTTGTGCCCTTCCATTTTGCTCATCAAAGGATAATATTGATTTTGCTTTGGATGTACAATCATACTTTCAAGTTATGGGAAAATCTAGCTTTTTCAAGAGCTCCTCAGCAGTTCCTTTGAGGTCTGAAGCATAAGACTACATCACTCTCCTTTTCAAGATTATGGGGAAGACGGACCAAGCAACATAGTGGGATTTGAGATCTCTCTCCTCTCATTTATTGATCATTGCCTACAGCAACTGTGGAACACTTCTGTAGCTGCTCTGCAAATTAGAGGAAAACATTTTTCTTTCCCTGGCCCAGCTGGCATCTAACCTTGCATTGGAGTTTGTCTTCAAAATTGTATGGCGCAGGTTTTGTTGAAACACGTTTTATTCTTTACTTGGTTTATACCTCAGCAGATGTATGACTTCTTGAGTTTTACACTCAACAGTAGCCATGAGTGGAGTAAATAATTTAATCTTGATTTATTCACAGATATTAAAAGGAAGAGTTATTCCTTCCTGTAAGTTTCCTGACACTTTTTGAATTCAATATAGTGAATTCCCCCCTTCAGGCATTAGTCAGCCACCATGGAGCTCAAGAATATCACCAGTAAAAAAAAGCAAAAGAAAAACATGTTCTTTCCTTACTGTGATCTGCAGATCCGTTGTTAGAGCACATTTCCTTAACAACAGAAATCTTGCTCTGGCTTTGAAACGTCAGTTCTTGTTTGCAGCGTGACTGACCCCCCACCCTGCTCAGCATGGTTCTGACCGGGAAGCCTCGTCATTACTGAGCGGAGGGGAGCACAGACAAGTGCATTCAAAATCCACCCTTTTCACTGTAAGCGCTAAGCACAAAGTACGTACTTGCCCTCTAAAATCTGGCTTGAGGTTGATAGCTTACTCCCAATAGGTCAAATATGTAATGCAACTCAGCAACAACTGCCATTTGGATCCTGACAGATGATTTAATAACTTTATTGTAGTTTTTATTTCTTTTTTTCTTTTAATTCTCTGTCTAGCATATAACAACCCTAAGTAATAGGCATGAACCACACCTTGGGTGTGCTGGGGCTCACACTACCAGATCCTTACTGCAGCCGTATGGTGTGTCAGGGCTGGCCCTGTCCTGCCAGTCCTGCTCTGCTGCTGCTGCTGCCCTACAGGAGGCCAAAGGCTAAGATCCATGCCATCAAAGGTCAGACTTGGGTCTAGACCTTGGGCTTCTCTGTTGCATCAGACTGTCTCTGGTACTTTAATCGTCTTGCTTCTGTGTGGATTTTGCCAGTTGATGCAAATATTGAGGGGGGAAAAAAAAGAGAGTAGTCTTTATGCATCAGTGTTCTTGCAGGTGTATGGCTCCACCTCATAAACCAAGACTGAAAACATGCATATCTTGATCAGCCTGATTTTTATGTTCAGGGAGTTCACTTATATCAGCTCCAGGCCAACTAGAGCCGCTGGTGCAGTGAAGTATATTGTTTTTATAGGAAAAAGAAAATATGCTTATCAAATCTAAAAGCTTAACAAATGTATGCTGTAGGATTTTAACATATATAAACTAAATGAAATTGAACAGGCTGCAAACTGGTTTGAGAAGATGGATGAAAACTATCAATTTTATTTTTTTCATAACTATTATGTGCAGTCAATGACTGTTGCCTAATGCTTATGATCCATCAATAAGAAAATCTCCAGTCAGTCCACTTATTTCACCTCAGAGAGAATTATCTAAAAGTGCATCTTTGTTTCTGATTGCATTCTACTAAGTAAAGACAGTTAAATTTCCTTAAGACCTTAGGAATATCTGGAATTTAGCACAGACAACCAAGTTATTTTAATTGGTACATTCCCGGCTATCCTATTATTACTTTCAATTAAGGACTCTTCCCATGGTATGTTAGATGGCACATACAAATTAAGTCAGTGCTTTATGTGGATATCTACTTTGCTCATGCTCATCAGCTCAACCTGAAGAAGTTGCCAAGTAAGAACTAACCTCGCTGATTTTTTCTTTTTATAACTAAAATACGCTGTATGTGTAGCACAGCAGTGCCTGAAGCTCTGTACAGATTTAGTGCCCAACTGCCTTTTAACACATATGAGAATGCAGTGGCTAATCTGGAGAGAGGAAATGTTAAACTTAGAAAACACCCACAGCAGTCCATCTCATAAAACTAACCATCCTTTAATAAATATTGATTCTGTGTGCTACAGCCTGAAGTAGTAAAATTTAGTTCAGTTTCTTTAATCAATTTTCTTTCTGTATTTCTTTGTGACAAATAAATTTTGGAAGATGTGTGACCTTTTTTTTGTAGAAGTCATGGTTCTTCAAGTCTGTCATTCCATGCACTAAAATTACATATAATTATATGTATACATATAATATATTTATATATATATCTATCACAGCTTCAGACCTACCATTTTTTAGCTGATTTGTGAGTTTTAAGAGGGCCAGATCTGGTTTTATTTGAAATGTGGACTTGGTTTTGCAGTGTTTGCAACAATGTAACGTAATGCTGACCTGTTTGCTCCAGTTAGGTTTCTTGACCTTGAATTTTCTCATATTTATTCAAAAGATGAAACCAAGCATTTTGATTTAAAATACTCTCACAATAATTACAGTAAGACCAGTTGCTGTTCAATAACTAGAAACCTACAGCACAGCTAATAAGGCTTTCTGAGCCTTACTTGCTACTGCTATAGCTGCTCTTTCACAGAGGTCATGGCGGGGAGCCAGAGGAGGTTGGTAGATGGCTAGGCAACCAGAAAAGAACAAGTTTGTCAGCATGTACAGCTGATTACCATGAGAATAATTTTCCATAAGCATTGCCTGTAGTGTTTGCTTAAGGGGGGGGAGTAATTTTTCACTGTAAACTTCCTAAAAACTAAGCCATTTTTAACTGTAGTAGAAAGTAATTTGTTCAATTCAAATGGAATAAGGCTTAGTAAGATATTTATATATTATTTTAACTCTGCCTACACACATAGACTGAGGTATAATATTTCAGCATATACAGGCAATATAGAATTATTCCCATGATGATACATGACAATTATTTTTGGTAGGTATTTTTATTTCTACTAGTTACAATGATCGATTCAGAACAAGAAAACATGAGAAACATTTAGTGGCAGAAGAGACAGCCTTTAGTTATTATGTTCTTCTGCTTGTGAATGTCATCTAGACTGCTATCGGGAAACAACTTGCTTTTCTAGGTTGCTCATGATTATAACTGTAGCATAACTCTGTGGGAATATGGATGGTCTTGTAAGTTTTGTGATGCTCTGTAGCCCAAATTTCTCTTCAAGTATAGTTCCAATTGCCAAAGCAGGTTTAGCCATGTTCAAGTGCTGCACTGTATCTATGCTTCTTTCTCTGGCTCTCTCTGTGTGCAAGCTCAAGGCTGAAAGGAGAATATTGCATGGACTGTGTAATACAGAGGCTTCCTTCACACTGAAATAACCTTGTGTTTGCTGATTGCCTAAGGACTGGTGTAAAGCAGATAGACTGAAATAAATGCATGAACTCTAAACGTTCAAAAGAGAAGACGAAATTCATATTTACAATGATTTTTTTTGATGAAATAATAACTCAATTGTTACAATTGTTCTTGAATATACTGAACATTTGCCAAAGTCCATGTGTGGTTTATTTCAAATTCAATGCTATCCATAACCTGCAGTCTGCTTAATTTTGCAATATGAACTGTCTTTATCCATTATTTATTGTGTTCAAAAATGAGGAGGATCAGAATATCAGACAGAAAGAGCACAGTGGCTTTGAGGATGAGCCACAGGAATGGGAAGAAATTAAGTAGTAAAAAGAACCGTGCTTAAGTGTCTGGGTTGAGAATGACTGAGGGGGAGACCCAAGAGTGGTTGGAAGCTGCCCTGGCAATGGGGCCTTGGAAAGGTAAATGCAAGACCCAGTGGCTTCTGGGGGAGAGATTCCCACTAAAGCCAGGGAGGTATTAGTGCCATAGTGCAAAGCCTTAAGGCACCTTACCTGAAATAATGTGTATGATTCTCTCTGCCCATGTTCTAGAAGATGAGTTTTGCTTGGAACAGGTTCAGAGGAAAGATAGCATGTCTGGGAGAATAGGAAAGGGGAGGTGATTTATGATGGCAAAACAGAATGACAGAATATTTAAGAAAATATTAAACTGTGTAAATACAGTATACTTACTGATCACCGAACAGATACAGTTTCTGTTAACTAGACATAATTTCTGTTCATACATGGAATTTCTTAACAGTTAACAGTGACTGAATCCTCAGTTATCAGGTGATGAGGGACTTCACGATGAACACATCAGGGAGGAAATTTATGTTTTTAAAAGAAAGGGTGATGTTGGTTTAAGAAAAATGTTTAGAAATTAATAATGGATACATTTATACAGAAATTTACAGACTCCTAATTATGAGGATAGTCTGTAACATGTCTCCAGCAGGATTAAGTGGGGACAAAAAAATTACACTGCTTTAAAGCTGGAGCTCAAGACATTTATCAAAGAGATTCTGTAAAGTGTTGCTTTTAACACCAAAGGACAGGACTAAATGATTCAGAAAACTCTCTTTAGTTTTTCTGTTTGTCTTTGCCTTTTAGATATCTTACCATCTAAAAAGTCTAATAAACCCAGTCATTGCTATGGAAGGAATTCAGAATCTTTCTGTCTGAAGCTGTGTAAAACTAATAAAGGATTTGGGGTCTGTTGAAGAACAGTAGCTTCTAAACATGTCTTTAAACTTTAATTTAAATCTCTGTTTAGTCTACAGCAGTGAAATTGCTCTGAATAGAAAATACATGATAAAATATGTGTAACGAGTCTTGTCAAAAAGCTTTTTCATTTCATTTAGCTTTTTCCAATAATAGACAATCTACACTGCATTTAAAAAAAGTACTGAAACTGCTGAAGCCAGAACTGATTGTTCGTTAATTTAAAACAAAGAAAAGTTTGTAACCTCTCTTTGCAGTGTACTGCTCACTCTCCGTATCTAGAATTCAGTGGTTCAGTCTCTTTGGGAGGAATTTTCCATTGTGAGTCATAAACGTTGGATTGACAACCTTTATAGAAATTTAAATGCAATCCTATTAAACAATACACTTCTATAAATGCTGAGGGATAAATTTCTTTCACTGAGTGTGGGGGCATTAAGGTGCAGTATCTCAGAATGGCTTGTAGAGAGTTTGTGTAGCTATGAAAAGCAGTAAGGTTTGGAACTGCCTGGCTAGAGCACCTCTAGCATCCCATCAGGAGGACAGGATATCTAATGGTACAGGACCTATCAGCCAGCAGCAATTATCTAAATGACATTTGCACGCAAGAATAAAGCAATGGCTACATAAATAAAAAATTATTGGATTTTCTTTCAATATCCCATTAGAGCTGAATATTGTCCTTGCAAACATAATTTGAAACAAGTATGTCAATAAAATGCAAATAGCTATCACAGTGCTTCCTGACCTGTATTTTGAATGTATAAAATTTAGAAAAGTAATGTCATCTAAACTTATTTTGTGGTTTCACCAACAGTTGCTCTATCTCCCACAACTATCAGTTTGGCTTCATTTTGATCTCACACTCATGCAACTGCATCATTTGGTCATAGGTTTTGCCCTTAAAACCTCTGGGTAGCCTATAAGTGAAAAATGTAAATGTGTAAAAAATGATTAAAAATTTTGAACACCACTCTTGTCAATATTAAAAATAATTGGCAAATGTGATGCCAGTAACCCTCTCAGGATGCCCAGCATACACACCAAGGAGAAAACTAGAGAGATCACAAGTGATGTTGTAATGATGCGATGGAAGAATCCTGAAAAGAAGGCTTATGAAGATGTTAAACAGCTTTCTGGAACAACAGATAGGACATCACCAGTGGGTGTTGGGGGAGTGTAATATTCCTGTTCTGATTGAATCTGAGCACTCATAAATGCCAGTGCGTGATCACACTTCTGTGAAGCTGCCCCTGATATCTGGGCTGGGCCCTTGGTGAAGTTTTTCGACACAGATGTTCCTTGGCGGTGGCAATTCTCAGAGCAGTTCTCAAAACCTACACAGTTACATGAGCATAACCACTACTCCCAACATAATCCCTTCTGCTGATCAGGTCAGGCACATGGTGCTGTGCAAGTAAATTCTTGTTTTCACCCTTCTGCTGTCACAACCTCTATATCACTTAAGATCTGGCACTGGTATTAGCTTCCTGGGGAAGGGCATCTCAAGGTGATAGCAAGCTACGCATGTGGACACAAACCATGTATACCTCAGGACTGTGCTTATCAGAAGAGAGGAGTGCCAAAAGAGAACTACCGCTGTTCAAGAGTACTACTATCAACATTTTTGTCTTGTAGCAATAATTTTTATCACCATCTCCGGTTCTACATGTTATTTCTTGTTTGTTAATTTAAAGCAAATTGTTGTTTACTGCTAGTGGTCAGCTGCTCTAACTTTCCCTTCTCTCTCAAAAGCAGATACTAATAAAAGATCAAAGTTTTTGCTTTGCTGTACTTGTTTTTCTCTTGATGAAACTGAATAGCTAAAGTTATGCCAAAAGTTTTAACAAGTAAATTAACAAAATCTAGGAAACAATCTACACAAGTGAGTTGTGTTTCAACACTATCAGAGATTTAAAGTATTTGGAAAAAAACCTGTCCATTAACCAATGCAGTCCATAAAGTTAATCAGCCATAATATACTTTCCAAGATTAGCAGAATTTTCCCACTGGGGGTAACCCGTCTGTCTCCGCCCAGCAAAACAGGCACTTTATGAGTCTGTACCACTCCATGTATCATGACAGCCCACAATCCAGAAAGCAGCAGAGTTATTTACAGTTGGTTTCATTAAAAGTCCTATGCATTGCAGGGATGGGACCATTTGTGCATGTGTATGTATGTATGTATGTATGTATTATGTATATATATGTAGGTATTATTTGTACACATATCGTAACTGATTTTTCTCACCCTGCATTTCTATTCCAACAAGGATGCATCCTGACCACTTGAGCAAAGAATTCTCACCAGAAAAGAGGCATTTACCTTCAACAATCTTGTAGAGCATCATTTGTCTTTAGTCTTTCCAATGCATATTATACTGGAAATTTTGCACCAGCTAAAGCTATAACTGAACATTTTGTGGCTTTACTGTCTGGATGAGGTTTTATCACCCAGGGCCTGAGGGCAGGCAGGATTTCCAAGAAACATTTTATTGGAAGGCTTTGAATAGCTCTGCTTCTTCACACGGATTTTTTAAAGTTGCTGCTGGTCATGCAAGACAATTTGAATCCAAAGTCATGTGGAAAACTCCCACTCTCAAAGTGCTGAGGTATTTGCAGGTTTTGTAAGCAGTTTGCCTATAAATTTAAACCTCCTCCTGTGGTAAACATTTACAATGAATCAAAGAGATCTGTAATGGGTGCAAGTTTAGTTCTACAGATGTACGAGAATTTAAATGCACTGTGGACCTGGTCGGTTCTCCAGTTCTCTCTCTGCAGTGAGGTAGATGAAATTGTTGCTAAGGAAAGACATGGGAATAATCCCAGACCCCAAAACAATCATAGCTCAGTCCTCAACTCTTGTGTATTCCCTTTTCAGCCACTGCCTATTTCAAGACTTAAGTCCTAAACTATACTATGAAATACATTTTTGATATATTAGCAAAAAGACTTCTGCACCTCTTGAACTTAATGGCAGACAGTGATAGAGACTTGATAATAAGTATTAGGATTTTTTAAATATATGATTATTGAATGAAGAAATTTCAAATTCTTCTGCTTTGGTTTTATCTTGTGTTATTATTGGAATGTTAAATAAATCTTTTTTGATTGATAAATCTTGATGACAATAGATCTGGATAAATAAATTTATTTCCAGTGTTTCTAATGATCCCTCATTCTGCCCCATCAAAAATACTGAAAAAGAAAAACTATATTAAGGTGATGCCCATTCTAGCATAAGCATATCAACAAAGTGCAGAGAATATGACAAATAACATGACAAGCAATATACCAACTGATGGTGACCACACTTTCTGCAATTATAAACCTGTTTCTGGGTTTTCTCAGTTCAAATTGATGAGGTAAAGTTTAACATTCAGAGGATTTTCCACTGAAGTTATGCCCTTTTCTTTATTCTGTGAGGATGGGCTGCAAGTGGCAGGAGCAGAGATTTGGGATTCCAGCTGCATCACATTTGCCATCAGGCCTGGCACAATGTAGGAGAAGCTTCTACTCTTAGTGGACATTTTCAACCCAAGAAGCACAGTAGGAGATGAAAAGGTGGGTGGAGTGGCTGGCATTTAGATGAGCCAGACTGCTTCTAACATCAAAAGAGTTTCAGTTCAATAATTGGCCAAAGGGTCAGCCAGATTCTTGCCTTGCCTAAGGCAGTATTTCCATGAGGGTTTTGGCCTGTACAAATGCTTCCTATGAAGCCAGGGAGCCTAGGCAAACCCCTTAATTTTCAAAGAGCTTTGCAATGGGCTGGGAATTATCCTTTCCTTAAACATTAGACATAAAAAGTTTAGACAGTTTATCTTCCGATATTATGTCTGTACTGTGTCTCTGTAATTTTTCATTGTTCTAATGTATGTTCTCAGTTTAAGTAAGTATGGCCAGTCTTCGCGAATGAAGATTAGGGAAAGGCCTTTTACCTTTCAAGCCTGCGCAATGGATTTTTTAGGTGAGACACAGCATGCGCTGAACTGAGCCCACCCTTTAATCCTAAGGTTCATCTGCCGGGGCCAAGCGAGCTTGGACAATGGCAGTGAGGTCCTCAGGACGTAGGTTTGTTTAGAGTGACTTTCTCTTAGATGGATGCCCTTACAGGGCTTGACGAGCTCCATCTGCCCGGGGGAATTCCCTGACCGGGGATCGAACCTGGGCCTCGGCGGTGAGAGTGCCGCTTCCTAACCACTAGACCACCAGGGGGCCCCAACTCTCCTCATCAGTCAAATAACTGGGCTGGTTTGCAATGTGCAGTTTTAATCTGTTTTGCTTAATTTCTAGAAATGCAGAGGTAGATAATTATGGTCTTGCTAAAAAGTTTTTATGGAAGCATTTTCTTGTGATTTGCCTTCACAAATATATATATATATATACACACATATATGCGCATACACATTTCCTTTTGCTGCTTCATGTTTAAAAGCTTCCATTTTTTTACAAGATGCATCCACATAGTGCCCTGGAATTTCTCTTCTCAAGAAAAGACTAGATCATAGGAAGGAGATCTCAGAGAGGATATATCCCATCTGAAATCCCTGTAGGTATTTCCACAGTTGGCAATTCTGAAATGGAGCCCTTCAACTCCTCGAGGATAAGATACAGCAAAAAGCCCACATGAATAGTCCTCTATCAGCATACCCTTCAAGAACTGAAAACCCTGAAAGCTGTGTCCAGAAACATGAAGGTGCCAGGTGTGTCCAACCAGGCCTGAACCATGGTCCTGGCAGGGAAGCAGAGCTGATGTGACAAGGGTGAGGGACAGAGAAAAGTCCTGGTTCTGGGGAGCTGAAGGTGGAAGCACTTGGGTGTTCTCCGTTTTCCTCTGTGAGTTTTGGGCAGCAGATGGCTCTGAACCGCTGTCCTGTGTTACACAAGGAGGATGGACAAGACCTGTCCCACCTCTTCCTCTGTCCGCACCTTGCAAGTGTAGGGGAAGTGTTGGGCAGTTGATGAGCCATTCCATTTTGTCCACAGACTTCTGGGAGCAGCTAGTCCTGTGACATGGTCAAGGGAAAGAACTGTATCTAGGTGCTATGGAGATCAACCTTCTGTTCAGCAGCAGAGAAACAGCCTCTAAGCTTTGCTCACCAATGCACATGCCAATGCAGAACTATATTCTTTGCATGAGTATCTGATTTTTGGAATGAAAATACTCTTGGGCTAGGTTTTGCTTTACAGCCCAGCTCATACTCTGGCACTGATTGTGGCAAACAGTTATAAATAACAACAAATATCTCAGGGTTAACTTGTATTTCAGTGATTAAAAAAGAGCAGTTATTGTTACTTTGCACATTAACTTTTGTTAATGCCACTTTGTACATACACTTATGCAAAGGCAAAATGAACTGAAAACACCTCTATATATAAAGCAATTGGTGCTATAATATATAGTTCCCCCAGTAGGTTCACCACAAAGGATCATGCCAACCTCCTGACACAGTGTGTGCAGTCCTATATGAAGCTATTTTAATATCTCTTAATTCAGATTTGATCTTTATAGCTTGTTCTTGAAATTCATAATTAAGACTGTCTGTTTAAAGTTGTTTGGAGTTCTGAATTAAATATCATCTACAGGGCTCAAAAAATCTTGATAATGTCATTTCTATGAGGTACACGGGGTACCTTTCATTTGACTGTGTGCAGATCGCTACAGGAGTTATCTATGTCTATACTAATTACATCATTTTCCCTTTATAACCAAAGAAGAGAAATAAGCACTTTAAGGGTATGAGTCAGCTGATCTGCTTCAGATATCTGGTACAGGATGAGATGAACTGCACCTTAAAATCAACTCTTACTCCCTAGAAACTTTAAAATGAACTTTGCTGACCAGTTCAGGTATAGACATTTGCACTGGTGATATCTAAAGAGAGGTGAATTGCATTGAGATACTGACAGTAATTACGAGCATGCCTCTAAATAAACAAGCTCAAGCACTGCACATTTACTCTTAGCACTACAGCTGTTTGCATATTAAACAAACTGGTAATATTCATCATCAACAACATCCTTGCTCTTCTTTTTTTCTGTCTCCACAGTAGATTGCTGACAATTCTGACTAGTCCTATAAAAGAAGAAGAAACTGAGGTATTTAAAAAAAAAAGAGACTGTATCTTGATTATTCTTAGAGTGAAGGCACACGTATTAGCTTTAAAGTAAATTGCTACAGAGCTGTATTCTTATTTTTAAACTTACAAGAACTTGATTAGTGGCCCTGAAAATACGTAAGTAAAGACAAACTCGTACAGTATGCTTAGATCTAATTTGTATAATTTCATTGAGGCTTATAGACTTAAATCTGTAAATAAATCTTCTATATGTGTATTTGAAGAATTTTGATTCACTCCTGGGAATAACAGTTTGCCACTGCAAATGTAGGCATTATGTTCTTGATAAACAAATTTTAGTTAGCTTTTTTTTTCTTAAGTTTTATGGGCCTGACCACAAAAGGGCTTTTCAAAAATCTTTCTATGATATTAGCCAATCTGTCAGAAATCTGTATAGCGCATGGTAGATAATCAAAATATTGTGCACCTTTTGCATAATAGACCTCAGCTCTGCCCTAAAGTCTTCTGAAACAATGATTATTTTTTAGACTCAATAAGCTACTCTGTAGAATTACAAGAACATTAAAAAAAAGAGAGGAGGGGAAATGAAAGAAAAATAAAAACCAACTAAATTTACTAAAGAAGAAAAACACTTTCATTTTCACCCACAAGATGGAGCCACTTCCTCAATTTAAAGTACAATTTTCCTTTGAAACTGGTATAAAAATGGCACTTATCGAATTAAACCCGATGGAAAGGGTGATGGAGCACAGAAGTCCTACTAGTGCCTTTAAAATAATGTTTAAATGGGATTTAAATGACATATGGTCCTTGTGCTGGCCCTCTGCACAAGGCTAAAATACATCCTGCCTGAATTCAGGGACATATTTGCTAATCTATGAGACAGAAATAGCCTTTTAGTGCATACGGTCACTTCCAGCTCTTCAGCTACTCATGGTGCTTGGTTTGAGTGGGTTTCTGCTTCTTTCTGTGTACCATAAAAACAATTATTTGGCAAATGTTGAAGCATTATATCTAAGGAAGTGTGATGAAGATGGGTGATCTGCACAGATATAACTTCAATTTAAGAAGAATGGGGCTGCCAGTGTGTGGCTGAGAACCCATCTGAGAGCCTTCATTGACAGGAATGATTAATTGGGTAGAAATCTACCAGCTACCAGCTTTCATTTAGGTTGCTGCTGGGTTTACAAAATTAGCAGTTAGAAAAAGAAGGCAAAACACTTCTAACTTTTAAAGTGAATGCATAGAAAGAGCAGAAACAAGTTTATGGTTTTGTGTAACACTTCAGCTGTAAAATTATCTTGAAGTCAGATATTGAAAGAGTAGGAGATGGCAAAAGAGGCAGCCTCTTGGCAACTGTCTGTCCCCATCCTTGGCTCCCCTTTCCTCATCCCCTCTGGTCCCTCTGGAAGTCCTGGTTCTGATCTTCTCCAGAAATTTCTTACCTAATTTCCCAGTTCGCCCTGCCTGCTTCCCCTCACATTCATTTGGTAGCTGCTTCCTCTGTGATTATTCAAAAAAGTGCAGGGGTCCAAAACAGCATGGAGGGTTTCCCTGCTTTTATTTGCATTTCAAGTACCCCCAAAATACTGTGTAATGATGCAAAAACATTGAGCAAACTTGACCATGGTCATCATTACCAGTCCAATACATGATGAGACTAAGTTCACTAACAATAGAGGCATAATTTTGTGTTTTATCATGGAAATCCTAATCTGTATTTAAGGTAGAAAAAACAACCTTTTATTCAAATTAATTGTGTGACTGATTCCTGCTGAAGATCAAAATATGTAAGCTCCTACATCTCTAAGGCAGTCTTGTGAGGCTTATTTGAGAGTATAACTCAA
Source organism: Neopelma chrysocephalum (assembly GCF_003984885.1). NCBI lineage: Eukaryota > Metazoa > Chordata > Aves > Passeriformes > Pipridae > Neopelma > Neopelma chrysocephalum. The sequence goes on from NW_020897704.1 coordinate 2,285,915, forward strand.
AATTGCTTCCATTCACAAGGTAACAAATGGCAATGTGAATAACCGAAATGCTTTCAAGTACTTTTATTGCCCATCAAACTCTTCTGAAATGTAGAAACCCTAATATGAGCAACTTGGTGACAAAGCATGAACTCACTTCCGATCCAGGAAGCAAGTCATTGTCTCAAGGTAGTTCCTTGCACCCTGGCCTGGACCAGGTGATATGGTGTTATCTGTGTGGTAACCCTGAATTCTGGAGGGAACAAGTTATTCACCACCTGAGTGAGGCATGTCACCATCCCAATGGGTGCCAAAAGAGATCCTTTACTTCAAATTGCATAAGTATGGGTGGTATGACTCAGGGTAGTATTATGGCTCCACACCTTTTTTGTTTAGGCGAACTGCAAGTCTGTGTCCCAGCCTAAGTCACACAGGTTGTTTCACCATTTCCTTATTGGAGTTCCCCACATGCATATGCAGCCTGTGCTTGAAAAACAAAAATTAGTTCAAAGATGAGACAAAAACTCTTATGGAAAATGACTGTACTACTTCCTTGATCTGCACAGAAATCTGGATTTGAGCTCATGTGACAAGGTCTTTGGATTTTACTACTTATGCAAGAAGCAAAACTGTATTTAATTTTTACTAAAATTGCAAAAAAAGGAAGATGAATAGAATGAAGAGAGAGAAAACAGAAAAAGCTTAAAAATTAAGAATTCTAAAGAAGTGGATAAAATGTGAGTGAAATCTTATAAAAAAACTCAATACACCAGATTTCTAAATAGTTCCACATTATAATGCCATATTTTTTATATTATAGAATATTCTAGAGGAAAAAAACCTCTCATTTACTATTCTTTAAAGTCATAATTAATGCCTCTTCTGTTAAAAAAAAAAGTGTTGATTTCAGACAGTGGCTTTTGTGTTTCACAGTTAAAATTGAATCATATTTCCTTATAAATAAAAACAAAACCCTCTGTTAGGAATGGGAAGGAGGAAGGAATAGCAAAGGCAGGAAAATATAGCTTCTGTATCTGAGTAGCTTTTTGAGCACATGATTCAAACTGTGTTCTTTGGGCCAGGAAAAACATTCGCCTTTTTGCTCTTATTTTCCTCTCTACAATTCATGGAAAATTTTTGTGTTTTGTTTTTTTTTGTTTTTTTTTTTTTTTTTTAGAAATAGATCTGATTGTTTGGGACAAGTTTTTATCTTGCTGTGCTAAGCTAAATGTAGCAGGGTTAAGGTGATCTATCTGGTGAAGATGGATTCTCAGTCAGACCAGAAAGCAGAAAGAATTGAGTAAAAATATTGCAAAGAAGGAAAAGAAGCTGGAAAGGAAGTTCATACATTAGAAGGATGGTTATGAGAAAGGGGTTGTGTCAGAGGTGTGAGTTGGCTTTCTCCCCACCACTCATTGCTGCTGCCTTTTTAGAGCAAAGGGGTCTGAGCATTACACCCTGCATATCCAGCAGCCCCCAGGGTACTATGAACATCACCTGTTTGCTCTCTGTTGTAGGGTGGTGTAACCAAAGGTGTGCAATGCCAGTGGAGTCTCAGTTCCCCCCTCCCTATTTCATCTTCAACATTTTTTAGAGTCTTTCCTCTTTCACTTCTCCTACACAGAGGGCTTTTAAAATGCCAAGGGGCATGATCAAAGTGAATACTTCTGTAAATATCTATATTTATCATATCAGCTGACAAACAAGTTTTTGACAGGATTTCATGAACTTGAAAAACCAGAAAAACAAATCTCTTGGTTTTATTGGTAGCTTACTGTTACCTTTGCCACTTATCCCCCTTTTAGTTAACAGCACAGTCTTTAGAAAATGAGTCTAAAGTGTGAAGTGCATTTTGTGAGCAGTGTGTTTTTGATTGTGACTTCTGTATACACACACATATAGTGAGAGAGATAAGCAATGACTCATTTTTTACAAAAAGTTTTTTCTCAAGTGCTGTCCAATTATTTTTCTATTAGCATCCAAAAGTACTTATTGTTGAAGTGAAAGATCTTCATTTTCAATATGAAGGAATAACCTGATCGCTTGAGGTGTTTTTATGATTCTGTTTGTTTCAGTATCATGTGAGGAAATCTGCAAACATTGTGGAGATATGACAGCCACAGGCTCAGCTTCTGCTTTCTGGCTATACCATAGAAACAATACGTAGAAGAAAGTTCCCTTGCAGAAATATGTGGGAAGTCATGGCTGTTCTTTAGCTTCCCCTTTAGTCAACATAAATTTGACATTTTTTTCTACTTATTCATTTATCTCCTGCTGTTGCCTGAAAGTACCATCAGCCACACAGGCCTGTGAGTCAGCCACCTCTCTGCATGAAGCTGAACAATAAATTCCATTTCTTCCTCCTTGCTCTTTAAATATAACTTCATTCCTCTGTTCCATTGGGGACAAGATCTGTTACTCTCTTTCTGTGTGATTGGATTACCAACTCCCTTTGGTGTGGCAACAAAAATTAGTCTACATTCAGAAAAAAACTGAATGCACACATCTTTTTGAGTGCCAAAATAATGACAATATCACAGAAAAAAAAGTGAGGTAAAGTTCTTAAAGTAAAGTTTCTCTTCAGACATCAGCAACCCAGACCTGGTAACTTTTATCTTCAGGCCTGACTTTTCTCTCTTTGATAGATGTCTCAAGAGCTGGGAAGCCACAGATCCGATTTTGTAAGAATTGTTAATAAAGCATTTATCTCTCCAAAACTATGTTCTGAGTCTGATAAGCTTATAAATGTTTGCAGGCTTTGAGCTTTAAACACATCTTCTGTCTTTGTATTGTAAACAACCATTACCAGAGAAAGATCCCAGATGCTTGAATGCAAAGGCCCAATATGCCAAATGTGTTCTCAGGAGCTTCTTGCAAGAATACTAAGATTGACCAAGCCACTGGATACATGCAGAGAATGTTACTGAAGTGCACACTCCTTGCATTTACCTACAGAGTTGAATATTTGTGGAAATGCAGGGGCACTGTTGTGAGAGGTTCTGTCTTAAATGGATTTTTAGGTTCTTTAGAAAACATGAGGAAAGTGAAGGGGGGGGTCATCTTGAATTTATTAGGTTTTGCTTTAGATTAAGAGGAAACATCAGATATTCCTTGGTCAGAAGGTCTAACTTTATTGCAATATTTCCTTTCAACACTGTTAAATCCCTGATCTTTTTCCGGATGAAATCAGATCACTAGCCCAAACTTCACATTGGTGTTCACTGAATTGTAACTGCCCTGGTATTCAGAGGTCTGACCTTTTTTTCACCCTAAAGCTGTGCATACCCACTGTCCTTTCCTGTGTGGCAGAAGTGCCATTTGCACCCAGGTTGTGCATATGTTTTTCAGAGACACTCCTACTTGAAGCAGTTTATATATATGTGTGTGTATACATACATATATATGTATTTATGGTTTGGCAGTTGTGGGTTGTGTTGGCAGTTGCCTCACGAAAAAAAATAAGTGGAGTATGTTGGATTTGGTCCTGCAGGTTGAGGGAGGTGAATATGACACTGGGTTGGAGGCTGAATGCCAGCAATGGGGATGAAGCACTTTTCTGGCAGAGGTGACTTCAGCATCCTTAACTTCAGTCAGACTTCACCAAAAATCTGTCACAACAGCATTCCTCAGACCCCCAAAAAGGTATTGGTGAAAAGTGTTGACAAAAAGGCAGCTAACAATAGGTACCAGCATCCTTGTCCATACAGAAAACCGGGAGATGCAACTTATTCTGTCTCATGGTTAGCTAGGTATTTTTAGGGTGCGTTTTAATTATAGTTCATCTAGCCACAAAGTCAAATGTCCAGTATTTATGATTGAAAGCATTCAGAAAGGCAAGAGAGGGACCTAATCCTTTAACCCCTGAAGGTATAGGTTTATAAAAGTACATAACTACCTAAAGTGCAGATAACTATCTAATAATATTTTCAAAAGCAGCAAACCTGGTTATTCTGTAGGCAGTGTTGAATTTATTTTTTTCTAAAATTTTTAAAAGTAATTTTGCTAAATGCATATTCATGATAGAATTGCTATGTTAGCCCAGTTGTTAAGCAAGATGTGAGGGTTTTAGTAGCATTTATTGTCCAGAATGCATTTCTGACATGGCATAGAACCTGGATTTTTATATATATCAGGACTTTTTCTTAGAGTCTTTAAACATTGATGTTAATAACTACTTGGTAATTAATTTGGAAACTTACATTCTAATTATTTTGACAAAAAAAGTTAAATCAGACCAGTTCTGTGTTTGAGAACATCCTAAATTTTATTCAAGTGGCAACCCACATATCTATTGTGATTTCCTGATTTCCTGTGATTTCCTCTTAATATGTAGGAAGCTGAATTATATTTGTCAGTAATAAAACATTGAAATAATAACATTATTTTTAGATGGGCGATAAGAAGCTGGGGACAGCTGAGCTTTCACTCCAGCTCCAAACAAATGCTGCTTTACATAAAATATAACTTTCTTCCTCCAATTCCTTCAATTAAAGATCTTGGTGTCATTTGTAATTCAAATAAAACCAAAGCATAAGTCTCTTTCTGAATTATTTCCCCAAATGTCTCTCCTTATAGTTCCCTCTCTTCTGCTGCAACCTGTCATTCCTTCTGTCCCACAGAGCATTTTCTGTATGGTTGGGGATGAAGTCCAGCTGTCAAGAAAGAGCAGAACCTCAGAAGGCTCATGATGTAGATGCCCACCTGAGTTCAGGGAGACAGAGCAAGGGATTTTGGATTTAGCAAAAGCTTTGTACAGCACAGGTGGAGGTTGGCAAGAGCTAGATTGCAAATCCTAGTGGCATTGTCCTCTTCTCTGTCAGAATTATATTCATACATATGCACAGACATCCCTTTTTCAGATGGTGGGAATCAATAGCTGTTGACTCATGGCAATTGTCACACATCCCTCATTATTTTCATTTCCCAAATATTAAGTGAAGCTGCAATATCAAGTAAAATTAACAACAGCAATGAAACACCTTGAGATCTTAGTGCCCACAGAGGTGCAGGTGGAAAGGTGAAAACCGAAATATTTTTTGGGTTGGGGTATTACATTGACTTTTGTTAAGCATTGGTATTGTCATTGAGTAGTGTTGCAAAACAGAAAGTACTTGGTCTCAAAGCTGCTTCTTCTATTCTGGGGAGTTTGGGGCTGTTTCATTATTCTGAACACAGGCTTTTTGCTATTGCCACCTTTTTTTCCCCAGTGGTTGGAATGGTTTCTCTTGCTCCAGCAGTTCAGAGTGCTGCCTGAATGAGTAGTGATTCCTTGAAGAAGCAAATTCTTGAGTTGTCCTTGTCTGCTGTTTATACTGCAGGATTTGCATTTCTTCATTGTTCTGAGTAAAACTCAGGAGTGGGTGGCATTTTAGGACAAGCCAGGCATTTATTTCAAATTTGTTATTTTTCCCATTTTAATCAGGGAAATGTAGTATTTTCTACTGGTTTATTTGAGTTGGTTCTTCCACTCTATTAGTCTATTTTAAGCGTGTTCAGGTATATTTTTTGACTATACCAAAGACTTTACCTACATATGTTTATAAACCAAATACCTGTGAACAGTGTGTTCCTACGTACTGTTATTTTTATTAACATTTAATTGGAAAGTTATTCTTTGTGTGATATATTTGAACAGATAGAACAAAGAGATTAGTTGAAGTAAATTCCTTATTAATTATTTGCCAGTTTGTTTCATATTCTTAGTGCAAGATAAAAAAAAAGAAAATGAAAATGTTAAAGTGAAGTGAAATGAGACCCAGAACAAGAATGAAAGTAAAGTAGAGGGGTTACTGCTGCAGGAGTGGCAAAGCTGAGCTCCACAGAGCTGAGGCTCCAAGAGGATGCTAGCCTTTACAAGTAGAGTAAGGCTGTAGTAAGGAGGAGGTGGGCAGCATCTGCATTAGCAGCCCCCCTCCAAGGGAAAAATGCACCTAGAAACACATGGAGAAAGAGGGATTTCAAACACGACAGATTAGTCTCCACTCCTGAGCCTACAGGCTGAGATAATTGGGCTTAAAAGAAAGGCAGATATAAGGCCAAATATGAAAAGCTGTCTGTTTAATTTTACCCTTTGTCCTGTTGTCTGGTTTAGGCAAATAGATTGTCCTTTGTTTTGAATACACTGTTGCTGAGATCTGGCAGGTGCTCAGGAAAAGCAGTGCTCGCTGGGTGGCCCTGCTGGCTTCACTCTGGGATGGGAATCCTGAGTGCAGGGCTGTGGCACAGGTCTGTGAGGCTGTGGATGGGTGGTGAGGGGCACCTCAGCAGGGATGCACTGTCTGACCCATTGCATGGCTGGGACAGCTGTTAAATGCACCCTCTAGCATATCTACTGATGGTGTTGGGTAATAGTAGACAGAAGTTATTTCAGCCTTTCCCATTGTAGAAATGATGCTCAAGTCCTCGCTGACCATATAGATATGGCCAAAACTCTGTTTGTTTGTGTAGTTGCATGTCCGTCCATGACAGCAAACATCAGCCAGATACTCAGGAGTGGCTCAGGTCTCAAAGACTATCTCATCTCATTGATGGAAACAACCTGCTAAGTAAAAGGCAAGAAAAAAGTGAGTCATGTTGGGAGCTGAAGAACCAATACAGGAGAGATCATCTGTACATGCCTCAGCCTTGGGAAACCTTAGTTTGGAGCTCAGTCAAGGATGAGACACAGGCCCATAGGAAACTTGACTTTATTATTTCCAGGGCTCCGGGAGCTACTTGTTTCCTATTTAATTCAAATAGCTGTGCCGATTCAGAGACAAATGTGGCAACAACAACAACCAAAGTGTCTGTAGTTGTTCCAATAATTCTCTGTACTTGTTTCCTGTATTTGTTTCAAATTTAATACTCACATGGCAACACTCATGCTTGACAAGATGCGGAAACCCAGAGTTTCCTTCTTTTACACTTCACGGTTCCCACATGGGATATGGACATTTCTGACCTCTTTGTCTGCATTTTTATGATACATATGCCTTTGACTGTCATACTTCAGTATGTAGGGACTCCTTCTATCCATCCCTATACATCTGAGGGGGTTTTGACTGGTAGTTGAGGTAGGATGTAGCTGTTTAAGCTGTTGTCATGCTGAATCAAGACTCTTGAAAGAGCACACAAGGATGCTGTGATACGTTGGTCCCTTCTGCCCTGCTTTGGTCACTCACGCCATCCCATGGTGTGCAGACACTGTGATTGGGAACGCTGGTCCCTGGGGTCCACTTGCAGGGGTCCTGTTCAAGGAATAGCAAAGACTGAGTGCTTCATGTTTAGTTTTAGGGAGGTTTATGCGCAAATGATAGAATCATAAAACAGTTTGGAAGAAACCCTTAAGGTCCTCGAGTGCAACTATTAACCCAGCACTGCCAAGTCCACTACTAAACCATGTCCCTAAGTGCCACATCTACACATCTTATAAATATCTCCAGGGATGATGACTCAACCACTTCCCAAAGCAGCCTATTTCAGTGCTGGATAACCCTTCCCGTGAAGAAATTTTTCATGTAGCTGCAGAGAGCAATAGGATCCCCTCTCAGTCTCCTTTTCTCCAGGCTAAACAACCCCAGCTCCTCATGAGACTTGTGCTCCAGATCTTTCACCAGATTTGTTGCCCTTCTTTGGACACTCTCCAGCACCTTAATGTCTGTCTTGTAGGGAGGCACCCAAAACTAAACACAGGATTTGAGGTGTGACCTCACCAGTGCCAAGTATAGGGGTATGACCACTTCCCTGGTCCTGCTGGCCACACTATTTCTGATACAAGCCAGGATGCCATTGGCCTTTTTGGGCACCCAGGCACACTGCTGGCTCATAGTCAGCTGCAGTTTACCAGCACCCCTAGGTCCTTTTCTGCCAGGCAGCTTTCCAGACACTCTTCCCTCAGCCTGTAGCTCTGCATGGAGTAGTTGTGGCCCAAGTGCAGGACCCAGCACTTCACCTTGTTGAAGCACGTACCTTTGGCCTTGGCCCATCAGTCCAGCCTGTCCAGATCCCTCTGCAGGACCATTCCTGCCCTCTGCCCAGCTTGGTGTTATCTGCAAACTGACTGATTATGCCCTCAATTACCTTGTCCAGGTTGTTGATAAAGATGTTAAACAGGACTGGCCCCAATACTGAGCCCTGAGGAACACCACTAGGGGCTGGCCACCAAGTGGATTTAACTCCATTCACCACCACTCCTTGGACTCAGCCATCCAGCCAGTTTTTAAAATAGATCTTCCTGAACTATTTCATTTGCTTGGGTTTGCCAGCATTCCTGCTTCTCCCTACGCCACAGTGACCTAGCTGTCCCTTCTGTTAATGCCTGTCACTGCAGTCCAGTGTGTGTAGCTCTCAAAACACAATTTAATTCCTCTCAAACACCAGTCTGGTGTCCCTTTTTGGGACATAGGAACAGGCAATACAAAATTATTACAGCAAAAGCCCAGCTGCTTACAAGTAGTATGTCTATGTTTTTAATGAATTTATTTACTTATTTTGCAACGACATGATGAGCGTTTAGGTAAAATTCTGCCCTTATCTTCAGATGCCCTCAGTTTCTCATTAGTTAAAAGCCCACTCATTAGGAGGAGCACATTTCTGGGACGAACACATCAGCTGTTGTAAATTGTTTCAGCAAAGTTTTCTGCTATTCTCTGGTTTTATAGAGGTAAGTGCCATGTTATTTACTCAATTAACAACCAGTAAAGATGAAGTTTTCACTGCTGCCTGTAGTCTACCAGTTAGGAAGGCTTTCTATGTTATTTTCTGTATTATGTCTGTTCTGGACTATGATTTATTTCTTGTGGGTTTTTTTCTGTCATCTAGCTATTTGGTGTTTAACACTCCAGTATGTAACAGCAATTTTAAGTTAGATAACTGATATTGAAATGGTGGGTCTGTGAACAAAATTCGCATTTGAAAAACAAAAGTAATGTTTTCACTTTAAGGATAGTTCAGAATTTGATTAATCAATTTAGGACTTAAATCTACTGGGCTGTGCACGCAACACTGCTCACCTAGAAGGGAGCTAATCATATGCTGTTCACCTATTTAATTTTATATGAAAAATAAAAAAGTACTTCCTTCATTTGAGGCAAAACGTTGAGGGCAATTGTTTCAAAATCGCAGTTACACCTACAAATGGAGTATTTTAAAATAATCTTAAAAGGACCCCAAATGAGGATGCAGTTTGTTGTTTGGCAATAAGTTCTGTTCATTAATGATTTGTGTCAATCCATTGTGTTGGTGTTTTGTAGAGTTGGAGGTATTTTAAATTCATTTATTTGAAACAATATACACACCAGACTAAGCTGTGTATTGGCATGCAAATAAAGTCTGAAGTTAATTTCACCTCAAATGTTTTATGCATATTTTCCAAATTGTCTTGAGTTTCTGTTCAGCAAAGTGTAATATCCTCTTTTGTACTATCCAAAGAATAGGAATTATATACTGCAAGCAGAGATTTACAGTGGAAATACACAAATGTTTTAAGCATTTGCCAACACATTAGGGTTTTTTAGCTGACTAAAGGACACATTTTTCCTCTCACAAGATTATAAATCCTTAATAACTCCATGAATTCAACTGGAATCTTTCCAGATTTTCACCCCTCAATTAGTTTCAATTGAATTTTCTTGAATTACACTGTCTGAAAGCATAATTTATCTTTGTGTGAGCTAAAGTTAATTTAGCTTACAGCATTTTCTCAGGAATAAGCCTAAGCCTGATTGTAGGCATTCTCTGTGTTATCAATTTGACTTAATTTTCTCTGTTATAAGTGCCTCTAATAACAATAAACCTTTCAGAAAATGAATGTGTGAATTAAGCAGATGGTATGAAAGAAGCTAAACTATTTTACATGCTTTGCAAGAATGTAAACTCATGTATTATTTATTGTACAGTATTACCCATTCCTACATTCTTATAAGCTCTTAAATTACATGCCTGAAGGTAGGATGTATTCTATTAGCGCCAATTAATGATCATGGTCTTCAGTTAAGAGTATTTAGTGATAAATTAGAAGGAAAATCTATAAAAAATAAGAACTTCTTTACAGAATACTGTTGGTAGGCACTTTTATTTTCACCTATCAAAGGTCAGAACCAGAAGAGTGTACTGAACACTGCTGAGGACATTAGTCTTAATTATTTAGGGAAGGAAGGCTTTAACAGCTATGACAATCAATACAGCTCCTCCAAAAGGCAAAATATGCAATTTATTTTTTCCCCTTTATTCTTTGCATATGGGGAAGAAATAAACATTTAAATTACATTAAAAAGTTTGTACTTTCAACATAAACTTTACAACTTTAAATATTGGAATACTTTTTCTTAAAATACATTTGTCTTCAGGTTATAATGCAATCAATACAAGCAGATGGACTGGAATTGAAAACAATACAGGAAGCTTTTTATAAAAAAATTAGATCAATGCTTCATATATTAGATGCAAGCTAAATTCATGTATTAGATACATAAAATGGTATAATACTCCAAATGTTATGTAGTTTCTTCCACTCACAAAATACTTCTCTTACCCAATCCTTCAGCAATTTAAAATTTGTTTGTGGCATATATATATTTAATCTCCCTCTACTGCACAGACAGTTTTAAAGCATATTATTTTATCTTTCCCTGGTATTCAAAGTGTCATCATAATTTGCAGTGATTTAAAATGACAGCACAATCTTTTAACTAAACCAGTACTGGGAACCATGACCTGTATCTTGATTTGGTAGTAAATCCTTGAAAAGTTTCCAGTATCCCAATAGAGAACCTTTATCTCTCCAGTGGTAAGTTAAGAATTAACATCTGAAAAATAGTTTGAGGACCCTGTGTTAAAGGCAGGGGGCAGTGAGGGGGGAGAGCCAGGAGGGAAGGAGAACCCCCGCTGGCAGTCTTACTGCTTGTCTGAGAGCACAGAGCAAGGACAAGCGATGCCAGCACTCCTGTTTGTGCTTGGGTAGGCTGTACCCAGCCCCAAACTGCCAGATCAAAAACCACCAAAAAACAGGCTCTGAAAATGGGATGTGAAGGCATTTGTGATAATTTACAGTGTTGTTGCACTACAGGAGCATTGGACGAGTAGGTGTTTAGGGTACACGTGGAAAGGAAAACGTCAAATACTTCACCAGTGGTGCTTTGGTAACAACATACAGACACAGGTGTCTTTATATGTGTCTGTGAGATCTGGAAGTGACCAGAGCCCAAGCTTTGGCATGGACAAAAGAGCATTGTCCACTGTTGATGGCAAAGGTTACGTGCAGTGGCTGTGGGCTACGCTGGGGATTTGCACCAGCACCGGGGAGCTGGGCCCAACCTCTCTGCTCTGCACTAACCTGTGCCATCCTTTCCCACTTGTAAACACAACTAAAACCGCTGTCATTCTGGAAATGAAAAGGCAAACGGGAAACAAATAGTTACGAGTCTTCTGCTTTTACTGAGGTAATACTGGAATAAAATTAGTTTAAGGAGACATTTGTACTTCTATGAAACCAGTCCTATGGCATAGAAACAATGTGCGCAAACACGTGAGAGTCTGGCCTCTAATGACTATCTGACAAATATATTACAGGTAGACAAGGATAGACCAGGACACATGAAGTACTGAAATAGGTATTTTTAATAGAAGAATTACGAGCTCCATAGGAAGAGTATCTTTTCAATACCAATTCTTTTGCCTTTCATTCCCATGCTTCCATGCAGTCTTTTCTCTGAATTTAAGGCATGACACGAGCTGCACATAACAGAAACAATAAAGTTAAACAGGAAATGCCTTAACAGATCTCTGCCCCAAATATGACTTACTGTAAATCTGTGATATGCACCAAAGAGTGTACTCTGATATTTTCCATTTGCTTTTAAATGAATAATCCACAGTTTACAAAAACATCAACAGTGATAGCATAGGCCTGAATCCCCATCTCCTTGTTTTTTGAATTTCTTTTCATGTATCTTGCACAAAAATAAAGGGATGTTACTTCATGCTTTGCAACCCGGTATTTATGTTCACCTATTGGAAATGAACTGTAATATGAATTGTGAAGGAAACAGTCAATCATATGTTCACTTCTGTACTTTGATTGACCTTTAAGGAAGATTACAAGCCTAAAATTATAGAATCATACAATCATAGAATCACAGAATGTTTTGAGTTGAAAGGAACCTTAAAGATCACCCAGTTTCAACCCCCCTGTCATGGGCAGGGATGCTACCCACCCACCAGATCATGTTGCTTAAAATCCCATCCAGCCTGGCCTTGAATGGTTCCAGGGATGGGGCAGCCACAAATTCTCTGGGCAACCTGTTCAAATGTCTCACCACCGTCACAGGCAAGAATTTCTTCCTTGTATCTAATCTACACCTACCCTTCACCACCTTAAGGCCATTCCCCCTTGTCCTGTCACTACATGCCCTTGTACAAAGTCCCTCTCCAGCTCTCTTGTAGGCCCTTATTAGGTACTGGAAGGCTACTCTAAGGTCTTCTTCTCTTCTCCAGGCTGAACAACCCCAACTCTATGAGCCTATCTTCATAGGAGAGGTGCTCCAACCCTCTGAGCATATTCATGACCCTCTTCTGGACTCACTCCAACAGGTCCACGTCATTCTTATACTGGGGGCCCTGGAGTTGGTTGCAGTACTCCAGGTGGGGTCTCACAAGGGCAGAGTAGAGAGGCAGAAACACCTCTCCCAGATTGCTGGTCACTCTTCTCTCGATGCAGCCCAGAACAGGGTTGGCTTTCTGGACTGTGAGCACACATTGCTGGGTGATGGTCTCAACAACCAACACCCCCAGGTCCTTCTTCTCAGGTTGTTATTTTCCCTCTGTTCACTGTTTAACTTGATATCAAATCTGAGAAATACTTCTGGAGAATTATGAAGACGTGAGTCAAGAGACTGAAAACTGGTAGTTGTGAGGATACAATGAATGCTTAATTTCTCTCTGATGCAGTTTTACATTTTTGGACCACAAAAGGTTTCAGAATAGAAATACTCCTGTAAAATACTTACCTGCTTAATAATGCAAGCCATTATTCAACAAAACCGAGAAAAGCATGACTTTTGACACAATTTTGAAACAGAAAAATAACAGCAGAGAGGGAGCAAGACAGAGGCAGACTGGACAGATTTTTCAAATTATTTGCAAGGTACTTTTAAATGTGATTGTGTGGCAAAAAAATGCTTAAATACAGTTGAAATGTCCGTATTTCTTAGCCATCATAACAATTTCTATACTAAATGTGGTCAACCTATGTTCAAAAAAAGACATTTCTTCTAGCTGCCAATTTTGTACATTCCTTGGTGGAATGAAAACAATCCTGTTCCATTATTTTGCTTTGTAAATGTCTTCATGCTTTATTTCTTTTTCAAGCAAAATGCCTTCCTACAAATATGAGAAATAGTAGTTAAAATTGATATGTTTACAATGAAAGCAAGTGCAGAGACATACTCAGCAAAGCAGGAGTCGATATCACATATGAGAGGCTGAAAGCAAAATTGGAAAAATGCTTTAAATCCAGTTTAGATCCCAAGGCATGACTCTTGTCTGTTGCAACTCTGTGATTTAACTGTACCTCTTTTCTATTCTGGATTTTAAATTACGTTTGTCAGATACAGGTTAACGAGGGAATCTGAAGTGGCTGTTACCATAAGAACTCCAAATTTATTTATTTTTGTCAGTGTGTTTCTGAATTCTGAATTAATTATGGAATTCAATGACAGATGTGCAGTCTAACTCATACCTCAGAGATAAAACCAATTGTATTATAGCTAATTGTATGGACTATACTTCAAGTCAGCATACAGATGAGTATAGAATGAAAGCATTAATTTGTTGGCTATTATGAAGCTGTGTTGCCTGGTTATAAGACCAGCATAAAAATCATAACCAAAAGCAGCAGCTGTAACGTCATGTTACAGTGCAAAGAATGCCAGGATAATACCTAAAAAACACCAGAGAAGAAGAACTGGCCATCTAGAGAACACTATTGGTCTGTATTGGAACACCTGGTGTGCAAATAGGCTTCTTTAGTGTGAGAGTATATATTTTTATGAATTTTAAGTGGTATATTTTCGAATCAAAGTGTGCAATTAAGATGTCTGGTTCAGCTGTTTTCAACTATGTGGAAAAGAAAATATAGTGGAATTCTGACTAATAAACACAGTTGAATACAGGTTGGACTAAGCTAACAGCAGTTTCTTGGGAAAGGCAGACATTTTCTTGTTACTTTTTACAATAATTATGAAAAGAATATGCAGAAATGAACTAATTTTTTCTATTCAAGAAAGGGTATATTGAAATCCAGCCATAACCTGCTTCATCCTAAACTGCATAGCAGAAACTGAAGCAAATAGAAAACTACATGTCATTTTGTGCAGTGAAAACATGATCCAAAATTTTCTGAATACAATAAAAAAACTTCATTCTCATCAACTTCAATGGATTTGTGATCAGGCCCCACTTCTTTCACTTACGAAGAACTCATTTTTGTTTTTAGAATATAGAGCAGAAATACTGAGAGCATATTCTGTCTGAAAACACTGCAGTGCCTCAGAAAGCTATCTGCCTCTTTGGGAAGTTAAATTGACCATGATAATATGTCACTGAATACAATTTGAATCAAACTTGATAATGAGCTTCATGGAGGAATCATTACTTTCCTTGCTCATTAAAAAATGGGATTAAAGTAGTCCAATTAGTGCCCATGCATAAGAGTAAAAAGGAGAAAATCCAAAGATACAGCAGAGGAAAATGTAATAAAAGATTTTTTGTTCTTGTTTAGAGGTTCCTTCATGCATTTGTGAAACAACACATAATTAATTTTCTGCTCTTTCTGAACTATAGGCTTACCTGTTTTTTTGAAAACTTGTTTTACTTGGCTTCAGATGACTTTTTAAAGAAAAAAATAAGTATCTGTAATTAAATTCCCATCTGCAAATAATATCAGAATTAATTGCAGGTTAGTGCAATTAGATTGGAATTTTTTCAAAGGACATTTTTTTAATTATATCCCCTTTAAGGAATTGTGTATATGGTAATGTTTCTTGTGTGGAATAGACAGTAGCAGGAAAAGTGAGATGCTTTGCAATGAAATGCAGTCCTTTATTGCAGTGATTCGCTTTAGCCATGAAAAAGGTAGGCACGTTATAATGGCACTTACCACCTTATTCTCAGGTTAATAGAGATAGTTGGGTGACTAATTCCATATAGCTTTAAATAAGGAACTTACAAAAACTTTTGGAGGTGTCAAGTATTCACAGCAGGATCCTGAATGACTGTCCTTGACCAGACCCCTAAATTCTAAACAACTTGAACAGCATTTGACATATTCCTGCCTTTTTTTTGTGGGATTCATCTTGCAGATGCAGAAATTTGCATGTCTACAGTTCAGCAAGGTGAACAGCCTTCACAATTTCAAAGATTTGGTCAATCCAGTTGAAAGACCCTCAAGAATTATTTGACATGTCCTGAGATAAACATTTTCCTTTTGTCACTTTTGGTGGTTTTTTTACATGGTCCTAAGTGATCAGTTTTGGCATGGGCCAGGTAACCTACAGAGGTCTCTTCCAACCTCAACCACTCTGTCATTTAAAGTCTTGTCAGGGATAGGAACAGGAATTGCCCCAAAATTAAAAATATAACTTAAAATTATCCTGCAATATTATTTCCTGACCTAACTGTTCTGATTTACTATCTGCAATGTTCTAATGCCTAAAGCTGTCAGACCTAGACAAGAACTGTACTGTATTAGTCATTAATATCTGACAAAATGATCTAATTATATGTGCATAATAACACAAGGCTAAACAATCCAGCATATGGATTGTGGGAATAGGAAGCTAGGATCTTTTCCCAGATTTACTTACATAGAAATTCACTAATGGTCTTTAATTTTCTCTTGGTGGTCCTCCCATTTCATTTGAGCTATCACTTTCTGAGAAAAACTCTGTTTACATTATGGATTTTTTTCTCATGTACTGCAAAGCAATCCAGTCCAAATAATGAAAAATCACTTACCAATCTACTAAGATAGTTTGCTACACCAAAAGAATGCAGATTACTGTGGTGCACTGCTCAGTTTGTATAAAACAGGAAAGTCACTTTTTGTGACTTGTTTGTTTGTTTGTTTGTTTTTCTCAGCCTATGGCATTACTTAGAGGATTATGCAAGACGGCAGGAAAATGGAGAAAAATATACCAGTTGCAGGTATAAGACTTTCTTCCGGCAGATCAGTAGAGTGAAAATAACCTGGCATCGTTTTCCAACAGGAAGGCTTGTACATGGTACCAGCTTGATGGCCTGTAGCAATGGCCCATTTCATTCAAGGATATTACCTTAATAGGATCTAAAGGATTGTGAACAAAGTTATAAAACTTGGGTGCTAAATCTGTATTTAGGCATGCGAAACAAGCATTCAGAGAGTGCCTGAGGAAACAGCATGAGCATACATCTCTAGCTTGCTAATGAGTGCTTGCTCCTGTGGAGTCCAGCATTGTGGCTTCTTTAAGTCCTGCTCTCCACTTTCTGCCCCCAGTCACTGCCTTCTTCCTACCTTGGGAAGGGGCTCTCATACCAAACCACAGGTTGGGGGAACTCAATGCTTTTCTGAGACTGAGGATGGAAAAACGCAAGATCGAGGATAGAGGAGAGAAAGGCTGTTCTGCAGGAGACATTAGGACAAAGTAGAGACTTAAGGGAAAGGCAGAAGATAAGAAGGAAAGCAGTGGCAGACAGGAAAAGATACATCAAACTCAGAAGATGGAAGAATGGCAAGAAAGGACAAATGACAGAGGGGAGAGATCCTGGATTATATTACTTATTAGAGCCAACACATTTTCAAAGACTGGAAATTTTTTTCTTTAATAAATCTTCTGACATATTTGGATAGGGGTACCTGCAGTCTTCCTGTAGATTTGGCATCCCATTATAGATTAAAAGATAATATCCAGGGAGTACTACAAAATCTAGTATTTGGAGTGGCGAGTTGGTTATGCTGGTTTGGACAGCAAGAAATGTAAAGATCCAGGTTGTGAGCTGCATGAGAAGGTGTGAGTAGCCCTCCTTGTTCAGGAAGGAGTTAAGTGATTAACTGATGTTAACTGAGAAAATACCAGGGACAAGTAAAGCTAGACTAATTATGATGGGACAACTTGCGTTTGACTTTACAGGCAAGGAAAGAAATCATTAAAATGGATGTAAAAATAGAGAAACATACAGTTTCAGGACATTTCAAATTCACATGTCTGATGCATGAATAGCCAGTGATTACAGTGATTTAACATGTGACTAAAATGGAGAATCTAGACAGGTGAATGATAGAAGATAAAAACTGAGCTGATAAACCATGTCATACTATATATATTCATAGAGAAACCATTTTTATGATCTCTGAATTGTAAAAAGGTCAGCAAAGAGACCTGAATGACAAACCAAGGACAGAGTTGAGTTGTGCTTCTTGGTGAAAAGATCAGAGATTTTGGAGCAGCTACCTGCAGGCAGTGGCTGAACAGCTGCCCCATGGGGTGCAAAGTAGGGATGTGGATGTCTGGGGTGCCAGCAGCCTGCCAGCTCTGGCAGCTCCCAGAGTACTAGCAGTCCCCAAGCCAGTGTGATTGTCAGGGAAAATAGCAGACCCTGAAGGAAAAAAATTAATATTAATACCCCCCACTTTTACAGACTAGGTCCCTTTTTTTAAGATACAGCATGTTCTTCCAGCTAGTTCAGATCTGCTTAACATAATTCATCTTCTTTAACATATTGTTATTTAATTTACTTTCAGTATAATAAGTAGCTTAAACCACTAAGACATTAACACTATCACCCTTCTAGCCTGTAGATTGATTATCACTCTTGGATCTATTCATTTAGAAAATGAAAACAAAATTCAGGAGTAGTTCATATACTGAAAATTGCAGCATTTCTGAATTCTCTTCATTAATCTGTGTGAGGTATAAGTGTCTGCCTTTTTTCTAATTTCTATTTTCTATTGTGACCATTAGAATATACAGATAGTAAAGAAGGCCATAGTCCCACTGTGATGATTTTCTAGGCAAGTCAAGACTGACCACAGCAGAGCTTGCTTGGAAGCTGAAATTTCAAATAAGCAGCACATTCCTTTTTTATACTGTTGTTTTAGGTTATTTCTTGATTAACTAATTTTTTTATAGACATCAAGGAACAAATAAATGTTAGAGAAGGTCTGAATCAGCTGTGGGAGGTGTCTGAATGAAAGGGAAAGCAAAAAAAATCTGAGCATCAGAACACATTTCTGGACAACAAAGTCTATCAAAGAGTTTTTCAAAGCATTTGAAATTAGGCTTAACTTCTACAAGATCAGTTTTGTATTTTTCTCTGTTTGTGCTGACTATAATGTTGCCAAAAGCAAATCAAACCAAAAGACGTCCCCTTGTCATCATATCTGCCTCCATGCTGCCCTTCTAACATTTCTTCTCTTGGTTTTGTTTTCAAGGGCACATCATAGCAATTTCCCAGAAAAAACCATACCATGGATGTCCGGGTCAGACAGTTAACAGTGATGTCTCTGCTTGCTATGGTTGATGCTCATCTGCTGAAGCCGGCACGGGCCCCTCTGGTTCTGCACAGGCCCTTCATGGTTGTTTGGAACGCACCAACAGAGCAGTGCAGGCTGCGGTACAAGGTGGACCTGGATCTCAGTGTTTTTGACATTGCATCCAACATCAATGAGACTTTGAGTGGATCCAATGTGACAATCTTCTACCACACTCATTTGGGATACTATCCTTACTACTCAGATAGCGGAGATCCTGTTAATGGAGGGGTGCCCCAGAATCAAAGTCTTATCAAACACCTTAGTAAAGCAAAGTCTGACATTGACTATTGCATACCCATGAAGAAATTTCAGGGACTTGCAGTCATTGACTGGGAAAACTGGAGGCCCCAGTGGGATAGGAACTGGGGCAATAAAAGCATTTATAGAAATAAATCTCTTGAGATTGTTTGGAGACGGCATCCTCGGTGGTCAGAAGAGAAAATTAGAAAAGTGGCTAAAGAGGAATTTGAAAATGCTGGTAGGAGTTTTATGAACAACACCATCCTTCTGGCTGAGCATATGAGACCAAATGGTTTGTGGGGTTACTATCTTTATCCGGACTGCTACAATTATGATTACAAAGAACACCCCCAAACATACACGGGGAAGTGCCCACCCATTGAGTCTTTCCGCAATGACCTCCTGCTTTGGCTGTGGAAGCAAAGCACTGCTCTCTACCCTTCTATATACCTGGATTATATACTGAAATCAAGTCCAAATGCACTAAAATTTGTTCACTATCGGGTTAAAGAGGCAATACGTGTTGCCTCAATTGCTCGAAAAGACTACGTTTTGCCTGTGTTTGTTTATTCCAGACCATTTTATGCCTATACTTTTCATGTTTTAACAGAGGTAAGCAGACAGACTTCTTTAGAAATTGAGAGATTCAAAACTGCCTTTTAGAAAAAATACTTTCTAAAAGTTTTTCCTGTGTAAAAGCACTTATGCATTTGTTTTTCATATTAAGGCAGCCCCTCTGAAAGGAAGTACTGTAGTCACAGTACAAAACTCAATACCTTTAAAGCATTAATATTGCAGTGGTTTGGTCTGCTTCCGTAGGATACCATTGTATATTTTTAATGAGGGTAATTTAGAGAGAAAGTATAAGGAAATAATTTCCTGAAGGAAGTAATTCATTCTGATATTTTAATTCTTCAGGACAGCTTGTGAAATGAACTTGACAAATTTTGTGAAGTTTAAAACTAATTAGTGTAATGGAAAGACAAACTTTCATGAGAAAGGACCCTCAGGGTTTTTTGTGTCTTTATGCAAACGTAAATTCATTCAGCATAGAAATAAACCAGTCAATTAAAATAGTCTGGCCTGCAGTTCCTAACTCCTGCATGATGACCATTGACCATCCATCTCACTTTTCATGCTCCACATTTAGTGATAAATTGTGCAGTCCTTTTATTAAAGAAACCAAGTTTTTGAGTCATGCAATATTTCTTCAACCAAAGATCAAGTGCAATAAATATATAGTGTCCACAACATTGATGGTAAATTATATATATTCAAATCCCAGACTTTGTGGATATGTCACGATGATTGTTGCTGTGACTTTGGTTATGTACGTAATAGAGAGGCACAGATGCTTATTCATTTCTCTAGTAGTTGTCCTGAGTGCCAAAAGTTTTTCTTCATTTACTATCAATTCCATGAGAGGGGAGAAAACCTGGGGCAGAGAACTCATGGAAACAACCCCTTGATGACTAAGAGCATCTGGGGGTGTTCCCTCCCTTTGTTTTATGGACAGCTGCAGGAGAGGTCGCTTCTGCTGCTACCAGAGACAAGTTCTTACTCAAACCAGAACAGAAGACAGCAGAGAAGTGTCAAGAGAAAAGGCAAAGGTTGGTCCAGTGAACAACAAGCTGCATGTGGCTGCATGGAGCTGGAACTGAAGAGGTGCAGCAGAGCCCTGAGAGCCTGAGAAGTGTTTCAGGCTGACCCCAGGAAGAAAATGGTACTTTCAGGCTGCCTCTGGGAAGCAAATTGTACATAGAAGTAATCACGAATTTGCTCTGTTCATTTTCAGCAATCAGGGACTCTCTGGAGATGTTTTCTGTGTGGAAATCACAGGTCCTAGCTGGCTCAGAAACCATGGACAGATAGGCAAGGCTGGGTCCCACTAAAGGCAAGGAGTCACTGGGGTCAGTACAGGCAGGATTTCACCCAGAACACCTTCACTGAAGAACTGAGACTAGGAAATACATGAACATTCTTCAAATGCAGTCCATAATAATACTTTTTTATAAAATAAATTAGTCTCTTGATTGATAAAAAAATACCATGAATGTTACTGAAAGCTATGAAAACTAACATGCTGTTACCAGCTATGTGTGAATTCAAAATCTATGGTGGTATAAAGTTACTGTTTTACCTTAAGTCATTTTCTGAACAGTACAGTGGTAATTTGGAGTGAAGCTCTTCTCAAGTTACACTCTTTAACTTACCATCCTGTTTTCCAGTTGCATGTAGCCATTTACTTTTGGATGCTTTAAAGTTCACTTTACAACTCTGCAGCCAGGGAAGATCTTTGCATAGTCAGAGAAACATATTTGGATTTTGCTCACTACATATTTTCTAATACAGACAGTACCCAGCACCACAGGCAGCCATGGGACAGGGCTTGACATGTCTCCAGACTTTACAAACCATCTGTGAGAACAGCTTGGAGTCTGACAGGAACTTGCAGGGTTGCATCTAATAACATTTTAAATAGGAATGATCCAGAAAATAATGTTCTTCTTTTCTTTCCTAGCCCTGGAGCCACCAGGACATTTTAAATGTGGGTTTGTGTGTTCAGATTTTAGACTAAATTGGAGCTTCTCATTTGATCCATGTCATGCCCCTAAGTGATGCTCACGAAGTTACAAACAACGTATGAAACCTTCCAGCAACAGTGTGCATGAAGATGACAAGGAAAGATGCCTGTGTGGCACAATGACATCCAGGCTGAATGGCCATAGAAAAACTGGGATAGCAGGCTATATAGTTACCTGAGTTCTGTCAGGGACTGGGTCAAGAAAACTACTGCCCTGCTCCATCAAGCTGTGCAAGAGCTGTGTGTTCTATTCCAATAGAAACACTGCTGGCACATTCAAGACTTATGTGTAAGCTTTTCTGTACACAGTATGAAATATACAGTAAATAGCAAAATGGAATTAAATTGAAAGAATTGTTATGAACTGAAGTTACTGAGGGAGAGACACAGGTCTAGCAGACCTTCAGAAAGATGAAAGGCTCAGGTCCCAAACAGATGCTGTAGTTGTGTGTGCTGTACTTTTCACCCCAACGGCATCTTGAAATCAGGTGAGTTGTGCATAAGGTGTCTGAGAAATTAATCCCGCTTTTTATCTTGGAAACAATTTATAAATTCTGAATTGGGATCCAAATCATTATGAAAGATTTCTGTATTTTCTAGAAATGCAGTTTGCCATCTGTAGGGTATTTAGAAACTTTCTGTGTTGGCAATTCACTACTAAGTGTGTGGGAGAGGGAAGTCACGCAGTAGCATCTGTGCTTCCTGACTAGATGGCTGAAGTCATTAATAAAGCAGGATGACAACTGACAGATGATGAATAATGGATAACAATTCTCTTGTTCACCTACAGATAGTCTTCTCTGATGACCAGGTATGCATGTGTACAGAGACCTTTCCCTGCAACCATGCCAGGCTTGCAGTACCATTCCTGAATACAGAAAATACGTGTCTGTAACTAAGACTGTTCAAAATTTGAAGGAAAGATTACAGATGTGCTTGTTTTTCTTTCTTCAACTTGTAACTAGAACTGACTCTCCTGTTTCCTCTTGAGCTCCAAAAGAGAAACAGTTTGTCTCACCTCCTAATTTTTTTAGTGTCCAATGCAGTAACTTGGCTCATCTAAATATGGAAAAACATTGACAGAAACTAAAGCCTCCTCCTCCCTGCCAAATCAGCTGTCTGTTTGGAGGCAGCCCTGCATAGTCTTGAGGACCTTTGGTTGATGAACACTGTCCCCGAAAGCTCAAACAAGAATGAGCATCAGAAGGGAAGAGGTTTTGTCGACCTGTTAATCATTTGGAGAAATACCAGTTGCCTGTGTCTGATACAAGGAAGGAATTAGGATTCTCCACCTAGACAAATGCAAAGATGCTCATATTTAAAATAACTAATTTTTTAAAAAATTGCATGTTTTCTTCTTATGCTTACACAGAAGAACCATGCCAGTGAGCCCCCACCAGTGCCAAGCTGTGCTGCGTGAGGAGGGTCACTTGGTTCAGTCCCAAAAGCAAGACTGTTGTGTCCACCAGAGGCTGCTGGTGGAGCTTGTATGCCTCACTCAGGTCTTCATGGAGGCACCGACCTATCTCTAGTCCCAGTTTGCTACTTTCAGCCATTTGGAGAGGCACATATCTTTCCTTTTCTCAAAATGCCCAAATGGGCACTGAAACCTTTATTTTATAACCCTGCCTGTGGCAGGGGAGGGGTGGTGGTGGTGACTCCCTCTTTGTGTGACTATCCACTGATCACAGCACCTACCTCTGGTGCAGAAGCTCTTTGCTCTGTTCTCTTCTCACCCCACTCAGGATGAATCCAGTACCCTGTGTTAGGCACCAGAAAAGAGTCAAGGAATCATCAGACCAAAAAGAACAAGCGATGAGAGAGGAAAAATAAAAATAAGGGCACAACCCCCTGTCCAGAGGTTATTTGGTGAAGTGCCTTTCTGTGCTGATGGCTTTTGAGGTACTGAACATGACGCAGTCATTCAATAAAAGACATAACTATGAGAGTCAGAAACCTTAATTCTTTCCTTGTGGGCAGGTTACCTAATTATTAAAATGAATTTATCATAAGCTGTAATCAGGTTCCCACTTGTTTCTTGCTCTTCTTTTGAATCTTCATTAAGTTGGTGCAAAGTAAAATGGCATCAGAAAGAAATGTCATCTGTAACTGCACAGTGAAGCTAACACTTTCTGGAGAGTTAGCTGGAAATAATGTGTCTTTTAAGTGTGGGGAAAGAGAAAAATTCAGAACATGTCTTTCTAATTCTTTTTCTTCCTGGGAAGGACTCTTAGCACTTGAACTTTGTTTTAAAGAATACAAAAAAAGGAAATGTAAGATGTAAGGAGAGTGTTTAAATGAAGTCCCATACAAATTTTTTGCAGTGAGCTGCTGTTTTCACCAGCATCCAGCACCTGTACAGGTGCTATAAAAGTCCTTTAAGCATCCCTAGGGAAACACACCTACCAATAAAATGCCACATTTTGGCCTTAGCCTGAGAAAAGTGCTGAATTGCTCAGTTGATTATTGATTATTTATTCTAGCTGTCTGAAAAGTTTTCATCAATTTGTTAATGAGATCTGAAATGTGTTAGTGCCAAATCACTCAACCATCATGCGACTAATGTAGAATTACAGTTAAGCCTTTGTATCTTGGTAAACTTCATAAAATACCTTACAGTTGAGGAAAGCCTGGGAACCCTAAATACCAAGATGTCAGACTGTATTTCAGATGCTTTTAACATCTGATATTTTGCTCTTTAATTAACATACATTTGTTATTGATTAATTAATTTGCATAGGAAACAACACCCCCATTTCCCACTTTAAAATAACCCCTGCAGCTCACACAACTATCCTTTTAAAAAATAGCACTGGACTGTCCACTGTTAAGAGTAGAAGACTCTAAAATACTGCTTGGATGATCAGTGGCAACATGAACTTCAGGCAAGACCAATTATACTCTCTATCACTCTGAACCCTGCACTAAAAGCCAGTAGGCAGGCTCTGCTCTTCCACACTTCTGCAGGTTTTCTGCACTGTTTTGTCCAACCTTTACTTAAGGGTCAAAGCCTCTGCTCACTCTGACATCTCTGTAATAGTCTTCAACTCTTCAGTGGATTCTCCCTTTCCCGGGGCATTTATTTGTGCCTTCTTTTATACCTCTGACCATAAATATTTCAGGAACAGGGTCTCTATTGCTGTGCATTGATAAATAAACTGGCCCACTTACACAGAGAAATAAATTATTTAGTAGTAATTAAGAATAATAACATCGTTCTTCCACTATATAATTTTGCCTTTCTAAGATGCCACCGCCGTACCAAGATAATTTGGCTGGTCTTTTGGATTGTTTTTTCATAAAAGAGATGCAAAGAATTTGCTCTTTCTTCATCAACCCAAGAAATATTGTAATGTCTGTCTGATCAGAAATTACTTTTTAATCGATTACTGCAGACAGAAATGGTTTTAGATGGTTTGATCATGCCTTGGGGAAAGAAGAAGCTCCGCCCTTTGTATTTTCTAAGATTGAATTGCATTTCTCTGGACAAAATATTCACAGACTCAGGGAATGGCTTTAAGACACTTGCAAGACACGTTGCTATGCTGTTGGCAAGGCACCAGTGCCTCCTCTTCTACACTCAGGCTGCTCTGGTAGATTTGCTACTGCTATTGCTACGGCTTGGCTGCTTATTGATTCAATACTAAAAGTGAACGTGGTCAAATCAGTGTGCAAATATGTGTGCTTTTCTTCCCTCCATTTCAGAGAGAGAGGCTTATTTTTCAAAGCTATGTTTCCTAGACTAATGGCATTCATGCTGATAGAAACAGCAGTCCTGTAACTGTGTGGTATGGCTGAAGAAGCATGAGTTAGACTCCTGCCTAAAGCCTATCAACAGTAATTAGACACTGTAAGGGTGATTTAATGATGTGTGATCATACTTATTATCGCTTGCCAAAAATTGTGCCTACGTAGGTTTGGTAATCATTCAAAGACTGGTAGACAAAACCGATCACTTAATTCTTACTCCGCCAGTTTGGTTGGATGAACCCTTGTGAATAAACTATAAGGATTTCAATTACTATTATTTATTAGTCAGACTCTTGAATGCCACCTCTGCAAACCTTTGGAGAGACGCAGAAGAGCTTTCTAAACTAAACATGGATTTTATTGTGAAGAATATACTACAGGACCAATATTGCCTCTGGGGAAAAAAAAAAGTGATGCCCATATCCCAATGCTTTGTTACTTCCACTTTTGTGTCTTTGTTTTTCTGATGTGTGGTTTTGGCCTTCTTTTTCAGACAGATCTGGTCAATACCATTGGGGAAAGTGCGGCTTTGGGAGCAGCAGGAGTTGTTCTCTGGGGCAGTATGAAATATGCCAGCTCAAAGGTAGGTCTTATCGGTTTATCAACATTTAGGAGTCAGCTCAATACCTCTTCTCTACCACCACACCCTCCATGACACCTATCTATCGTTATCAATGTCATCAGCCAGTAACTGAGGAGGCTGGTTCAGTATTACTTTCAGGTCTTGTTAGTTCTATACTTTTGTTAGGTTGAGAAGTCCCATTGCTTCAGAGCTCATTGCTTTGGGCAGGTCATTTGTAGCTCTGTGGAATAATGAGTCCAGATGAGAAGAAAGACGTGTTTTGAAACAATGCCATACAAATATAAGTGCTGCTTGTTTTACTCTATTCTGCTTTGTAGCTATGGCAGTTGTACAGATCCACTGAGAAGGAATGGAGTCTGGAGGCAGAGTATTTTCTCTGATTGCTAGTGTTGAAATCACACATAGGAAATAATACTGCCACAAGAAAAGTCCTAGTTTCTGCTGTCAGGTTCTTCAGGCTTTCGCAAATAATCCCTCTTGAAGTTATGGAGGAGATGGGAGGCTGCACTAGTTTCCTAGGAGGCATGGCAGTCTAGCCCCCACTCACTCCTAAACCTGGGCTAGGCTTTAGTGCCCACTCTGCTTTTCATGCAGTCTGCTCTTCTCCTCCTAAGTCTCTGGCAAAGCACTGCTAACTTGGGCAGATGAGGCAGGAAATCTGAACTGGAACTTTCTAGCCGCAGTTGCAACAACTTTTCTGCTGGCTGATGAAAATTATGTTGCTCCTGGTAAACTGAAGGGGTTGGAGAGATCAGGGCCAGAGTAGTAACCCAATATGTGCTTTAAAACCTGTTAGTCCCATGCACTGATACTAGTCAGTAGTTACTAGGAATACCTACTTAAGGAACTAGTTAGTCTCAGATTAATACATAAACTCTGCTTCGTGGGACTCATCCCTACCCTAGTACTGTATGTTTCTATCAGGCACTCAAATAAACAGTATAGGAAAAGTCAATTTTTTTCTAATCTTACACATGGAAGTAAGATCATTAAACCAAATAGATCATTCCAGTATGTAAGTCCAACAAGATTTATCTTAACCGGTTACTTTAGCCAAGAAAAGTTTAGTACTCTCATCTTAGATATAATAAACTTGGGCACAGTGGTAGCTACTGAGAAATATGTCATGGTTTTTTATTATTTACAGGAGAGCTGTTTAACTGTGAAACAGTATGTTGATGGACCTTTAGGACATTACATCATTAATGTGACCTCAGCAGCCAAACTCTGTAGCAAAGTCCTGTGCCAGAAGAACGGAAGGTGTATCCGCAAAATCAGCAACTCTTCTGCTTACCTCCATTTGTCACCCACTGATTTTAAGATCCGAAGCCATCACTCAGAGAAGGGCCACAGGTTCCAGGTGACTGGTGAACCCAGCCTGGAGAGTATTGAAGCCATGAGGCAGAGATTCGTTTGTCAGTGTTACCAGGGCTGGACAGGAATATTTTGTGAATTGCCTGACCAAAGGCTATTGGAGCACTGGATTCATGTAGTGTTCAGTAGATCAAGAAAACAAAAGCTTTTTATCTTCCTCTTAGGAACCATACAGCTTCTTCTGCTTTGTTCCACACACTAAAGTCTTCTGAGGCAGTGCAAGGAAGTAAGAAATGGTGCCTCTAGGAGTTCTGTTCCTTGGCAAGTTTTTATTGTACAGGGAAAAGGCATTGTGGATTAAATGATTTTGTCCTGTTTTATTCATCTCTCACTCCTGGAATTGCTTCAGACGCTAAACATTTTGAAAGCAGATCCCTTTTTTTTTAACAGCTCCTTTACTCCTAACTCATGTTTTACTCATACGTTCAACAGATGCTTCTGCAGCAGCAGTGAAACTTTTTTACCAGAGTAAAAAAGTTGGATGAAATTGTACAAAGATTCAACCATGTAGAAACTTTAAAAAAGAAGAACATAGAACCTCTTTATTTCAGGGCTGGGTGATTTAACATGGTGATGAGGAAAGTCTTCATGTGGATCAGGGATCACAAACTGTTCACTGCAGCTCTTGCTGAAGTCAGGTGGCACTTTGTGTGAGCAGCAGCACTGTGCCCAGAGCCACATCCACCACAGCTCACTGACCCTACTGCTTCTGCATGGGCAGTGTGAAGAGTATGGAGTTATACGTCAGCACACACTTTTAAAATTGTATATTTCAGTATTTTGAGGCCTAATTTGACTCGTTACTTCTGGAGGTATTTACAATGCCATAAGTTTCAAAGGTACTTTTGACTGAACATCTCTGCAATTCCTTTTAGGTGAGGGGCTCCTGAGCTCTGAGAGCAGCGCTGGCAGCTGGCACCCCACGGTGCCTCTGCCTGGGCAGGGAATGGAGGAGTGCTTCTCTGCTCATTCCGAGCCCTTGGGAAGGAGGCAGCCTTGCTGCTTGGCACTCCTACTGCCTTTGGAGCTGCTACAGGTCTATGCTTTCCACTGTCTGATCAGTGACTGGGAAACAGGAACAGGCTAGCAGATCCCACTCTCACTATGCGTCTCCCTGATGCAGGGCAGGAGAAAATGAAGAACTCTATTCATTGGAATATTTTGGCTTGCAGCCTTCAGCTGCAGATGGGAACCTCTTTGAAGGTGGTATAGCTTAATGAAGTACTGATTACTGGTTAATTTAGCATCCATAACACGCCATACTGTCAGACTGTGGCATGTCCATTTGCAGTTATTCCTTGGTTCATGTTCATGTGTGAACAAATGTGTTTTCATCAAAGACCTCTCTGTCTTCCACACAGCCTTTTGATATAACAATGAATGCTTTCATTGAATTGAAGACAAAGCCAAAACATTCCCTACATCTCTCTGACTTATGGAAGATACTAAAATGATTTTCTTTTGAGGCTTTTGTATGATGCATTGAACTGAATATTGTTCCAGATCACAGACGCAGACATTAATAAGAAACCCACATATGGGTCTAAAACTTTTTTTGGCTCTTACCAGTGGCTGTATTGATCATCTGTGGCCTGACTACGTTGCTTACAGTACATAGCACCCTATTGCTGTAGCAGTTTGATTAAGATCAGCAAGGCTATATGGAGAGAATACTCAACTGAGTAAAGAAGTCTGCATCTGGCCCTCAGCCAGGCTCCTTTCTTGATACTGCCCTAAATTACTTTAAACATTAACGTGTCTTTCTACATTATAATCTGCTGCGGTGTTCTGTGTTCTATGTAATCTCCTGTTATCTCTGAATATTTCTTCATGATAACTCCACAAAAAAACCTATCTTTTCTTTGCCAGGACCAGTTTCAAATCGATGTGAAATGTAAAGCTTTGGTTAACTCAACCAAATACCCAGCTCACAAAATATCTGCAGTGGATATGTTAATGCTGCAAACCTAGACACTGAAATGGGACTGACTTCAGTTAAACAGAGACATAGTGCTAGCTATAGTGAGTCACTCTGTAATGCTATGTGCTGAGAAGCTATAGGAGAACCTTGCCACTGACCTTTTGCTTTGCAATGTGTAATGACAACAGATGACAGCACACTTGAAGGTAAAAACTTCATGACTTTGGTGTGGGAGAGAAAGGATTAAAATTAAAGTTTAGAAAAATGGATAGCTATTAAGGGGCCTACGCCTTTAGACTGAAGTTATGGCGTTTACATTTTAAAATATTTTTTATTGATTTTATGTATGTTCTGCTTTAGCTCCTTCATTCAGTTCAGAGTTTGTTAAAATTCGAGGGAACTTACACATACTTCAGTATCTTGAGAGCATAGAAACAATTAGCCCAGTTTTGCTAAATACCTGTCACCAATGTAGGTCTGTATTTAAACTGGATGCTTCAGTTTTGTGTAATGCTGTCCTGTATTCTGAAATCAGAACTGATGTGAAAACAGTGTAATGCTCATGCACTGTGTCAGTGAAATGTGTTCATAAAATGTTCTGTGTCACTTTGTAATGTGTTTTCACTATTTCTGTAGGCTTATAAAAATAAACAGCATAGTGACATTTACACAATTTATTTGGGTAGCATAAATTCAATTAAACTGACATAAGGTCTTCATCAGCTAAAGTTCTGCTACTTTGTGCGAAGTTTATGCAAACTATACAAGTGCTGTGGGTAAAGTATCAGTGTTCCTGATTCAATCTGTTGTGTATATTCTCCATTAGAGAATAGCAGTAGAGCCCTGTGCAAGTCTATAAGGCTCCGTCAGTTTATGTCAGGTGTAAATTTGCCAAATGGACCTTCTTTAGACATTAGGTTACTGCTTCACACAGAAGAGTGTATGAGTGTCTGTGGTAAGACATTTACTGGACACAAAGGTGTTTTAATTTGGCTCATATATTTCTGCGAAGAACTGCAAGCCCAGTTCTGTATCCTCATCACTAGGTTGTCTTAGGTAGAAGACAAAAATCTGAATTTGGTCTGGGCTTCTTAATGAAGGAACTTAAACTTCTTAAAGGAGTACCTAAGATAATGTAATTTCATGGTTATTTTTTTTTCTATTTCACCTGGTTAGAGCCCTTTATTTTGTAAAAAAAGTAAGATTTACCATAAGACAATGTCCCTGGAAGAAGCGTAGTTGGAGGTAGCCCTGCTACATACTGAGGACAGGCAGAGGTTGCACAGATGCATGTAAGTGCTCCCACAACTTAAGTGCTCCTGTGTGGGACCACTAACTACACCAGCCAGTGCCAAAGTCAGGATGTTTTTGATTCCTTAGCTCCACAGGTGACTATACACTGGGTCACCTACCAGGAGAGGGTCACACTGTGGTGCTGCATCAGTGCCCTGTACCAGGGAGAGTGCAGGATAGGATCATGCAAGGTTGACTGGAACCTAACACTCAGCAGGAACATAGAGCATGCACCACCTTGCATGTACCACTGTTGTAGAGAAATGTGAAATACAGTCCAAACCTTGGTAATAAATTTTTACTTTCTGTTGCCACTAAATTAATACAAGTCTTCAAAATAAACTATGAACTAATCAATTCACTTAATCACGTCTGAATATTGAAATAAAATTCAAGTGAATAGACTTTCTTGTAAAGGCCAGCAACCTCGAAGGTAGGGAAAATCATTTTATTTTCTTTTTCTTTTTTTTTTTTTCTGGTTCATTGTTCATTCCAAACAGGTTATATGGTCCAATCTTTGGAGGCACATGATTCAGCTTGTATCTGCGGTAGAACGCTTTGGAGATGGGAGAGTTTGAAGCAGCAGAGAACCTTCATGATGATGTCTATCAGCTAGAACCAGCTCTTAAACCATAGTTGATCTTGGGAAGTAAACATTGGTTTCCAGAGACAACAGGAGTAAGGGTTTATATTATTTATTTATTTATTTATTTTGGACCACTTCTGCTTCAAGATGATCATGGAGTCAGACCCCGGCTCTTCCCAAATGCTGAGCTGAAGAGTCTTCTAATTAGTTGAGGATAAACAATACCAAGAGACTGGCAGGCTTTCAGCTTTTCTCAAGTTTGCTGATTTATTATTCAAAACCTTTGAAATCTGGAGAAATGTTATGCTCATTTCCTTTTTCTCTCTCACCGCAGATGCATGTTGCCCTTAATAAAATGTTGTATGTTCTGAGCAACTCATAAATGTATGAAAAGGCTGGGACTCGTGTTCCACTTCAGTCTTACTGGTAGATGTGTGGGGCTGTGGTTCCAACTTGACCAGTTTTAGGTGTCCCTGGCATCTTCTTCCTGCTCCCAGCCTTTCCTCTCACTCCCATCCCTGTGTCATGGTGTGCTGTCCCCTGTTTGTGCTGGCACAGTTGTTCACAGGCTCTTGCCCTGACCTGGATTGGGAAACCACCCAAGTCAAAAGTTCCCTTGTTAAATAAAAGGTGCTTCCCCACAATGCTTTTTTTCTGAAAGCCAGAATAATTCCTCTATCTGACTCACATTGTGATGCTTACACAGTTGAGCCATGGCTAAGGAAGTGGACAAAACCTACAAGGAAGTGGTAGCAAAGCCATAAGCGGAGTATTGTCACTCAAGACAATAAAGTGAGTAAGTAGCCTTGGTATGTAGTTGGCAGCATCAGTCATGGCTCACCCAACCTACACCCTGGGGTCTGTGTGGCAGAGGAAGGGTAGAGCCTGGCAGCCTCTGCCCTCCTCCCATCCTCCATGGGGGACAGTGAGCAGTTTATCATTCCAAGGGGTATTGCCATGTCAGGGCATCTGCTGGACTCGCCCAAAACTGAGAGCTCCTTGCAGTGATCAGCCCAGACCTCAGTGACTCACCAGATGCCAAAGTTGGGCTAGATAAAACTCTCCTGGTGCGGCCCAACTCAGGAACGTGGGTATTTAATGTTTTCTGAAGTTCCCTTTTGCCACTGAGTCTTTAAGTTGAAAAAGGATGAGAAAGGCTTGCTGGCTGAACATAATCACAGGGCATTTTTGTGTTTCGTCAGCTTTTTCCAATTGCAGTGTTCTCTGCTAGGGTCAGTGGCTTTGTAAAAATGGGAATGATATTGTTGTTTAAAAAGGAGCTAACAACTCTCACAGACAAAACCAACAGAATGAAATCTCAGACCAGTTTGGATTTGTAATGCTGCACATAAATAAATATGTGTGTACATTTCTTCCTTTAAAACTTCCTGCTTAAATAAAACAATGTTGCTTAAATTAAAAATTACACCAGTTTTACACTGAAAGAATTTGTTGTAGATAGTGAATTAAACTTGCACACCATGCATAATAAGAACACATAGGAAAGATTTTGCCCAAGAAACTGTGATATGCTTAAGATGCTGTGGCAGCCACAACTTCACTTTTGTTTACCTTTCAGGAAAAGTAATTTCCTGTCAATCTGGGCTAGACTCTGAGGGTGGGAGTGGCTGAAAACACAGGTTACTCTAAAAATTGAATATGGCAGTTCTGTACACTTCGAAGAACTATACTGGCTGGGAACAGTACAGTTTCGCAGATATAAAAGTCTGATCCTTCTAAGAACCTAAGGAAAAACAATGCTGTTGCATACTGCTTAATGAATTTAAAGCCCCTGAGCTGTTCTTATTCAGCAATGGCACCATGAGCCTTCCACAGACCACAGCATAAAACAGCAAGGAGCAGTTAGAGGTCTCAGTAGGAAAGAGGGGAAAAGTCTTCTGGTGGCTTCCCCAAGTAAGTGTGCGCTTGAGGGTTAACTTTGATGCTTTTAATAGTTACAACATACCAGTTTATCCCTCACTGAATGTCAACAGAGTAATTCCATGGTAGTATTTTCCTGATTCAACAAGTACCTTGTATAAGATGTAATAAGAAAACAAGGGGATATGTGTATGTGTGTTGATATCCCTACATATTTACGTGCACATGTGTATATAAATGAGAGTATGCATGTTCATATTGTAATGCATGTGTCTGAGTTTGACTCAGAAGCAGCAGAACAGTTCTGAGGGACGTGAGGCTTTGTTTTCTGCCTGGCAGGAGAGAACTCGGAGGCAATTGCGTAACCTTGTAGCTTGGCACGTATGGCCTGTGCTGCTGTGCGGATTATGTCTATTATGTAACCCTGTTTATACAGGAAGCTAACAGCATCTAACAAGCTAAAAATAAACAGACTCCTATAATTTCAAAGAACAGTATTTTAAACTTCACTTATGTGGCTGCTCTTATTTCAACAATAAATGGTAGCCTCCTCAAAAATTTTATATCTTTTTTTACTAGGGTGATATTTTAACACAGTGGCAGCCTGTTTTCTCAGAGAAAGTCAGAGCTCCTTTCTCATTTTTCCATTATAGCAAGAACTCTCCCATCTTTTATTTAAGGTGCTTTCCAGTATCTGTGAGAAGCAAAGCAGACCAGATCATCAGTCTGCTTTTTCTCCTCAGACAGTCAAGAAGTCTGATATCTGAGGCCAGTTTTTTGAAAAGTTATGTTTGTTTCCATGGTAGTAATAGCCTTCTCAGTCAATTGGGCAGCAGATTATTTAAGGGCATTTTTTGTATTGCTCCTTCTAATGCTGAGTTTCCAGGGTAGAACTAAAAGCATTTAGTTTTTCCCTTTACTGACAGTGCTCCTTACCCTGGGTTTTTTCCACCTGATCTATGTGCTATGGAAACCCTACAGGGATGACACCTCCCCCCTCAACTGTGGTACAGGCAGCGAGTCATGTACACAGAGGACAGCTGGGTTTTCTTCAGCTGGCACTTGCATTCACCTTGTGTTGTTACCCTTACCCTCTGTGTATGGCTGCTCATGCCTGTCCCCATTGTGAAGGAAGGGGAGCATTTTAATGCCCAGGGAATCTGCCTCTCCATTTCTGCACATAGCTGCTGATGAGAATGTTAATACAAGTTTATGCCAGGTATTGCCTCCCCTATGCTGGGCTGCCTTGGCTTCATGGGTACAGAAAATATCCAAAGCACTGGCAGGGCAGTTTGACACAGGATTTCCCCACATGGGAGACCACAGGCCGTGCTGATTTTCCACCAGGGGGATGCAGGGATGGGGGAGCACTGCCCCAGGCAAGATGCAATCTGGCTTTGGTAGGGACAAGACAGAGGCAGGGCCAGTGTGTGCCACTCACTGCTCTATCAAAGGTGCTTCTTCAAGCCTGGTGAAACTGAATCATGCTTAAAGAGCCCACAAAGCCCTCGAGTACTTATAATAGAAAGTGATGCTGACTGCATGAGATTAATTTATATAAGCATGCACTGAAGCCCTTCAGAATCTTTGGACTGCTCCATGGACAAGTATTATTTTCTTAAGTCTCAGCATTGAACTTTATGGTGTGGAATTTGGACATTTTTTCTAAACCTAGAAATAGGGAGGAACAAGACAAGCTCTCCCTGGACCTCCACAGGAATTCAGGTACTGTTACACCTTGTTTTAGAAGGAGTAGTGATGTGTAAGCACCATTGTTGTATTAGTATCTCAGCAACAGTACTCAGCTCTGAGCATACTTGGATTAAAATCCAATAATAAACCAACCTGATTGCATTGAAGATGCTAATTTGAAGGATAGATTTACCCCACTTTTCACATTAACCTCACCAGAATGCAATCTCCTATTTTAATTTTGTTCTGATTTCTCCACTCTTAGAGAGGCACACACTCATCTTCTGTAAGATAGTATATCTTCATTGATTTGCAGTAGCTGAAAAGCAGACATGAAGTATTCATATTCTCTTTGTTCACCCATGGAATTTCCCTTTCATACTGGCATTAGTCCATTAGTTCCCAGCACCCACCAGCTCTTGCAAGGACAGTCAGTAGCAGCTCCTCAAAATATCCCCTCTGTGCTCCTTCCAGTGAAGCAGCAGGTCCTGTGACAGCTGAGGAGAGCTAGAGGGAGAGGCTGCACAAGAGCATGGCCACTGAGAAAGGCTCATTAGGTTTGTTCAAAGTCTCTGTCCATACTTGAGGCTTACTGAGGTTTACACGACCTAAGGCTTAAAATAATTGCAGTAATCCCTTAGACTGACAATGCGAACTGCTGTATTTTCTCCAACACTAACATTTAGCTCTAATGTGAAGCTCAGCTGGTGGGGGTGAAAAAAATCAAATTCCTTTTTTATGTTTTTGTTGCCTTACTCGTTCTGTAGGAGTAGGAATAAAGGAATGTCACCCGTATCTGCTGGTGCTGGGTGTGAGCTCTAATCACTCCAGTGAGCGTGTGGGTGCTTGTTCTACTCAGTTTGGGGGCATGATCTTACCCTAGTGCAAATACACAGTAACTCTGCTGGACTCCTAGGAAAGCTGCTGGGAGGAAAGTCAGCTCCTTTCTATTGTGCAGGGCTAGCTTCCCGTTTAATTTCTATGAGAAGAACATGCTCAGATCATTAAGGACCACTTGCTTCGTTTTCAGTTAGCATTTGCCATACAATTGAATCAGAAAAGCGGACCGAGAGGAAAGCTGGTTCCCAATTTAAAATGCTGTGGGGAGTAAGAGTAAGGCAGCAGTAGTCTGTTGGTGTTTGCTCTTTCATCTCAGCCTCAGAAATTCAGGTGGTGAGAAAAGGGTGGTGAGGACATGCCATGAAGCCCATTTCTAGTCCAGAAATGGCCTACATCCATCTAGAATAAATGCACTGTGAGCTCAGGAACTCCATGGATGTGGACAGCCCAAGCAGTCCTGAGCTTTAAAATGGGCTCCAACTTTTTTTCTGACTCAGCCTGAAGTCAGGCAGCTGGCTACGCTGGACTGTGGTCTCCTAAGCACGTGTCCCAAGCATGGTATTTTGAGCTGCAGGTAAATGAACTGTGTGACAGAAAACCTGGTCATACTGGGAGCCAGTTGAAGCCACTCCTGAACACAGTCTTCATGTCTTGAGGTTGACATACCCTCAAAGAATATGAAACTTCTTGCTTTGCGCATGGTGTAATCCATATAATTTCTTAATATTCTATACCCCATGAAGACAATGTCATAACAATGCAGCCTCCTCAGACTGTTCTAGGACTCAGGCCATTGTGCTGATTCTTTATTACAAGCATACAAAATATAGCTCCTAGTGTAAAGGCTACTATCTTTGGAAAAGGCAGGTACTGAAAAACCTTTGAGCTTAAAACAGGGAAAATTGTGGAGCACGGAGAACCTTGCCAGGCTGGACACAGGACAAAGGAGCTTCACGATTATTTCAGTGTATGCCAGAAAATGACACAGTCACTGGCATCAAGAGCATCGGGAAAGTACAATCTAAGCATAAAGACTGCCATGGATGCCAGTGGGCCCTTAAATCCATTCATCAAACTATCTGCCTTTTGCTAGGGCTACGCATGAATCAAATCTCCCAGGTTGGACCACTGTTACGTGTAATTATATACATATAAGAGACATCCTTGCAGCATGAAGCGGAGAACAAGTAAATAGCATAAGGTCACTTGATCAATTTTCTTCATTTTATTAGATTCAAAAATCCAGCTACCTGGTAGATAACCAGAATACATGTGTTCCCACGTAAATAAGAAAAGTCCAGTATGGCAACAAAAGGAGTTGAGATGATAAAGGCCAGATGACTGTCCTGATGAATCTAACACACACTTGTAGCTCGTCTTCTGAAATCTGATCTCCTCTGTCCAGAAGTCCCACAGAAGTCAGAGTAAGTTAAATTTTACTAAAAAATTGCCTTCCAGTAATTCAGGATTTTAACTTCTGATTCTTTATGCAACTCATTCCTTACAGGTGCTAGGGAAAATAGCTCTGCTGCATTAGATTTATACTTTAATTTGTAGGATTTTGAGAGTGCCCAGCCCTGACCTTGAAACATTCCTCAGTAGTTAATGCTGCTCAGGTTTCCTAGCACCTTCATGGGGATCAGTGAAGGACTGTGCTGAAGGGCTTTGAATCTTGTCTATAATCAGCCATCAATGTCACTGGGTCAGGCAGATTATTATAAGGTGAGGTCCTGCTCCGTTTTTATTGTCCATTATGCTGCATATTCAGTCCCCTGCGTTCACTAACATAACAGAGATACTCTACAGAATCTAAATGAGGCAAATCACTAAAGGATGCCTTGGTCTAATAAGCCCCCATCCACATGAAGAAAGGCAGAGATGGCAGCAATGCATCCACACATACCATCCTTCCTGAGGCTGCTGCAACTCTGCAGCTCTTGGGGTCATCTCCTGTGTCACAAGCCCCTGAGCATATTGCCACCAAGTTCAGGTCCAGCACAGAGTGCACAATTCACAGCTGACAGCATGACTTCAACTGGAAAAAAACTTGTTCCACCATCAGACTTCTGAGTGTATCAGCTGTAGCTTTGCTGATAAAAAGTCAATAAAAAGATTACTCTGTAAAAATCCAGGGATTTTATTGGGTCTTTGTGGATGTGAAAATTCTTGTTTCAAAAACCATGCACATCTTTTATCGAAGAGTATTTTGCAACTGGCTTGCCTGTTTAAGCCCGTCAGGGTTGTGCTGCATCAATGTCATATTGTTGTAGAGAGGAGAAAATATCACTGTCTTTATTAATAATTTGTAATTTTTCTAATCCCTTGATATGAATAGTGTAACCTCACTGGAGGAGGCTATTTGTTACAAGACAAATGCCGAAGCTTGAAAGTGCATTCCTAAGTTCTAGATTAACTGGGAGAGAGGAATACAGGGTTTATATCACCTGATGAACATTTATCAATTAGCCAGCTATTTTTTTTCAGCAGTATCCTGTGATCTGCTTCAAGTATGTCTCTCTGTCTCTTCAATTCAGAACTGCCTGTCTTAGGCTGATTTTGCTTAGTCTTAGCTAGAGCTGTTTGCTGCCCAGTAAAGACATTTCTGCTTTCTCTCTGTTGGGGATTGCTGTCCACTCTGCATTTTCACTGTCAGCTGGACATCAAGATGGGCTGCCTCTGTGTTGCCTTGGTTTACAGAGAAAAATATAGTTAGCAGGAGGGTTATAACTGGATATATTCAATCTGGATTTTGTCAACTATGACAGATATAAGTGAAAGAAATATCTAGCCAAAAGAGAGGTACAACTTCTTAGCAATCCTGCACAACAGGAAGCACATTTGAAAAGTCTTGGGAAAGGGAAAAATATTGAGCAGAGCTTGGGCACGGGACATCCTTTCTGCATGCTGCAAACATGTGACTTCAGATGGAGCATGTATGTGTTTTTGTGGAGGCTAAATGCATCAAGTGGCATAAAATCAGAAGTCAGAAGTCAGTAATTTGCTATCACACTAGTATAAAACAGTAACTTTTTCCCCTTTAACAATAGAGCAACTACAAATATCTTTCTATGCTGAGTCAGAATTGCAGAATATTCTGGGTTGAAAGAGTCCCACAAGGATCATTGAGTCTAACTTTTAAATATTAAGTCCTCCATTACAAGTTTGTCTCAGGGGGCAGAGTGGTCTGCCACTTCCTTGCAGTCTTCAATAAACTATAGTAATATTATAGTTGTTGTTATGCTGTTGCTGATGATTTTTATTGCTACTATTTTCTTTAGCTTGCAGATACTGCCTTCGCTATGTGTCAGCTCAGAGGGCTTTGAGGCAGCAAATCAGTACATCCAGCATACAGTAAAGCGTAGGGTTAATTACACCCCAGCCCTGCCTGAGGAGAGACGTGTGGACCATGGTGCAGTAGTGCTGTGCCTCCCACTTCCCATTGGAAGGTATACCCCAGCAAGAGCAGTCTCTCGTGAGCCCCATGGGTTTTGGTGTGATGCCATGGGGTAGCCCAGGGCATAGATGGCTGCCAATGCATGCCACTAGCGTGCTTGTGACATAGGTCCTGCATTGGAAGTGCTCCCTGAAATTGGGGGTGAATCACCCCAGGATGTGCCCAGCCCAGCTAGTGACACCTCCCTAAACCAGGCTGTGACAAGCATGGGAGCAGAGGGGCAGGATGGTAGTACAGCTGACACAGGGGAAACTCAACATGCTGCAGTTTAGAATCACATTCAGCAATATGAAAAACAAGTAATTGTAGGGATTTGCTGCCCTCTGGCAGGATTTTGTTACAGGTCTGATTCTCTGTGAACTGTGAGAACAGTGCTCAGCAATAGCGCTGCAGCACGGCAAGGTCCGCATTTTTCAGCTGGTTGTCGGCAAAGCTGCTGCGTAGCGGTGCTGCAGCCTCCCTGGAACCCTCCTGGAAAGCCAGAAACACATGCTGACCCCAGGCATGGCCTGGTGTAAAGGGCAGAGATGCTGGGCTGGCAGGAGCTCCCTGTCCCTTTTCTCCATCCCTGTGGGGTAATGGGGCAGAAAGCCTGACTCTCTAAAGGTGGTCCTTTTGTTGATTGCCTCCTCAAAAGAGCAAGCCCACCATCTTCCAGCTTTAGCTGTGCATCCTTTTGGTGAGAAAATTCAGTTTGACCTCCTTTTCATCCCGACAAGCCTTAAGTGGCTTCGCCAAGTTTGATTTCTTAGTATGGTATAAGCTTTCGGAGAGAAACTCAGCAAATCAGGCTAATTTTCTTTAACATAAAATTCTAAATGGCTCATTAATGCCAGCGTGGCACTTGTGAATATGTGGATACTGATTTTGAAAATCTGGACTTGGTCTTCACTAAATGCAAGGTATTGTGAGTCTCATGGGGTGAGATTTCTCTGACAAAACATTGAGTTCTGCGATGTCTACTCTGTACTGCACTGGTCCTGTGGATGGCCTGCCTGGTCAGCAGGAGGAACAGGCACATCTTGGATGCTTCAAAGCACTCTGATGCCTCTAACTGTCAAAAACCTATATCCTAAAAGAATCAATGGCTCATTGAAAGTACCTAGGTTGGTTACCTTGGATGATGACATTTTTAATGTGGGTACCTGATATTAGATTATGCTAATCCTACCCTAAACCAGCAGAGAAATGGGGGAGTGGGGAGGCCCATAAAAGTACCTCAGGTGCATAGGTATTCATTACTGTTATTTTGTTTCGAGAGAAATGAGGGATAGCATACTTATGCTATTTCCAGTCCGGCTGCCTGTATAACACCCGTGATCCTTGCCTCCAGCAGGTCACAATCCCAGGAGAGACAAATAGGTAGGCAAGGACTAAGGAAGAAGAACAACAGTAGAACGCAAATAAAAATCCATGATGATTAATTGTACAGTTATGTGTGATTTTCTCAGGGTTTTGAATGCAAAGGAAATCTTGGAGTTGAAGAATGGATATGACTTTCTCACTCTTGCATGTAAGTATGTAGGTTTTGATGTATATCTGTTTTCTTCTCTGCTTAATACACACACAATTGGCAGGGACTTTATGTCTAATGATGCTGCTTGTAGCAGTGGCCACAGGTCTTAGCTTCAAAGTCTACATTGCACAATGCAGTGTTATGCAGAGCTATCAGAGCTGATCTGGAAGGTGTTAGCTCCATGTGATAGTGCAGCCAGGCTAATCAATATCTCAGAGCAAGCTTTCATGGATCTGCTTTATTGCTATCAAGGGTTTGAACTCGGATCCCTTTATGGTACTGCACAATGACAATGAAATATGTGTGTTTGTTTAGAGTTATTTGGAGTATCTCTGGCAAGCACTGCACTAGACAGGTCAAGGATGCTCATGAAGCTGTGAAGATGGTGGTAAAAGCCAAGGTTTGATATTACAGTCACCTTTGTTGTTATTGAGAAAGCTTGAAGAATAAGAAAACCATTTATTCATCAACCTTTCCAATGGCAACAGCCACAGCCACTTAGACATCCTGAGGCCCACCAAAGTGATGGTAACATCCTCGGTGATTTCAGTAAGGCCCGAATCTATGAGACAAGCAACTGAGGTATGCTGACTTCCACAGAATTA
Organism: Neopelma chrysocephalum; assembly: GCF_003984885.1. Taxonomy (NCBI): domain Eukaryota; kingdom Metazoa; phylum Chordata; class Aves; order Passeriformes; family Pipridae; genus Neopelma; species Neopelma chrysocephalum. The sequence goes on from NW_020897704.1 coordinate 2,326,757, forward strand.
CACTGATTTACTTTGGTGATAATTTTCCTCCTTTCTTTGGGTTACATTGTGTTGTTCACTTTGTTTCTTCAGTGTTAGCATGGTAGATGTCTTAGGAGTGACTGATACCCATCCATATATCTATATATGAAATAAATACCTATACCTCTATTATGTTCCACAGTCAGACTGGGAGATCTGCCTAATGCTGTCTTTTAAGTCATGAAAGTACTGCCTGAAAATGAAACACTGTTGTGCATTGTTCACCTTTCAGCCCCTGGCACGGCTGCACATAGCACTCATCTGGAATTCCCTTGCTATGAAACCATCCCAACCACCATTTTGGGAGAGCAAACCTTTTAAGACTGCCTGCAGTGACTGACAGAACTGTGATCCCTGAGGTATGATGTACTGAACCTGAAAATATTCTATATGATTTGAAGCCCACTAGCTAAAGCAAGAGGGGAGACACATCACAGGAAATCCCTGTTAATGGTGGCATACACTAGAATTTCAGTTTTCAAACTCATACAGAAAGAAAAGGCATGGCATTAGCTATTACATCACAGCTAAGGACTCCACTGGGTTAGCTTCACAGACTGGGTGCACTGGAGACCTCAGCGGGCCAACTGTGGTGCAAAAGGTATCTACAGAAGTAAGTCCAGGAAACTCACAACTGAAGTGGAAGAGAATATTTCAGCAAAAAAATGTTGAACATTAGCCATTTCCTTTGAAGAAAGTGCAAAAGTTTCATGAAGGATATAATTGCATTAGGAATGAAAAAAAACCAAAGGGCCTGTGCGAATACTACTTATACCCTGATTGTCATAACTACTTTCTCCACGATTAGAACTACCCTGGTTTCTGCCCAAAGAGTGAAGAGGAACAGTGCATTTTCCTGGCTCTGTGATAGCAATACAGACCTGTGTCCTTCCACTGACATTAAGAAACCCCTTGGAAACAGTCATAAACATTTTGCACTTTTCTCAGTTTAGGTTGAATAAATCCATAAGGATTTCTTCCATGACATCCCAAGATTATGCTTTGCCTGTATTTGTGCATACCTGACTATGTTATAGAGATGAACCTTTATTAGTTCTCTCTATGGGAATTTTTGCTGGAACAACATAGCCTGCATTTATCCTTTAACCATTCTTGCAGATGGTGCATTGGGATGAAACAGCTCCTGCTTGGGACAGATCTGCTGGTTCACGGTAATTACTCATATGCTTTAAGGAGTTCAATGTTCTGAATAAAAGATGCAGCCCAGAATACCTTGTTTTTTTTTTTCTTTAATTCATTGCTATGCATTTGAATGGATTAAGAGTATTTCAGAAATATGATATAGTACATAGGATGCTGTTAGTACATTAATCCTCCCTGATATGCTCAGGTATGCAATCACTAATTAATTTCCAGATATCTGCCTTTTTTATAGAAGGGACTGAGACAGACATGTTACCAACTTGTTCAGTGTACATAAGAAAGGGAAATGCAGTCTTTTCTGCATACTTCCACCTCAAAACCATTTAATTTAGTCCCATAATACCTACCTCAGGACAGGCCAAGGTGCACCAGAACCAAGGGGTACTGAACACATACAAACATACACATAAAAGTATTTTCAAGATAAGTGCATTACCCTAGTCATTTTTTACTTCATCCTGGACATCCTCCCAGGACCTGGATGAGGACAGTAGGCTTCCAGTGAAAAAGCAGTATATCCTGTCTGCCACTGCCCTGGCTCTGTTCTCACCTGTAGACAGTGACTACACTATCAGCAGGCCACAATTTCTCTGTTTCAGAGTACAGTGAGTGAGTTGTATTCACTTTTTAAAGGCTATGTTCAAATTTTCTGTCCAGGTAGAGAGTCTAAAGCTGGCACCCTGCCTGGGAAAGAGTATTAGCTCCCTCTTCTATCAGGTGTCACTACTCCCCTATTAGTGCCATCCATCGCACACTACACTTCCCAGCAAGGGGCTTCACTTCTCTTGGTCTTGAAGACATTAAAGGAAGTGCAGGCACCTGCTTTGGTGGTTTTATCCAGTTTGCCCTTCCTTAGCTTTGCAAGGAGAGAATAGACAGACATCAGTAACTGCTGTGGGCTGCTGTGCATCCCCTTTGTCATTTTATGTCCAGTTCCTGCCTCTTTTTCCCTTCAGGCAACTAATTCATGTGAAGCTTTTCTATTTTGATTTCTTGATGTGCTGTGGCTCTCAAACTCCTCTAAGTTGGTGACAACATCCAGGAAGTCACTTGCATATCAATGGCCTTTCAAATTCTGTGCTTGTGGCATAGTAATTCAGCTTTTGTTGATTTCTCAATCACCATTCAAATTAAGGATAAACATTCAAGCACCAGATACCCTCTCCTTACAGCTTGCTATATGAGGAAAAGGTACAGTGAAAGACAAAACTAGAAAGAGTATAAAAATTGAAACTGAAATTCTTAAGATTCATCAAGTGTTGCATTTTCTCTTTCATTTAAGGTTGCACAATGCCTATATTTTCCTCCTATAGTGTGTGCCTATTTCCAAGCACTTCTTCTAGGTTTTTCTAAGAATCTGAATGAGATTCTTTTATGGGAAAGCATCAAGAACAATGGATGCTTTTGGAATCACAGCTTTCAAATTGGAGAGGAACTGAAAAACAGCCAATTGACATAGCAAAATAGGTCTCTCCTTCCCCTTATTAGCAAAAACAGAACTGATGGAATGCTTTGGGGAATTCTTGTGTTAAGAATACCACTTCAATGAAAGGACTTCAGTTGCTTCTAGTAATTGATAATCAAATAACTATGATTAAATTTTTGCATCAAAGTGAATTAAAATGCTTTTATCCCCCCATGTTTATTCACTTGCTTATTACCAACATCTCAGGCAGTACCTAAGTTTGCAACTTTTGTTTCATAATCATTGTAGTCCAGACAGCAAATCTTTAGCCAGAATAAAATACAGTTCATGGGGACCAGAATGAAAAGAAAACACAGACCAAGAGACAGCCACATAACATACCATTGCATTACTTTAGAAAGGCTACGAAATGCTGAATTAACCTGACCGTCTTTACTCTTTTCACTGTAGTGAGATCTCATTAACACTGTTGGAGAGAGTACCCTAGGAGCTGCAGGCATTGTTCTTTGGTGAGATGCGAATTTAACTTCTTTAGAGGTAAGCTTGAGCCTGATTTAGATGCAATGTGTAAGATCCTAATTTTATCCTATTAATAGACACTGTCTGACTGCACCAGTCCTGAGCATTCAGTACCAGCAGAGCTGGTTGCTTAACCAGTCTTTGCTATCCTCCATTCAGGACAACTGTGAAATATGGTCAGTTTTTCCTGGCTTAACAAGATCTTGTGAGGTTCATAGCCAACAAGTGGTAGGGAGTGAAGCCAATGGCTAATACCAGGCATTTTGGAAGACAGTTTCACAATAGTTATATCATTCTGGCCAAATTCCTTTCCAGCTGGGTAAAACACTAGGAAGTTCTCTAGAGCCTGATTAGCACATCAATCAGACCAGATGAGGTGTACTAGTGGTTCTCAGCAATTTGTCAGGTTATGAGAACTCTCCTTGTGCTTGTGTGCAGGTGAGTAAAATGAAGGAGGCTGATAAGATCAGATGGAAAGGTTTTGTATTACATATAAGACCTAGCCACATTAAAATCAAAGGTTGATTTCTAAGGCTCTGTCATGTCCTGGAGTTTTCAGAAAGCCGTACATCAAACTTTGTAATGAGAAAAGACTTCTTCCTTAAAGCTGTGTGAAATGGGTGTTCTGGGTTGTTTTTCTCCCAACAGATAGTATAGAAAATCCAGCCAGCATGTGAATAAATGGCTGAAAATAAATGTTCAGTTGTCCTCAGCAAATTCAATTACTTCAGCCAATTTTTTAAACATTTGGATGTGATTTCTGTCAGAATCAACATGAACAGGAGGGTGAACTTCTTTCCACCAGAGTCAAATGATAAAGGCAATCCTCTGAAGCATCTTCATCAGCTCCAGACCCCTACAGTCTTGCCATACAGCCCTGCTGACATCACCTGCATTTCTAGCATATAACATGGCTTCTCTGCAGATCTACACAATGTGATGTTTCCTTGGGAGCGCAAGTTGCTGAAGCCCTTTGCACCTCAATTGGGTCATATTTTCTGTATAAAATTTGTCAATCATTTAAACTAGCCAAATTTAAGTTATCCTGAGTTAATTTATTAACACAGGCTGCCTACATATTGCATATTTCTTAGAATGTACAAGGAAAAAATAAAGTGAATAGTGTCACATTAGCTAAAATTTCTTTTCTACCATTTGCAGAGCAACTACACAAGAATCAGATCTATGCTGAGTTCTCTGCTTTTTTTTTTCTATTTGATGCAGGCAAACATTTGAAACATACCATCCAGCTCTCACTTGCCCCTATTATTCCTTTTTGTGTCAGAACCTTAAAGATCCCACAGATCACCTCTGTGATTTTGCACCTCTTAGAAGTTTTTAATTTTTCAAATATGTGTTATTACCCTCATATCTAACCTAAGTGAGTTATTGCCATAATAACTGTGTTAGAAAAGCAATTCTGCAGTGAACAAACATTATGTTAATAGAGCTCTTGAAGGCTAGTGAGAAAAAATTTCATTATTTTTTGACAGAATTCCACTGCAGAAAGACATATTTTAAATTCCATTTAAGTTAGGGGAGACTGTGACTAAACCACAACCAATCAATAAGAAATAAATTGAATTTAGAATGATTCTTCTTTAAAAGAAAAAATATAAACTAAATATAGGCTATTTCTTTCAAAAATAAATTCAGGAGAGCTACTAAAATTTTTCTGAAGCATATTTTTTATAGTGAAGAAAGCTATATAGATATTTTGCTTGTTTGTTCTCTTTTGGGTTTTTTTTATGGAATGTCTTTCTCAGAAAAATGCAGTGTGTTAAAATCAGAGTGCTGATTGTGGCAGATTTTTCAAGGGAAGGGTGTAAAAATGATTCATTTTACATTCTGTTTGTGCTGTAGGACTGAAGTACACGCTAACAAGAAACAAAATGTCTCTTAAAGTTTTCTGAGCGACATTGGATTAGATGTTAGTTTCGACTCTTTTTGCTGTCTTTGTTACGGTCACATCTTATAATGAGATAGTCATGCTCAGAGTAACTAAACAGTGGGGTAGTGAACCAGTATTTTATAAAATCGAATTTCAAACTCTTCTGTGAATGTGTTAAATATTCAACTGTCTGTAAGACATGAATGCATCCTGTATAAATCTTATGATATTCCTTGGTATCCAGGAATGCAGGCCCAGATTTCTCCCACCCAATACATCCATTGAAGTGGGACAACTAAATTAGAAGTGTACCCATCAGGGGGAGGGCACCTCCTGAGAAGCACTTCAGGTGCAATGGAATTTAGCTGGTTTGTACCTCTCAACAGTCTTGGCAGGCCAGATGATTTTGTGAGGGCCAAGTAGCAGAGATTTGCAGTGGGAGAAGACGTACAGGATGGCACAGTGAGGAGTTGCTTCCCAAATTACAACAGGGTGCCCCCACAGCAGGGTACACCACATACAGAGTCTGTTCTCATGGGGAAAGTTGACCCAGGTGGTCCCTCTGACTCCTCTCTCTCCTTTTGAGGCTGGACACTCAGCCTATGTGAGCTGTGGTATAAATCCATGTCAGCTGCACCTCTAAGATCAAACGACCTCTCTTCTGTTCTCCTGTGAGGAGCACTTCTGATTTCTAATTTTATAACTTTTTTTACTTCCATTTTCTTCTCTTTGTGTTTCCTGTTTGCTGTGTTTTGCTGTCCTCAGCTGATGTCCTGGCAGTTGTACATTTCATTCCTGGGATCTAACCATCATAGAGCATCCTGCAAAGACAGCTTAAACTTCAGATCATGGATTCCTCTTGTGTCTATATTAGACGTGCCAAAAATTACCATTACAGTGGTTAAATTGTTTTGCAGATTTCTATAGGAGTTAAAAACCTAAACAGACCTGAATATCTGCACCTGGACTGTCAGCAGCCACATGGTTAAAACTCTTGTACGTGGTATATGGAACATAACGTCATAATAAAGTCAATGGTGGAAAAAATTAATCTAGCAGTAGGCTTTTTCCCTGAAGAGGATTAAAGTTCAGTTTATGTTATTATACCTAATGAATGGTAGTGATAGAATTAAAAAATCTCTGTACATCCATGAGAATGGATGTTTTTAAGCATAATAAACATGCTTTCTCTTACTATAGTACAAATTGGGATTCTTACTTTCATGTTTTATGAGGCTAAACATTTCTTAGAAATATCATGTGGAAATAATAATATACAAAACTAAAAATCAGAGGACAGATGATAAGCACAGGACTCGTAGTGTTTTCGATTGTCTGACCCAAAGTCATATGAAGTCAATGGCAAGCTCCCTTTGTTTCAATAGGCCTAGCATCAAGCTGGGGTGCCTCCCAGGGAGTTACACACAAGGGTCTTGAGACCTTGATAGGTGCCTCTTCTATGCTAGAACATTCCTAAAATAGATCAGAAGGCATGTGTTACAAGCAAACACAAGTTTTCAAGAAGCTTGTGTAGACACCTAAACACAGAAATGTCTGAAAGGGCTTTTTATCCAAGTTGTTAAAGGTTTTGATAAGCTACTAAGCAATTAGATAACCAATAAATACCCTATTTGATTCTTTTAAACAGTATTTATTGGTGTAAGGTATGAGAATAAGCTTAAATGTTCTTTCACCTAACCAAAACATTTACAAACAGATAAAAATCTGTATGTATCTCGCTAATAATTGAAACCATGTACAATTTTCAGTACATCTAGTCTTTTAGCAGAGGCAACCAAGGTTATTGAGATGGTTTTGTAGTTGTGAATGAGAACAGGACAGAAGGAAAACTGCTCTGACATCATTACCTGCTGATCAGCCACCTAGGCTCTTCTATGAATTCATTTTGCAATGGGAATGATACTAATTCTGAATTTCAGGTTATTTGGAACATCCATTTTCAGTAATTCTCTGGCATTGACATCGTGTATCACATTTCCCACTGGCTTTATGTCGACAAAGGTATCTTCTTGTTTCGCTTCTATTTCCTGTCATCCTGGCAAAGGACAGATGTTTGAAGCTGGCACCTGGTTGCCGTCATACTGTGAAGTGGCTATAAAATTCATGGCCTTGTTTCTTCATCTAGATCCAATCAGGCAAACCCCATCTGCATGTGCAGCCAGTTAGGAAGTGACAACAAGGTTCAGTTAGTGTTTTGAATTAATTCAGAAATTCTGATCCAGTGTAGGCAGCCCTTTTCCCAATGATCTTAACTTATTCAGTATTAAATTATTTTTTCTCCTTAGCCTCGAGGCAGCTGAAGGGTAATGCTGCACCTTCTTGCCCATTTCTACTGCTTGATCTTACAGTCAGGATTTATCTTTATCACTCAACCCATTCCAGATGCCTGGATGAGGATCTTAATCCCAGGCTGGGGCTTTGTTGCAAATCAGTTTGACAGTCAAGTGCAAAATAGATTTGCCTTGGCATAATTCAGGTGCTTAACTCCCTGAAATGATGCTTAAACTCAGCAATAACACTATTAAATACAGCATTTTAAACACTGTACAGATTGCACTGCACATTCATTTTTAATTGTGTTCTACATTGAAGTTGATGGGAATAGGGCTCCTAAGTACACATAATGAGTCAGATTAATAGTTGGGAGTTTGTTTCTGTTATTCTCGTTTTTATGTAGAGGGGGTTAAAGAGTAACTACCTATCTGATCTCTCGTACTCTCAGTTATGACAGATTATTTTATGCTTATACTGAATAATTTAATCACCGTGTCATTGTATTGAGAATAGTGGAACAAATTACAGATCTCTTGTATCTTTTCTATGCATATTTCTACCTTGGGCTCCACTGGTGAAAGTCTGAGGAAGGCCACTTTCTGAAAATTACAGAATTATATTTAAGTCTTAATATATCTTGAACCCTAACCTGCTGAATTAGTACCTGAATTTTCTATTGGGCTCCCAGTTTAAAGCAGGATTTTCTGACTTAGCCAATGGGATTGCTCACTCAGATCACTTTTCATGGTCTGGTATACCCTATGAACTCCCTACAGAACTCCCTAAATGTGACTTCCTTGGTATTTAGAAGTGGCTCTTCTTTTAACCCTCATTGGATGTGGTTGGTAAAGGCTTGAGCATTGATTCTCTGAAGATTTGTTTAGGGCTGGGGCAGCTCTGCAGTTTCCTGCTGCATGTTGAATACGCTCTTCAGCAAAGAAAAGCCTAGCCTTTTTCCAAGTCTTCAGGCACAGGTCATGGAAATGGGCTCAGTGCCGAAGATGAAGGCTTTCCTAGCTTTTCACTGTATCTGTCAGAGCCATCTATGTTAAACAAATAGTACACTGGCTAGTTTCTCCCAGAGAGTGGGAGGAGGGATGGCAGCTGAGCATTTAGGGAAAAGTCCTTAGTCTAAAAGATTGGATTTCTGAAATAAAGGCTAATGCATGCTTCTGCTACCAAGAAAATCACTCTTTATATAGAACACAGCACAGACTTAACTAGCAGTCAGTTAAGGCAACATGAGTACAAAAGATTTACAAGTAACTCCTGGGAGGGAAGAAGTGGGTGTTTCTATGGGTGGTAAAATCCTTTTCTCCACTTCCTGAGTATATATAGCTTTTATTTCAATAACACATATTTTCTTGCATTTCTTTTTATTCTGCATTGTGACTTATTGTATGCTAAAGTCAGAAACAGTTTTGGTAATATTTTAAATGAAGACAGGATTAAAGAAAATGTGTAATTTACAGTTTGGGCTTGCCTTTATCTAAATTATTTTTAGAGTTCCTGGCCTGTAAAATGAAATATCTCATTCTATATCACATATATCATTGTCTTACCTTGATACAATATAGACTTCAGTAGTAGTGACTTTCTTGCCCAACAGTGTGGAGCTGAGAGAGAAAACAGTGTGGCTGTAATTATATCAGGAAGTAAGATGCGTACACTGAAGAGGAAGAACCCCAAACCAGCTCTGTTTTGTCTGGTAACTGAAGAAAATAGGAAGAATTGCAGTCAGAATTACCAGGTTTACGAAAGTTTCCTGATACATACAAGTGTTAGAGGCAGACCTGATATTAGGCTTCCCAGAAGTTATGAAACAAGTTCAAGATGTTTGTTTATCTCCTGAGACAAAGTCTTTGTCTGTTACAGGAGAAAAGGCAGATTCTGGAGTTTCCCTCATCTTCCTTTGTCACACTAATTCTCTCAAGGCTGTTCAGCTCCAGGGCCTTCAATTTCATTAGAATATTTATCTGGAATAGCAATATGTTGAATGTTTTGAGAAGCAGAACTGAAAAGAGAAAGGAAACAAAAATGCAACAACTGTGCTATGCACACAGTTGGTATTCACACCTGCTAGGGAATTGTGCTCCACAAGGGATGTAGTCCACTCCCACTGAGAGCTAGCAAAATCCTTCCAGTCACTTTGACAAGAGTGTCAATCTTCCATCCAAGAGAACAGCAGAACTCTTAAAACTTAAATTTGATTCATTAAGGTAACTAACACACATCTGTAGAGACCAAAAATTTGATTCTGCATTCTTAAAATTTATGTTTATCGGTTCCATGTTTTTTTTGGGGTTTTGTTTTTTGGGTTTTTTTAAACCTTCAGGATGTTTGCTTTAGCACCTCTATTGATTATATCTGGTCCATGAAGAATACTTAATGTCAAACATCATTACAGAAAATGTACTATCTTTCTGAATTTTAGCCAGCTGTTTGATGGATAACATTGGCAGTTTAAAGCTGCTCCTGAATTTTTAATCATTTGGAAAATGAATCAGAGATTTCACTGGAATTTCTCTAATTTAAACCAGCTGGGAGTTTGACCCTGAGTCTTTTAGAACAAGCTAATTGCCAATCAATTAGAAAAACTTTCAGTTGGTATGTGAAAAATAGCATTGAACTGCCAGTTCAGTCCTTGGCTTTTCTGGTGGAATTTTTGGAAAGAAAATTGTCTCAATCTTTTTTTAGTGGCTGTCCAGGTAGCAGTTACAGGTTCTGCTCAAAGCAGCTGCTATGGCCTCTCATGCTTTTGGGGCAGCAGGGGAAGAAGCCCAGAAGTACATGAAAGGGGGAGAAATGGGAATACAGCCATATGGGACTTGTGTACTGGAATCATTTAGCTTGGCAGATGAGTAAGAAAAAGAAAAGGATTGACCATGGAGCCAAAGGAAGGAGCCCAGGTGACTGTGTCAAACTGATATTCCACACATATCATCCCGGGAGCTGCTGTGAGTCATAACAGGACTGACTTAGCATAACAGTGTGCCTGAAATTAGTACCAGCTCTCTGATGCTAACCACAATCCTCAATAGGCACAGAAAGAAGGGCAGTGCCAGTAAAAGATGATCTGTGTAGGATGTGAAAGTATTGATGCTCAGTGTGCAGACCAAGCATATAACAAATAGCAAAAGCAAAATACCCAACCTGGACCAGTGCTCAGCTCAAGTCTGGCCAACATCTGCTCACACTGAGGGGACCACAGAATCACCCAAGTGCAGGCTCCTGTTGGAGGTGCTGACAACTATCTTTTGAGTAATAGCTTTAAAATAATTTACAGCAGTTGCTATCAATGGTTACAACATTTGCCCGTTGGCTGGGACATATCTGAGGCTGCTGGTTGAGCTGCTTTCATCAGACACTCCAAAACTGATATCGTAACCCAGTAATATTATTTGTTTCATCTGTTCTTACTATTAATTTTTTAGTCATATGGAGGATGGATGCAAAAGGCTGTTCAAAAGATGGCACATTGGCATCTCCCCATCTTGGATTCCTACCTCTCGGTGGCTTGGCTTGCGCAGCAGGTCTGTCGCTCTCGACTGAGTCTGGAGCAGCAGGCACACAAACGGCCCAGGTGGAATTATCTACTTTTAAACTGATTTCTGAATCAGCAGGAATTGGAAGCTGATCTATAACTCCAAAAGGGCGTTAAAACTCTCTCTCACCCACTCCCACACCAAGCTCACATCCAATTTCCCTGAATTTAAAGCTTTACTCAGAGAAATCAGCTCCAGGTGGATGAATTTCCTAGACTGTGCGTTCATTGGTTACTACTGGCACAGCATAGTGTTACACAAGCAAGTAATAATGCTACTAATATGTGCTATTATTAAGGCTATTAAAATACCAACTGGCATTGCAAAAAAATTAGTGTCATTAAACACCTATTAGGGCTTTATAATGAACAATCAGTATTACTGTCCCCGTGCAGTCTTGGCAGACAGAGTTTGAGAGGAACACATTCACTTGGCAGCTTTGTAGTGCCAGGACTGTAGTCTGTGGCGAGATGTGAAGGTAGAGCAGCCAGGGCAGTGGCAAGTATTGCTGTGGAGCCAGGCCTCCTACACATTAACTATTGCTTTTCAATAGCTGGAGGATTTCCTCCAGCTCTGGCTGGCAAAATATAGAGTACAGAAGAAATAATAATTTTCATTTATGAAAGAATGCATTTGGCTGGGGTTAGCTTGTAGATGGATTTCTTCTAGCATGACCATTTTTTCTGACTGAAAATTTAGTCTGGCCTTTCTATTCATGTTTGTGGCTGCAGATGAGGCCAGGTAAGTGACATCTGAGCACAGAATCTGACTCTTTCAAGAAATGCCATGTCTATTCTGTGCATGCTTAAGATCCAATCTGTCTCAGACACAATAAATATTCTCTGTAGATCAGCTATAAAACATCTACCCCAGAAAGCCAACACTTCCAAAGGTGCTGGACCACTGCTCAAAGGCGCACTAGGTTCAACCTACGGGGTGTGGAGAAACGACTGAAAACTCCTAAAGCCACATGTCAGAAAGAGCTTAATGTCTATTGTTTTCAATAGTTGGTGGCTTTTAAGTCGCTGGCATAATGACTCCAATGAATACCTGCTCTTTTACAACATATCCAGCCCATGAAGCTTGAAATGCTTTACGAAGGCCATAAACAACCATTTACAGATAGTCAAACTGTAGTACAAAGAGACAGACTTACAGATGGCTGAGCCAAGAACAGGGTAAGAGCCCTTGGGCCTTGTGGTGTGCCTGGTTAATGGCTATTTAGTTCACAGTATTAATACCTGAGCTATAGATATATAAGCACTGTGAGAACTGTCTAGTCTACCTGTTGAAAATGTTATTGCATACACATAATTCAACATAAAGGAACTACATCTACAAAAAGCTATTTCTTTATGTTGTGACCAATCCTATGAAATAGAAATTTGCTTTAGTTGTAGCAGATTAGCTTTATTTACATGGTTTGTCTACTTATTGAATAGAATGCTGCACCTGAGTTTTGCATTAAAATCTTTACAATTTTTATGTTCTGTCATTTTTAGGAATAGGTTACTTAACCACAATTTTATTGTGTTATCTGAATGACTCAATCTCTCCGAGCAGATCAATCAAACTCTTTCAATCAGGCTTCAAGGCAAGTGTTAATGGAGAAAAATGGAAAAACTACTTTTTTAGAAATTTTTTCTCCTTTCAAATAAAATTTGCTGTTTCCTCGAGAGGTTCTTCAAAGAAAATTTGCTCATTAAAATATTAATTGGAAATGGAGAGAAAAGCGTTTTGAAGAGTGTCTCATATCTATTGAAATCTGCCCAGAGGAGTGTGATTACCTAGTTTCTCAAACGGATTTTGTAGCACTGATCAACTCACTGCACTGAGAAACATGACAAGATAGCCTCTCTAATCTTCTTGTTGCTCCGTGGAAGATTTGATGGTGTAGAAATGAACAAATATGACTTATTCATACTATTTCATATTTCCTGGAAATGGACCACTTCCAAAATAAGGTAAACCTGTCTTCTGATTGAAGAGTGACATTGCCTGTCCAGACTTCTTTATCAGGTATATGTTTTTACACAGTCCAAATCTTTTTCCAGGATTACTTGAGATAGGAAAAAACCTGGATGTTTTGTGGCTCAGTTTGCCTTGGCAACCCTGTGTCCCATGCTGGCTTCCAGGGCTCTGCTTTCTGAGTGGTTCCGCGTCCCTTCCTGTGCCGTGGTGCTGCGAGCAGGAGCCAGGGCAGCTGGTAAAGCAGCACAGCAACAGGGTCAACAAACCAAACTCCTCCAGGCGATTAGCCCGGCCACACAGGGAGAGAGAATCAGAAATACAGCCTGTTTACACTGGCAGAGGTGGGCACCTGTTAGGTTTGCTCCTGCTCATGAGGAGCAGGATTTGTACAGCTCCTTTGAAGTGCTGCCTTTTAGACCTTCTGGCTCTGAAGCAGTGCACTGGCATATGGGAAGAGCTTCCATAAATGTGGTGGGGCTGCCTGAGCATCCCCATGGCCTGCTGTTACGTAGCATTGCTGGACAGTGGGTTTTGTCTAGCTTGACTAAGGAGGCCTGGTGTACTAGCTCAAGAGGAGTCAGTAAAAAGTACAAGCACGGTCACTTCAAGCCTCCATCTGTCTATCACGTTTCTGACTTGTGCCATTTCAGAAGCTTGCAGATTTTCCAATGACTGGTTTTCATTCTCTTGATATCTTTGATCAGAGACTTCAGTTTTTACACAGCAGCAAATGCTTCCGTCTGCATACCAAGGGCCCTCACCCCTCCTGATCTCAACTTCTGGGAGGAGGTTGGGATCGCTTTGTTTGCTGTGCCAAAGAGTACATGCTGTAACAAGTGAATGTGGGCATAAGTGGTGTGCCACAAACTTCACTCTGTGCCACTTAGGGAAGGACTGGAAGAACTGAATGTCTGCCAGCCAGTATAAAGGTAAGGTAGCCTGGGAACAGACAGTTCTGGTAGCTCTCTCCTGCAGAGCCTTGTAAGCAACAGATCTCATCAGAACCAGGTAAAAAAACTCTGTATGAATTTCCTTATTTTGGTTTAAGCCTGCTACTGTTTGAGCTGGGTCATTCCTAAGCAAAGGGTGGGTTTCAGGTATATCTCACCTGGCCTTCAGCTGCTGTCCCAGATGGATGTGAGACTCATATGCACCCTATGTCATACCTGCCAACCCTATGGAGATACCTGGGATAGAACACAGTAGTTATAATATAATGTATGTAGACGAGTAAATCATCACTAAGTGTTTTTAAAACTGCTTGCACTGGGGCTTTGGGGTTTTAGTCTGGATAAATTTGTGTTTAGAAAAGAAATGTCTGTGTCCTAGTATATGGGGACACTTACAGAGATGGTTTGTTTTTCTATGCTTACTAATAGATGCAGAATGGTAGCAACCACAATGAGACAGGATGTTTACACCTAGTATGCAGATGTTACCAAACCCCTAAAATCTCCTGCTCAGGTATTTCCTAGCGCTGTAGACTGCTACATTCCTTCAACACACCAGGTTTTCCTAGTAATGTCTCATCACCACTTGACCCCTCTTACCACCTGGCTACTTGGAGACCTATTTCACATTTACTGTTTGGTGCAATTCTCTGGAATTCTCATCTGTGCGACCAGCAGAGAGGGATTTGCTAAGTGTCCTTAGAACACATCTTCTGCATATCTGAGGGAGAGCCAATTGATGCCGATAAACCCAAACTCTATCTCATTTTATTTGATAGCCTAGTACTTACAAAATGCATTTGAAAGACCTGTTTGCTGATCTTGTTTGGGAGCAGAGACTGAAACCCAGGTCTCCTACACTTCTAACTCAGCCTGAGAATTTTGCTGAAACATTACAGTGGAAAAAGCAGGGAGCTGTTGTTATTTGTATACATAATATGTTTATTTTCTCAGAATAGTAAGCCAAAGACAAGGGTGTTAGGACTGTGAGAGTCAGTTGCTCCAGGAGCGATGGGCAGCCCAGGGTGACCCCAGCATGGGCCATGCCCCCTGTCTGATGGAGGCTGGACGTGGTGGACAGGGCCAGCTGCTGGTAATGGGGACCATTGACAGCCCCGGAAGAGGAAAGTGGTGAGCCAGGTCCAAGTGGGGTCCAGAGAGCCCAGTAAGGAGCAGCAGGACATGGGGCTGGAGACAAGCTGATGTCTACACAGAGACAGGGGTGGAGACAGGCACCAATAGCCCCAAGCCAAACCAAAGTGGGGCTCCTGGGATATGGGCTGGGGTGGAGGGAGGCCACAGGAGAGACTGGGCTATCAGGCTCTCAGGGCTCTCAGGGCTGTAGCAGAGAAGTGTTTGATCCTCTTTTGTCAAATAGTCACCAAGAACACATCAAAGGTAAGGCCTCCAGGCATGGGATGAGCTATATCTGTGAGAATCTTTGGAAGCTGTGACATAGGTACCTCTCCTAACACCTTGGTGAAGCAGGAAGAAGGCTCAAGTTCCCTAAACCCTCAGCAGTGTGCTCTAGTTCTTTAGTCTGAGAAAGGCATGGTGAGTTTTCTGAAGCTTATAAGTAACACAGTTAAAACAAAACCACTCCCTATAAGATGAGGACTCTGCAGGCTGTGGGCAAAATGTTGAGTCAAGATATCTCAGAACTGCCCTGTCTTCTGTCCTCAACATATTTTGCGGCCATATGAAAGTCTGTAATTGTTTTTCACCATCAAAAAGTTTCTTAATTCATCTTCATGAGATCTGTTGTGGAAATATCAGCACTAATTACTTCTAACACATTTTCTTTTTTTGACTGAAATTTACATATTTATTAAAGCATTTATTGTCTATCTCATTTAACCTTAGAATTGAATAGAGACAGGTCAGGAATGCAGAGAACTAGAAATACAAGGAAAATTATGACAGATATGAGGGAACCTCCATTAGTAATAAGCTAAGAGTAACAAAAGAGTAGCTCTACCACACAGATTCTCTGCTGACAATCTTGGAAACCCCTTCAAATCACTTAGCATCTAAAGTGCACAGTCTGCCCAGTTTTTTAGCACATAGCTTCTAATATCCTAATGAACCAGGAAAAAAAAATCAAGAGTTTTATGCACAAAAATAGCAAGTAACTTAAAATACACATTACTTCCTTTGGAAAAAAAAATTGCTGAAATCTGTGAGTAGTATCTACTAAAAACTCTCCTTCGAGGATACTGAACATAATTTCATTAATATATTGCACAATCTGTCAAATTTATTTACATGTACACAGACAGACCTGCTATAAACATTACAGTGTTGGTTACTGCTCTAACACTGTTAGTGTTGATAGCAAGACTGTGTGTTTGAGTTTTAGTGTGTACATTAATTCCCACCAGTCTGGCACTGTATACAGTAAAATATCTACTTAACAGGCATAAAACAGGGCTGCAATATCAAAAATAACTCTCACAATTGGCACATAATCAAGATATCTTCCTACCAAGTTAATGACAACAGTAATAGCAGAGAGATTCCAAAAAGTCACCTTCCTCTCTTAGAGAGACCCAGTTAGGGAAGAAATGTGATGCAGGCAGGTAGACAAACTCCATCAGCACAAAATTGTAGAGCTTATTAATCTTTGCCAGCTCCCTGTGTTTGCACATGCTAATGGCAATAAAGGAAGTGTTGTCACTTGGAACTCTTTCTATCAAGGTACTATAATTAGCTTTTAGGCAGTTGAGCAATATACTAAGTAAAATAATTTTTGGACTGTTATTCAACTACCCATTTTTCATTTAAGAGAACACCTTACAGTCTGAGCAGGGCCTGCTGTATCCCTGTTTATCTGCACATTAAGGGGCCACACATTATGATAAATTTGTTTTTACTATTAGTTAAACTAATAAGCACATAAAGCAGCCCATAAGACAAATCAGTAAAGGGAGATTTTAGAAATGAGAATGCAAAGGGCTTCTTTATATTGAAGTTTCACCTGTCAAAATATACCTTCTCCTTTTCCTCCTCTTAATGAGTATCAAAGAGCCAAAAGTGCAACAGGTAGGGTAGAAATGCAGGCAATGGGTTAGGAATTCTGTTGCCTTTCCCCCAGATTAATGCCCTGCAAGGAAGGTTCCAGCCATGGTATGACCCCAGCTTAGAGCACCTACCAGCTGCATAGGAGCAACCCAGAGGAGGAGCTGATCCCACTCCTGCTGAGGGTGAGGTGTCAGTACCCTGGGCCAGGTTTGACCTTCAGAGCCAGAGCAGCACCAGGGCTTCTGAAAGAAACCTGGAGGCAACAGACAAGGCTTGGGGGGAGGGGGAATAAAAAGAAAATGTTTGGAAAAAGTGTCAGAGATCTTTATTTTCAACTGCATTTTCCACCACTTATGTCTTCTTAAATCCAAGGGATACAGATAATGCAACACAGATGCTTCTCTATCTATCACTTTAAAGACTCAAATTTCTTTTTCAGTCAGGAAATGAAAAAATCCTTTTGTAGCTGTTTCATTTCAACAAATGATTTTGCCTTCAACTTTTTAATTTCTAACTAAATACAAAATGAAAATGAAAAGTCATTGCAACTAACAAACAAACTTCTTTTCTCTGAACATTTTGATATTCTTACAACTTTCTCTTTCCTTTTCGCTGAGATTTTGTATTGGAGAAAAAATAAACAATTTAATTTATATCAGAAATATGTTAAATTAAAAGTCGTGCCCCTTTTTAATGCAAAACAGCTATTCTAGCAGTTTATTTCCTGCATTTTAAATACTAAAGTCAAAATACTCTTTAAAACATTTGCTTTTTTCTACCCCTGCAGAGGGAGTTTAACATTTTAAAACCTGAGATATTTAGAATGTAAATAAACAGGTGATGGGGATATTTTTCTAACTTTACACTCCATATTCTTCTAACTTTACACTGTATATTCTATGTTCAAGACTGTATTTTACCAACCTGCTCTAAGTGATTTAAATAGAATTCAGGCTTTGAAATGCTTTAAATACTTAAGTGGCTCTGTGGGCCTAAACCTTACTCTCTCTGGTCTAATGTATTGTGATAATGGTAATTCGGGGATTACGGCACTGAAAATAGAAACAAGAAATACCACCCAAATTCGAGTAAGAACTGAGGCTAGAGAACAAAGTTCAGTAACAGTCACCTGCACCTTTAGCAATCTTTGCCTAAAGCCTAAAGAAAGCTAAGTTTGAAATCTTAGGCAAAAAAAAGGGAATTTTCTTTCAGCCTGTCACAGTCTATGCTCCTTGCAATAATTTCCTTTTTTGAAACTGGAAATAGAAATGGCAAAAAAATGCCACAATATAACATACTCCGATGACCTTACCAAAATCAAGAACAGAGAAATTACTGGAAATTGCATTGGAAAACCTCACCTAGGAAAGCTGCCTCGTTCAGGAAACTTAGATGAGTTTCAGTTACAGCTGAACAGCTTTTTGCAAGCTGAACAAAGTTTCTGAGTATTCAGGTCTCTGAAATTCCTCTTACTGATGAAAACATTGGTTTTAATATTCATACTTCTGTATATAAAAACAGATTTTATACTTTAACCAGCAATTTAGGAAAAACAGAAAGTATAGCATGCAAAAAGGTCACAAAACCAGACACTGAATTTACTGGCTTTGGGCAGAATTGAAGGTTCTTCCCTTTGGGGCTTGAATGTTGTCAGTTTTCCACACTGCAAAGAGCAAATACCTCAAAAAACTCCTCTAAGGGTCACAAGCCAGCTGTTCCTTTCTGCCCCATATAAAATGCAAAACTCAAATAATACTTTTCCCTGCTACTATTGCATTTTCTACTGCTACAGCGAAACTACTCTTTCCCCTCAATTTTCTGCTTTCTTTCTGCAAGAATTCTCTATATTCCCTATCAAAAGATTATATCCAGCCAACTTCAATGACAGATATTCACCCACTGGCAAACACAGCTGCTCTGAAATTCTGCTTAGCTGAAATATATCCCTCTGAGGTG
This sequence comes from Neopelma chrysocephalum, assembly GCF_003984885.1. NCBI lineage: Eukaryota > Metazoa > Chordata > Aves > Passeriformes > Pipridae > Neopelma > Neopelma chrysocephalum. The sequence goes on from NW_020897704.1 coordinate 2,345,516, forward strand.
AGTGAGATAATAAGGTTTTCTTTCTTGTAGCAAAAGCTTTGTGTGAAGCTGTTCCACACTGTCCTGCAGAACTAAGCTAGTTAAGAATACCAACAACAGCTGCAATAGCTAATGGGCTTGTAAGCTGATTTGCATAATGAAAAATCTGTATTAATGTCAAGTAATTAACTTGGAAAAATGACTTTTGAAAGAAAATACATTCTTCCCTTTGGAAAAGAGCAAAATACGTGGAAAGTTCATATGATCACTTTATTGCCAAAAAGGCTGAGCATCAGGCTAAGGGTGGGGCGACAATTAATATTATTTTCTTGTAAAATATGGTGATCTGAAAAAAAATGTAGGTCAAATGAGAAAATTTTACACAGGACCCGGTAGTATTGTGAATTTTTTGTGCAGAAATCTTTAAACTGTTATTTTCCAAACAGACACCGACTTTGTTATCAACTGTGCAGGGAACTCAGTTTACCTGGTACAGCCAGATTCCCCAAGATGGAGATAGCGCAGAGTGAGCACCAAGGACAGGACAACTAGGTTAATCCCTTGCACCAGGACACATGCCAGCCTCTCAGTGCCTGTATTTGAGGGATTTCATACACCAATGTCCTATTACTTCCCTCCATAAATGTAAATCACACACTAGATTATTAATCTACACCCATGGATTAATACTTGCTATTACTATTGCAATTGTCCACAAGGACAATGACGTAATAATGACAAAATTAGAGGAGTTGAACCAGAAAGGAGGAGTTCAAGCAGGTTTGGAGTGATTTCCCTTCAAGTGTCTTACACCTTGGACCCTGGAAGAGCAGGAAAACAGAGATCTTTTTTTCAGCTCTTTTGTATGTGAACAAGAGAAAAGGTGTGGGTTCACCCCCTCTGCCTGCCAGTTCCTCTGAAGGGACATGAAGGAGTGCAATTACAGGCTAGGTCACACTATATACCCTGGCTCCCCTGACCTGAGCAATTGGGCCACTAAAATATGGCAGCCAAAAAGGAGAGTGAGGGGGTCTTTGCCTACTACCTACATGAGTTATCTCTGAAATCAGTACTCATGGGCCCTGAGTAGTCTCCTCCTTATGGTGAAGAAACTTCAGAGAGCATCCTGTCTACCCACCCAGGGTCTGTGAAAGATGCTTGAATGTTTGTGGCTTTAGGCATTTTACTACTTGACACATCTCATCTTTTTGTGAAAAAAAATCACATTTTTTTGCAGTCGCTTCAGGGCATTCACAGAAGGCTAACTCCACTTTGAAGAAATGGAAATGTTATAAGTGCCAAACAACTCTGTGATTATTTACATGCAAATTTACATTGTATCAGTCATTTACATTATAACAATCAAAAAGATAAGGTCAGAATTAAGCAAAAGGTCAAAAGTCAGCATTTTCTGCCTGAAAATAAGGTGCCATTGAAAAATATTTGACCAACTCTAAGCCGAGTTCAGGTAGAACGATTGACAGATATCACATGTCCTTTTTTCAGATATTGGACATGAAGCTTTCAAAACTACAATGAAGTTGTTAGATACTGCCTTCCTGTGGCTTCTGGAAATATTTTCACTCCAAGTTTCACCATAAAAATGCACCATGGCAGAGCAGTAGTTCCTGTGTTCCATTCACAAAGTAATCTTCCCCCTCAGCTCATGGCAATATAACAGCCCTATTCCACTAAATTCTTCACATTCTAAATCTTTAGGTAACTCTAGATGTTGGTCTTACTCCTAGCACAGTCAATAAAAACAGAAGTACTTTAATTTTGATGGTACAGGATCAGATCCTTGGGCAAGGCATTTTATCTGCAATTTTTAAAAAAATGGGAATGAATGCAGTAAATAAATATATTTACTTGCCCCCCCCTCAGTCAATATACATTTATTCTCTTTTTTTATTCCTTTCTATTAGAAACCTGTAATTTTTTAGCCTTTGGTTACCTTTTTTACTCTCCCATCTTATTTTTTAATTGCCCCTTAGCTCTCCTATGCAAGACTAAGTTCTCTTCCTTTCTCCCCTTTATTAAAAAAATTGTTTTACAAGAGGATGTTAATTCTTTTCAACCTATATTTCCATTCTGCAGTGTTTTAGTTTTACCTTGCATAAACAAACTCAGAGTTGTTCACAAGTAAAAGCAAGAAAAGATCTGTGTCTGCTTGATTTTCCCTCAGGGACAAGAAGAGCCAGTGAATAAGTAAAGTCTATTCACTGGGTACCAAAATATATATTCTGAGTTAGTAGCGGTTCTCAGAGAATTTGTTGTGGGAAATTGCTCAAGTTTCACAAGCTAGTGGGCATAGGGTAAACTTAGCGGTAACAAACCGAGCAGGAAAGATTTTTCTCCCTCAAGGAAAGAGAGATAGTTGAAGAAAAAGAAATATGAGTAGCTAACAAACTAGTGGCTTCATCTAACTGCAAAAAAAAAAAAAAAAAATTTGAATTTGATGTAGCAGTGGGACATCACGAAGCAGTATCCCTGCACTTGCAATATTGCACACTGATCTGAGCAGAACCTGACCTCAAAAATACGTTAAGCATTATAAGCAATTTAGGGAAAAAAATATGAATGAGAACTGAAGGTACCACTACACACACACACACACAAATAATTGACAGAGTGTACAATGATTCCTAGTAAAAGGACAAAATTCATAGGCTATAACAAAAATTGCTATGGATACCAGAAAAAGGAAAATCTATCTTGTGTGATGTCAAAGATTATAAATAAAAACAATGGATCCAACCTAGGAAAGGAGGGACAGTCTGGTGAATACTAGGGTAAAATCAAAGTTGTAAGATTATTTTATTCTGTGGAAAGTATTTGAAAAGAATATGTGAATTTGGGAATATACATACATTTTCAAAGAACAGACCAAGTGACCTATTAAACTTTATCTCACTTGGAAGATTTTGACAAATATATTCGGGGAATGAAATGTCATTAACTTCAATATCATTGAGGCTTTCAATAAAAGAAGTTAATCTGGCACCTTGTTCCTGTATAAAAAAATTATAAAATATTTTATTTAATAAATACATTATCATCGCCCAAATTATTTTGGATGAGAACTAAAAGAACTGAAGCATTTGAGGCCAACGCAACTCATTCTGCAGCACTCTATTCCCTGCACTGTGATGCAGAGACATTGACTTGCAACCGTAGCAATGCAATCTGCAAAAATATGCCAGGTTGTTCCATACCACCCATCTGAATTCTTTCATCCTCCTTTTGCAGAACTGATGGGGAGAATGATGCTCACTGTCAAACACACTTTGTAGTGCAGGGTCAAAGTTAATTACACAGGATTTGGGCTGGCTCGGACCTGCTCAGGATCCAGCACAGGACAACACTTGCTGTGTTGGGAAATAAATGATGAGCGCTATCCTGTGAATGCATGATATTACCATTAACTCAAGGGCAGTCACAGAGAAAGCTATAAAGGAGGTAAAATCAGTAGAGCATAGGCACTATTTGCTAAGTGCCAGCTGTTAATCCAGGGTAGTGAGTTAATATCCAAAGGAAGAATTTGTTCCCACATTTCCCAGACAGATTGCGCCTTACCGGGATACATGAAACCAAGCCTGGTATATCACAGCAAAATATATTGCGATTTTGAGTGCTGCTTGAAAGGCATAGGCACTACAGTACAGTGACTTTTCCCAAGCACACTTTTCCCTATGGTGGTGCAGAGAAGAGACTAAGAGACTAAAACAATGCCAGGTCTTTTCTTCCTCATCCTGCTGGGGATGCTGGGGACTGGCTGATACAACATGAGTTGTACTTTCTCATGTCACGTGGAAGGGCAGCCACCCTGTGTAAAACAGAATGGTGTCTGCTACTGGGTTTCTACAGAGCAGTTCCTTTATTTTGATTTGCTTTAGCAGCTGTTCTGGAAAGTAAATGAATCTAAGAAAGTGATTCCTTTGCTTGCAAAGTGTTTTCAGCCAATCTTTGAGTGATCAATCTGTAACACAAACTAATTTGAGCTGGTTTATTTGTTTATGTTAGGGAAAGATGAAGGAGTGTTTGGCAATGGCACTCACAAAGTACTCAGGATGTTACCATTTCTGATTTTCTAAAACTAGGTTTCTAGCCTCACTACTGCAACTCATAAAGCCAAAGGGTTTGAATGTGCGTGCGCTTGTACATATGAACTCCTTAAGCTACCGGGAGCCTGCATTCGTGGGGTTTTTTTGTCACCATTATTGAACCTGCCCCAGCTGGTGCTCAGACTGTAACATGATGATGTCCTATATTTGTTCTTTATAAAAATAATTTTACCAATTTATTACTGCAGCAATTTGATAATAATTGTTTGTATGGTGGGTATCTTTTGGAGCTAACTTGGTACAAGCAATGCTTTGACTTAACTGTTTAATGCAGTGTGCTCTTTGGAAAAGTTATCAACATACATGTTTTCATTTTACTTTTTGTCTTTTTTTTCCTTTTAAGTAGGTAATTCTTACAATTTATCCTTATATAATTTTATTGAAAATTAGGCTAAACATCAAACATTTGGTTATACAGTATCTTGGAGAAAAAAATAGATGAGCCACTAAGGTAGACAGTTACTGCCCCAGTGGGTCACTAGCACATCTTCAGACTGTGCACTGACTCTCAAATTGAGCAATTTTGTGTGATGACATTCACATTGTTCTTTATATCATTTTCTGTGTAAATAACTGACTATTTAGGTCTTGAATTCATCTACATACCTTACCTTTTCTGCACTAATTAAAGGCCTGCTCTTGTTAGGTATCATCTGCAGGCAACTGAGAGAGACAGGCACTTCTGCAGGGTGATTCATCCCCCCTCACCCACTGCTGAGAATTGGACATGAACTCGAGAGGTTCCTTCAGAGAGAGTCTATGACAACTGCATTCCTAAAGCAGGCACCTCAGCTAAGTGCCCAAAGTTCCCTGAGTAAAGTACTCTGTGGCACCCAATTAGTACAATCTTAACCATTTATGTGTTAGGTCTGTGCACCCAGCCATGTGTCCATGATTTACTGAGTCATTATTAGAGGGAGAAGTTATCTCCTGGCAAGGATAAATCTACTAGATAGGTGTTGTACATAGATGGAATGAGTCATGCTCTAGGGGTTTCTGTCTTTTTCTGTCAATGATAAAGTGTGTCTGTAATAACTACCTCAGAGCAAGGACATAACTTTTAGATGGATGAGAGAAATCCCATCCTAAGTGATAAAGGAAAGTATCAATTTGGCAGTTTAATAGTCATCTTTCAGCTTATCCAGTAGGATAAAGTAGACAGCAGGATGCAAACTTCACTGTAGTGTTATATGAGTATCATTTGAGGTTATTAGGTTCCAATTTGCCTGAAGAGTGGGAAAATAGCTCAGTCTTCATTGCCATTAACTCAATTACTTTCAGCTGTACCACAGATTTTATGACATAGCACTGAATGGTCGCTACACCAATTTTATGCGATGAAACAGGTAGATTAGATACTAACTAGATAGATTGGAATTGAGCTTTCAACTCAATTGTGATACCATGATAAAAGAAAAAAATAAATTCAACTGTAGATTCTTTGAATCCATTAAGAGTAGAGATGGAGAAAGGACCAGTATTGTTCAAGTATGGGATAAAGGCTATAGATTAAGGAAGATTTTAATGTTTTCAAGTCTTGATCATATTTTTGATAAAAATACCTGCAATTAATTTTTAGTGTTTGAGGGTTTTATATATATCTTGGGTTTATAGATTTAAAATCCTTTAAATGTCCTAATAATTCTGTAATCAGATTGCACGCAAGAGGGAGCAACTGTCTTTTTCACTGAAAAATTCCTTGCAAGGCTACACAGACCGGCCTTGGACAATTTTCTTAGTATTGACTTGTGTGGTCTTGGGTGAGTTCTGAGTGCAGAAGCAAGATCAAGTGCGAGTTTAAAGTTCAAGTCATACTAGTGTTGCTGGGGACAGTGTGCAGAAATTCAAAGTTTGGTTTTGTTTAAGGAGGCAATAAATGAGCCTAAATCAAAAGTTTTCACCTCAGAAGTTGGAAAACAAAGTCTATATTTTTAAACATAGCTATTAATTCTCACTGGTGCAGTGTCTAAGTACCTATTTTGAGATTAATAGTTAAAATTTCTGAATTAGCCTTACAATGGCTGAGGCAGTGTAAGGAGTTTTTAATGCTTCTGCATATCAAATATATGGCACCAGAGACTGGAAGGAGTTCTCAAAATTACTTTGTTTCTCATATTTCTACACTGGTTTGCAATGAAAACATGAGCAGTCTTTAAAGGCTTTATCTAGCAAACAATCCTACAACATGCAGGTCCCAGAAAGGGACTTGGGGGTCCTGGTCTATGGCAAGTTAAATATGAGTCAGCAGTGCCCTGGCAGCCAGGAGGGCCAACCGTTTCCTGGGGGGCATCAGGTAAAGCATCACCAGCCGGTCGAGGGAGGGGATTGTCCTGCTCTGCTCTGTGCTGGGGCGGCCTCACCTTGAATATTGCGTGCAGTTTTGGACATCACAATTTAGGAAAGATATTAAACTCTTTAAGAATGTCCAGAGGAGGGCAGCAAAGATGGTGAAAGGTCTTGAGGGGAAGCTGTATGAGGAGCAGCTGAGGTCACTTGGTCTGTTCAGCCTGGAGAAGAGGAGACTGAGGGGGGACCTCATTGCAGCCTACAACTTCCTTGTGAGGTGAAGAGGAGGGACAGGCACTGACCTCTTCTCTGTGGTGACTAGTGACAGGACCCGGGGGAATAGCCTGAAGAATGTGTAGACAACACTCTCAGGCACATGGTGTAATTCTCGGGGCTGTCCTGTGCAGGCCTAGGAGCTGGACTTTGATGATCCTTGCGGGTCCCTTCCAGCTCAGGAGAGTCTATGATTCTATGCCTCATCTCTTGAATCAATATGTTGCCTGACAGATTTGCAGCCAAAAAGTATTATGTATTTCACATCAACCAAATTAAAGAAAATAATTCTAAGTCAAAGAGATGTTTGAGTAATGTAGAATTCAAAGAATACAATCCTGAAAGGGTCCTCTGGAGATCATCTGATTTCTAAAGTTAGGGATTAGTTATACCTACAATTTGCTTGAAAGATTTCCCAGTTCTCCTAGACAAAGTATTCTACTGTACTCTTACTGCTACAAGGCTTTCTAATATTCAATTTCAGATTTTTTTAATGTGATTGAGATTCATTAGTCCTTGTTTAACCCCTAGTGGACATGGAGAGCAGAAATGTTCCTTCATCCCTTTTAATCCTTTTTCTATTTCATGCCAGTAAATACTATTACCATGTTTTCCTAATAATCTTTAAAGAAATGTCCTTCCTTTCTTCCATCTAAGCTAAAAATCTTAAAAATTCTAAGGCATCAATACAATGCTGTATTTTCTAGACTTCTACTGACTTCCATGTTCTGCTGCATCTTTGTTGTTCTACTCGGTTATAACTTCTACCTTGGTATAAATTTTTGCATATCTCTCTGCTCAGTTGAATCTAACTTTTTCCTGGTCATTCCTTCCATGTCAGAATTAGGGTTTTTTGCATCCTAGGCCAGAGCTCTGGCACACCTGTTGGCCATCTGTGTTGTGAGCCACACTGTGCAAAAAATAACACTGGTCTGAAGATACAGGTAAGCCTCTAGCAGGATCTTGAAGAGGCTGTGCACGCTGAGCTGACATGTAAATTTAGTGCTTATCAACACACACAGAGGAATGTATTTACCCTTCTGCAGTTTTACCTCTGACTGCATATATGTACATGTCACACTAATGAACAGACTTATTGCTACATGCCTCTAGCAAACAAGTTACCCACTGGGCAACCGGGCAGTCTCATTTGGTGGGGTTTTTTGCATTTTTTTTATATCCATTTATTTTCCTGATTATTTTTCTATATTTCCTTGGAAGCAAATTACTTCAGCATAATCTTTCTCCTCATCTATAACCAGTATGGAAATATTTACAACCAAGAAGAAGCTGTTTTTATGCCAAAGGAAAATTGTAAATTATTAATGCAATTCAAATGAGTGGCACATTTTGGATTAATGGCAATTAAAATTAGAGAGACAAAGGCACAATTTGAACTCAATCTAGCCATTTCTGTTAGGGATAACAAGAAGTGCTTCTAGAATCACATCAATAGCAAAAGGAGGGGCAAGGAAAACCTCCACTCTTTGTTGGACATGGGGGGAACATAGTCACCAAAGATAAGTAAAAGGCTGAGGTGCTTAACACCTTCTTTGTCTCAGTTTTCAACAGTAAGACAGGTTGTCCTCAGGACAATTGGCCTCCGGAACTGGTAGACAGAGACAGGAAGCCAAATAGCCCCCCTGTAATCCAGGAGGAAACAGTGACCTGCTGAGCCGCTTGGATCCTTACAAGTCTATGGGACCAGATGGGATCCATCCTAGGGGGATGAGGAAACTGGTGGAAGAGCTCGCCAAGCCACTTTCTATCATTTACCAACAGTCCTGGCTCACTGGGGAGGTCCCAGGTGATTGAAAGTTGGCAAATGTCACACCGATCCACAAAAAGGGCTGCAAGGAGGACCTGGGAAACTACAGGCCTGTCAGCCTGACCTCAGTGCCTGGCAAGGTTATGGAGCAGATCATCCTACGTGCCATCACACAACACCTACAGGATGGACAAGGGATCAGACCCAGCCAGTATGGGTTTAGGAAGGGCAGGTCCTGTCTGACCAACCTGATTTCCCTTTCATGATCTGGTGACCTGCCTGGCGGATGAGCGGAAGGCTGTGGATGTGGTCTATTTGGACTTCAGCATAGCCTTTGACACCATCTCCCACAGCATTCTCCTGGAAAAGCTGGCAGCCCACGGCTTGGACAGGGGCACTCTCTGCTGGGTTAGGAACTGGCTGGAGGGTCAAACCTAGAGAGTGGTGGTGAACGGTGCTGCATCCAGTTGGTAGCAGGTGACTAGTGGTGTCCCCCAGGGATCAGTGTTGGGCCCAGTTCTGTTTAATATCTTTACTGATGATCTGGATGAGGGGATTGAGTGTACCATTAGCAAATTTGCTGATGACACCGAGCTGGGGGGGAGTGTCAATCAGCTGGAAGGCAGGAGGGCTCTGCAGAGGGACCTGGACAAGCTGGAGAGATGGTTTGATTACAACAGGATGAGGTTTAACATCCTGAGGTTCAACAAAGTGCTGGGTCCTGCATTTTGGCCACAACAACCCCATGCAGCGCTACAGGCTGGGGACAGAGTGGCTGGAGAGCAGCCAGGTAGAAAGGGATCTGGGAGTTTGGATTGACAGGAAGCTGAACATGAGCCAGTAGTGTGTACAGGTGGCCAAGAAGACCAATGGCATCCTGGTCTGTATCAGGAATGGTGTGTCCAACAGGTCCAGGGAAGTGATTCTTCCCCTGTACTCAGCACTGGTGAGGCCACACCTGGAGTACTGTGTCCAATTCTGGGTGCCTCAGTTCAGGAAGGATATTGAGGTGCTGGAGCAGGTCCAGAGAAAAGCAGTGAGGCTGGTGAAGGTGTTGGAGCACAAGTCCTATGAGGAGAGGCTGAGGGAGCTGGGGTTGTTCAGCCTGGAGAAGAGGAGGCTCAGGGGAAACCTGATCACTCTCTACAACTCCCTGAAAGGAGGTTGTAGCCAGGTGGGCGTCGGTCTCTTCTCCCAGGTAACTATCAGTAGGACAAGAGGGCACAATCTTAAGCTGTGTCAGGGGAGATTTAGGTTGGATATTAGGAAGAAATTTTTTACAGAGAGAGTAATCAGACGTTGGAATGGGCTGCCCAAGGAGGTGGTAGATTCACCGTCCCTGGAGGTTTTTAAGATGAGACTGGATGTGGCACTTAGTGCCATGGTCTAGTAACCATGGCAGTGTTGGATCAAGGGTTGGACTTGATGATCTCAGAGGTCTTTTCCAACTCAGTTGATTCTGTGATTCTATGATTCTACTCTGGCCCACAGAAGGTGACATAGATTGAGTCTACAAAAAGTGAATCAGTAACCCTGGCCATGTTCTTATAAAATGATCACAATGAAAGACTGCTTTTTCTCTCTGCTCTATATGGGTGCTTAACGCTTTAGCATTAATCATGTGAACACTTCCTTCTGTGTAGAGCTTCAGCAGGTTTTTAGGGCAGGATCAGAGCAAGATGTATCTTCATTGACTGTAAATCTATTCCTGAGATACCCCACAGTAGTTTATAGATAATTATGGGTTATAAAACTGTTTGAAGTAGCAAATAAAAGATGATCCATCAAATATGGTTGCAAAATGGTTGTGTATCCTGTGGTAATTGGAAGTTATTTACTTCTTTGAAAATTAATTATTATTTCCCTAAGCTTTCCTTAAAAAATTAGTATGATAAAATCCCACTTTACGAAATAGAAGACTCCAACTATTGTCTAATCCATTATTAAGTTCTTCTTTTATTTGGGGGTATGTGATTTTGGAAGTAATATAACAGCAGAGAAAGAGATGCTTCTAAACATTTTTCATTGCTGATATAATATTCAGAGTGGGATTCCTACATGTGCATGATTTCACCAGTTGCAAGGTCTTTCCCCTTTCCTCAGTAAAGTGATAATTTCCTTTATATTCGGAGAAGTGTCTGTCCTAGATGATTTACTCTGTTTGCTCAACACAGAAGCAAGAAAATAGCAAAAAAACCACCATCTAAAACAATCCTACATAAAGCTTTTGAACTTTTTAATATCTACATTACTCTTATATTATGTTTGTTTCATAACAATCTGATTACAGGTGGTTTTATTAGCAAGTTCAAATATCTGTATGGTCTGAAAAGTGGAATTGGAAATAAGTAGTTCATTCTGTTTTATACAGGCATTCCGGAAGTTCATATATCATCTTTATATAGACAGTTTCCAAGTAGAGTCAAGCGTAGAAGAAACTGTAATAGTTCTCAAATGACTAGTTGAAGAGTATAAAAAATACCCTCCAGAAATTCTATTTCTATATTGCAAAGAATTAAACTATTGGAAATCAAATGTAGTCTAGACACGAAATTCTCATGGAAATTGCTATTTCCTAAAGCTATTCCTCTAGGGCCTAAAAATATTGGATATTGCTATCTTGAAGTGTAGTGCAATTTTTATAGCATACAACAACATTTTAAGACTATGCAAGATAAATAGCCCATGAATGCTGGCACTGCTGCCTAGATTCACCATTTCACTTACCATGGGTCTTCCTGAATGTATTTTGGCACTAGCCTTTATGACTCCAAGTAGTTCTTTTCATGTCTTTAACATGTAGATTGCTAGTCTGGGAAAACACTTACCTTTTCTACACTGCTTTGCAATCCAAATGAACTGCTACCTCTGTAGCTTTCAGAAGTCATTTAAATTAGTTTCCCAAGCAGGTGAAGCAGTTCCAAGGAAGTTTATTATGCAGATTTTCTTTAAGGCTGCATTCCAGCTGTGTTAGGTGTGGAAACTCACTGGTATGGGAGCTAGCAGGTAAGCAACCTCCTACCTCAGTCCCTGTGAAAAGTCTTGACTTTTTATTTTTAATTCAAATTCAGGTAATCATTTTCACACAGAACATTTATAGTCTACTTTAATTGGCACTTTTCTCAGCAGGCTTAGTAAATTGGACTCTTAGATTTTGAAAGTAAAAGACCATAGGATCTGTTGCCTCAAGCATTCCTATAAACTGAGATTCCTATTTATTTAAATAATCCATTTTTTCGAAGTTATTTTAGAAGTGCATAAAGACTTTGTCAGACTGGACTTACAATTACTTTTATTGTTGTTCTTAATATGGAAATCACAAGCAAATCTGAGTCTGATGTCTCACTGGTAAAAACAAATAAGGAGTATCTTCTAGCAATTTGTGCAAGATGGACAAACTATTTCTAGACAGATCTAGTTAGAAATAGGTAGTAATCTATTTTTGATTTCTGCAGAAGGGATATGTAAGCCAGCAACAGGTAAAGAAAATAAACAAAAGGCTTCTGGAGCTCTTGAATTTCTTGTAATACAAGGCAAACATGGATCATAACTTTTTGTAACTACATCTCAAAACTTCCTTCCAGCACACAAATAGTTATAGCAAAGCTGTAATGAGTTTTAACTGTCCTTGAATTCACAAACAGGGTAGGGGTGAAAAAAAGCAGACTCAGCAGACAAGTTCTGAATGTTCAGGAGATAGAGCAGATTTAGCTCCAAGAAGGTCTTGGAATAAAATCCTTGAGATCAAAGTCTGAATCAAGTTAATACATGCAAAGGTGAGAAGAACGAAAAACCTATCAATCAAATACACTGTGAAGTACTACTGCATGGGAACTGTTTGATCAAACTATATTTGACAGAAAATGTCAATCTGCTTAAAAAAAATCATAAAAAGACAAAAAACACCTGACAAAAGCTAGTAGGGAATATAACAGTCATAGAAATTAATCTAAGTCCACATTGACTAACAAAATATTCTTTCTTGGAGTTGGAAATGGGTGTAACAGCAGAAGATGCACTGATGTGCCTGCTCCAGTAAGATACATCTGAGGGTGATTTTGGCTGAGGAATGCTGCCTACATCTGTGTGTCTCTGCTGCACAAATGAGAGACGGGAAGGGACTGTAACTTCTTCAGTCAGCCCAGACAGAGATGGGAGAGCTTATTTCCAGGTACTCTCCTTCCTCCTCTCCTGCCTCCTTTTACACAACCTGTTGCGAAGGAATAACCAAGAAACAAAGCTTCCTGCCTCGTAAGCCTTGCATGTATCTTTGCTTGGGGCAGTGATCTGTCTCTCTATTTGGAGTGAAAGCCAATATTATTTACCAAAGATAGTTTATTGCTGGTCAGTATCATCTGTCATGTTTTCTACCCTGTATTATTCTCAGTAACTATGGTTAATAAAAACATTAGTATTTTAGAAAAAAGTGAGTGGAGAGCATTAACATGGATTTTGCATGTCTACCACATGAATAGCACCCAGGTGGATTATATTTCCATAATAGAAATGTTCCATCCCTAAGACACATTCTGGTACGAAAAAGTAAAGTTTGCCAGCTGAGAACAAGAAGCTGGATTTACTGAAATCCAGTAGTCCTGGTATCCTACACAACAAGAATTTAGGAGTATAGGGAACACTGCTAAGTGCCTCTTGTACTCTCCACTATTTACAATGGCAAGGTTGGTTAAGTTCCCATTCTATGCTGTTGTGGCGAGGACATGTGCTTCTCCCTGTCTCCCGAAGTGTGCTCTGAATCTGTCCATGTGGAAAGGATCCTTTCCTAGATGACCACATCAGTGCGCATGAATAGTCCAGTGGGCTTACTCTTGCTAAAGGCATGATCTGAAATATCCACTAACGAATGTGGGCTCATTGTATAAATTTGCAGAGATGCACCAGAGCTACCTGTGTTGTCTGGGTTTTCCTTGGTGAGACTTTGGGATGAGATAAACTTCAGAAGCATACTGTGCCGTTGGTTTAAGATGGAGTTTAGGTTTCCAAACTATTTTTCCACTTGGGCTGTGTGAGGAAGAGTGTCTCTTTCTTTATTCTATTAAAGCTACTGCTTTCAATATGTACACATGACACACAGGAATCTATCTTTCTTGACATAAAACAATTTCACTCAGATTGCTTTTAGCTTTCACATTGGAAGATATAATTTGAAAGTGCGTTGGCACAGAATGACATAAAAGACAATGAGACATGAATGGCAATCAGGTAAATAGGAAAATTCTTATTTACTAATTTTATAATGCCTATTGTCATGGCAGCTTGGCAAGGGATTAGAAAGATTTAAATATAAATTAGATCTGTCATTCTCAAAATGAAAATGAGTTAGTTATTCAAAAATTGTAGGAAAAACAAAGGCAAAAAAGCCTTCTGTGTTGCCTTTAAAAGCTTGGATCTGAACCCTGGAAGGCACTGAGTGCAAGCCACTTGTAGGAGGCCTCCCAGGGGAGAGCTGTGCTGCTCCTCTCCTGTGCTGCACAGAGAGGCACAAGTCAGAGATAACCTTGCATATGCATATGCAAATGTGCCAGAACAGGAAAAAATTGCAACTGCAGGAATGTGGTGCTTTGTCCAAACTAAAAGCTCTGCAGAAACAGCAACATGGGACTGAAACCTGCCAGTTCAGTCCATGGTGGCTTTTAGACATAGAAGGTGCAGTGCAGAACTATCCCACATGGAGACCATCTCAGGCACTAAAAATAGTCCAGACAAACTAAAAATGTCCTATGCTGAATAAATACACTGCAATTTTCCATGCTTTACCGTTTTCAAAATCCAGGCTGGTGTCTCTGTATTTTGTTGTACCCTGCAGGCAAACTATTTTATTAGGAAATAAGGGGAAACTCTTCTTTGGTCTCCATTGCACAATACAGACACATCCCCAGAGCTCCAAGTGTGCAGTGGACAGTGGGAGCTGTCAGAGTGTCTTGAACTGCTATAATACAGAAGAGGGCTCTGGTGCATGCAGGACATAGTTCCACCTGGAAAGTTTATGTGCACATAGGAAAGAGAATATTCTCTGAAGGTTGAACAACAGTATGCTCCCAAGCTTCCTGGTTTCATTATATGCTTGATGTATATCCTGGGGCGAGTGCACTGATTTCCGTGTCTCTTCCCCAGTGCCCTGGTTGAACCCTGTACCAGATGGTGGGGCTCAGTGGAGTCACGCCATAGTTCTCAAAAAACCAGTTTGAATTCTTTAGGCTGGAGCTGACAATGAACTCTGGAAGATATCTAGGAAATTTTGACTAAAGAGAAAGAACAGGTAAATCAAGATAAAGGCAAGTGACAAAGTTATTCCTACATGGGGAAAGCAAATCTTAGTTGTGCACAGGACATGCCAAATGCACATGGTGCTAACTAGAACTTTTGGAGCAATCTGAGCTCCCATAGCTTACCTGCAAGGGATCCAACCCTGCCTAGGTCTGACTGCATGGGAGGGCAATGCTCACCAATGCCAAGAACCCTGGGAGCAAGTTATGGGAGCCAGCCCCATGTTGTGATGGGCTGAAGGAAAAGAGTGTCCTGAGGGATGTAAATTCGAGGATGGGCTCTGTCTCATGGCCACGATGGGTAAGCATGATACTGAGTGGGTCATTCTGCCTATGGTTTGTGGAATTTAGGATGGGCACTTTGGAGAAATGAAGGTTGGATTTAGGGGTGTCCCAAGCTGTGCTGGAATAGAGAATGAGAAGAGAACCTCAGTGAAGGGTGGGAGAAGGGGATGTGGTGTGTGCAGGATAGGATCTGACGTGTGACAGAGGCTCAGAGGACAGCTGCTGAGAAACATGTTACAGGTGCCTTAATGACTTGTTCTCCTGAGAGCTGAAGTGGTACCAGGGATGTAGGATTCATCTCAGTGGATCAGACTGGCAGGAGAGCAGATGATGTGTGGAGAGAAGGAAAGGGAGAGAACACATCTTCAGCTCAGTCCCCTGCCTCTCTTCACTCCACCATGTGCCCTTAGCCTTGCAACCCATTTTGGCAAAATCACAATGCTGATTTTTTGCCACTCATTAATAATGGGATCAATTCCTCCATGCTTCAATCGTGGGTCAGCCAAGTTCAATTTTTGTTTACACTGCCTAGAAGTTTTGGGCCACCTCTGCCTTTGCACATCAGGCATCCTATTTTTTTATTTGTGGTGTTCAGTGATATAGACTGTGTGGTATTTGTAGATATCTAGCTTCTCTTCCCATCTGGGAAGACATCTCCTCTATTAGTAGCTGCCAGCTGTGGCTCTTCTATTATTTCATCTTCTCCTGCTACCCCACTGCCAGCAGGAACACATTCCAATTTGTGTTATATCAAAGTGAAATCAGGAGCCACCCAACAGTCATACTTATGATTTGGAGGAGCACAGAAATGTTTAGGACCAGGTTGTTGGGCTGAATCCAGCTCATTCAGTAGCAACTGGAAATGGTTAGTGCCTGCTGATGGGCTGGCAGCTGTGGGGCGTGATACTGGTGGCTCTACTCCAGTTGCTAATGGACAGATGTCCACATCATAAAACCCCAAACAAAAATTAATGCTGTTGCTGGCAGCCTCAGTAGGCAGTGAGGCTGTTCTTACACTGAGCAGTGCCCACAGAGAAGCCCAAGAGTACTGGAATGAATAATTTGCAGACCACCCCTCTGTGGGGCTTGTTGTGGGGATGAGAACCATCTACACCAGTAACTGTAGATCTTGTTTTGAAAGACATAGTTTGATGATAGAAGCCAGAGGGTATATTGCTGGAAGTAGGAGACAAATTGGTAGGTTAATGAGGTGTGAAGAATGGTTTGATCATTGTTCTCTGCACCTCTTTTCTTTTTGTTTCTCCTACTTCTGCAGATCCATTTCTGTATCTCCTCATCCTTCCTTGGCTTTATTCTATTCCCCATCACTTCCACCAAGTACAGTAATGCTTCATTCAAATGTTGAGAATTTTTTCACTTCTTTATTTAATACTGCAGCCAGCAAGAGCTGGTGTATTCTGGGAGGAAATCCCTATTTGAGTAAGGAAGTGAATGCTAGACCGAAAATGTCCTAAAGATGCCAGATGGGATTCTGGCTGTAAGAATTCTGTGGAGTGGATCCTGCATTTTAAAGATGCAATGTTACAGTAAAGAAAGCTGCTGCTACACATGAAGTGGAAAAGTCTTGTAGTCCACAACTTGGACTGAAACAGCAACGGCAACCCTGAGTCCCTCTGCAGTAATTTGACCTACATAGTCTAATTACTGTTTATCTTATTTTCCTTGTTCTTCTGACACATGAAGCTGGCTGCCTATTTTCTATGAAAAAAAAGCAGGCAGAAGAATCCAACCTAGACAAAAACATATTTTAGCATTGACATTGAAAATTTCAAAACTTTATTTTCATTTTTTCTAGACCTTTACAAACAATATTGTTTTAAAATTATTATGTAAAAAAAGTGTAACATATAGTAGGATGTTACTGAGGAACGAAAATATGTGTTTTGAAAAGTTCTATTCCATCTTCTTCAGTGTAGCAAATGGCTTTAGAGTATTTTTCTTAAAATTTTAGAATAAACTGATATTTTAAAATTTTTTTCTAAATCATTATCTAAAATAATTTTTCTATAGCTGACCTTAAAAAATTAGATAACTGAATGTTTTTACTATTTTCTAATTTTGGGGGTTTATCATTATATACATTTAAGCAGGATATGTCAAGAAGTACCAAAAACTTAGTAAAAATATTTCACAAACATGATATATGACTTCTAAAATGACAAAACCCTTTCAATATAGAAATTAATATCTTGACACTGAAATTGATTCCAAAGACAAAATGTTTTTATGCTGGGGAAGAAGAAAAATAGTTTTTAAATTGCCATATTGCAAGTATAACAGAGAGTCCACAGCTCAAAACTGCTCTAACCCATGGCACTGCTGCCATTCCATTGCTGTCCGAAGCCCTCAACCCAAAGTGCTGTATGAGCATAATCAGAGCTAGCAGTTTAACAACAAATAGTGGAAGGTTTTTTAATTATCTATATGTGGGTGTTAACAAATGCTGCATCAGCATCCACTAAGGATGCTCCAGTGGTCCTGGCCAAATCTCTGTGAGAGCAGTCAGAGAGTCAATGTGGCACTCAGCTCAGTGATCTCCAAGCTTGGCAACTTCGGTATCTGCTCTCCAGCACAGGATCTCTTCCTTCGACCTTGTTTTCCGCTCGGCATGGATCCACTGCCTGGGGGTACTCTACACTCTGGCAAAGCAGAACACAGTTTTGCTCCCCTCACCCCACCTCTGTATAGCCAGGAAAAAAAAAATTACCTCCATTGAACAAGTCACTGCTATATCAAAAAACAAAATTAAGTCAAACTGTACTTCTTATTGTAGAAAAAAAGAACTCTTTCAAAGAATTTGTTCAGTAAACTATAGAACATGGTGCAAGACCTCTAACAGGTAATGTGTTGTTATACTACTTACTGCAATCAGCTGTGTCAGGAGACACCTTTAATCAACTACCCTATAATTATGCTAAGGCTTTCACAAATGACAAATTCCAATTGGCTGGGCCAGAGCCCTGCCTTTCTAGTCAAAGATAATTGTTTTGTCCACTCACCTGTTCATTCATTCCAGCAAGACCTGACCTGTCTGGAGGTGAGTATTTACTGATTATTTTTATGCTGTTTATATTTTTATTATTTTTAAATTCAAATCTCAGAGAGAGAAGGTAAAGTTTGGTAGGATTTTCCAGAAAGATTGTCAGGAATCATAAAGTGTAACAACCACTTTGTTACTAACCTGCACATTATTTTTATGCTGTTTAAATTTTTATTATTTTTAAATTCAAATCTCAGACAGGGAAGTTAAATTTTGGTAGGACTTTCCAGAAAGATTGTCAGGCATCATGAGGTGTAACAACCACTTTACCTGTGCATTATACACACTGAGCTGTGTTTGACACTATCACCTGTTTCTCTCTCAGCAGTCTTTTTTTCAATGCAAATGATTCATTGAACTATTACACACACACAAAATTACTTATTAACTGCACATATGTAGCTGGCGGAAGTACTGAGTAAGACCTATCTCTCCAGATAAACAAAATTGTTAAAACAATCTTGTTTTAAGTAAGTCTTGTTTCAAACTATTTAGGTTGTTAGTCTAGGCTATTTTTCTTAGCGTTTCCTTTACAGGTAAGAGTAGGCTAATAGGGATTTTTGTTTCTTTAGGAGTCTACTGGAATAAACTTATGCCTGTGAAAGCTTAATAAGAAGTTACTTGTCCCTAGCGAATACTTCTAATCAGGGGTGAAACAAAAGACACCTGCATGTTTTCAGCTTTTCAATTCCGGTAAATGATACGTTGCAGTGTAATAGTTACTTTTTACATGAAGTCGCAGGCCAGCAAGACAATCCACAAAATATCTGAGGCAAGAGGTTTGAGTCAGAGTTGCTTGTAAGCATTGGAGCACGTGCTGGGCAGTCCCATACAGGTGTGAGCTGGCAATGGCCATCCACTGAAGCCTCCCAGGAGGGGAGTGAGGATATGGCCAGCGAGAGCCAGGCCTGAATGGCACATGCTGTCCAAGTCCTAGCTCCCATGCAAGTGGTGCAAATTCACTCTCTCAACATGACAGATGTTAAGGTCTTTTAACCTTAAAAACAGTAGACATCATTGTGTTTCTCAGCTTTGCTGTTTAGCCAAAGTTTGTGAGGGTTTGCAGGTTGTTTCAGTTAGAAGCAGACATGGTGATGGGGTCAGATGTCCCAGCTGTATGTCCACAGGGACAACACTAGCTTTGCCACCATAAGCAGCGCTGCTCTAAGGTCCAAATAAACAGAACTCGCTGTTTGCTCAGCTCAGAGCCACGAGACCCTGCTTTTAACTCCCGCCTCTAAATCCTTTTCCTCAGGGTTTCTCCAAGGGTTATGCTAATGTGCTTGCTCAGGCAGGCCCAGCTGTGCTCCTTTCTTCTTTTCAGTTGAAACTGTTAATTCTCTGCACACTAGCTTCCCAAAACAATGCTCGATAATGCTAATGTCTCCTTCATAAATCACCAGTGTTCTGCATAGCTTTGTACTCGCTTTTGTTTTGAGACTTCTACATCTGCTTTCCCATCTCTCCCACTTACCTCCAGGGATAGGTGGCAATTAGACCAGCTCCTCGGTATTAGTAGGTTTATCAAAATAACAAAAGGCTGTGTGAGGACTGTGAAGAAACAGCAGGTGAAAAGAGACACTGTAGGAAAGAGAAATTACTCTTGAGGCAAGGTTTATTTCTTTACTGTAGTATCATATTTTCCTCAGATTGTATTTATTTATATATAATTCTGTGCGAGAAAGGAATATGGAATGAATTAAAGTCCCAGGAGAGGAAGATTAAAAAGAGAGAACATTCAGGTATTGCAAAAGAGAACTTGAAACTGCAACTGTGAAGACAAATGTTAATGTACAAGCTGGTACTGAGGTTAATAATACATATTTATTTCCAAGGATAATTTGCTTTGAGGACTCCCCCCCACCTTCACCTCCTGTTGCTCTAGCAACACACTCCATGGAGTGTGGCTACTGAAAATCCAGGAACAATTTCATCCATTCAGGTTTCATTTACCCCAGAAGTGTATCTGCTCCCTTACTTTTGAAAGGGAACGTCACTACCGTCCTTCTTGAAGATTCTGTTTTTTCTAAAAAGCAGGGCATAATTTTGTGACTGAAACAGTTTCACATATAGAACTGACTGCTGTGTTAATTTTAATACTGCAGTAAATTCAAGGATTAAGCAAAAGTCTATTCTGATCTCTTCCCCAGGCATTCTCCAGAGCAATCTCCCTTTTTCCAAAGGCACAGTTACTTTTGCTACAGTGTAGATAATTTATTAATTATCTAGATTAATGTAATGATTAATGTAATGATTTCTTGCTATGGAGAATATGTTTGGACTTGTTTTGTCACAAAATACTAGAGATTCAGCAGATGGTGAACATTTTGCAGAATAACCTTAGTAAGATAGAATACTTTGCAAAGTCACATGTGACAGATTCTTTATCTTGTCCCCGATTCCTCTGCTTTGGAAACTGTCATTACAGAATCTGAGTTCTGCCAAACTTAGTTACACATAACACAGGAAACGAAATTTTTCCAAATACTCTTGGAAATGTATCTAGACAGTTTATTTGGCTAACTTGCTAAAAAACAAATTACAACATCAATAAACAGGCTGTTAGGATATTAAGAACTTTTATAAAATTGAGAATTTTTATAAAATTGAGAATTAGAACTTGCAAGAGAAAAGAAAAGAGAATGAGAAGGATAGAGATTTTCCTAATTCAAGAAACTAGTCATGGAACACTGCAGTAATCATCATAAGACTATGAAAGTAATTGGGGCATATTAGCAAAAACATATAGTCTAACTCATTTAAATAAAATGAGTTAAAAACATATATTTAACTTATTTAAATAATTAAAAAGTAGTGTGACTAAATCTTTTGCATACACATTTTTATGGGGGCTTGTCTACAACCTGGATCCTCAATTCTTGACCTCTACATCATTGGCACATTTTGAGTTCTTCCACAGACAACAGTCAGAAATGTTGGCAATGAAATTTGTTTGGAGTTTTTTTTAGGCTTCAGGTCCTCATGCACTCATTGCCCTGTGCTCAGAAATAATGAATGGGAGTAAGCAATGATGAAAGGGATGGTTTGGCAGTTCTTGATGATAAGAACAGCCCACAGGACTGGGTTGTAGTTTGACAAGCAGTCTTAAATCAGACATGCTGGCTAAACTAGCCAGTTTTGCTGGTTCATGTACTTAGTCATAAAAAACTCCTTCCTCTCTTATATTTTGACTGAGACGTTTTCAACCTAACCAATTCATTACATGGCCTCATTAACAGTTGCCTTCGGCCAACTGAGAAGATTAGGCTGAAATGAGGGTGGACTTTTAAAACCACTGTCAAGATTGGTGCTCACCAAATTCTGACTTTACAGACAAGTGCAGCTTAATGCATTTGTAACAATGAGGCTACATCCTACTATGCAAAGACCACTCTTCACAGGTCAAAACTGCCATCAGCTGTGCAGCACAGACAGGGGTGGATATGCTTTCTGTGGAGCTTCCTATTTCTCACAAATGTTAATGTTATGATCACAACACCCACGTGTGTTTTGGTTAATTGAGAATCATTGCCTTCTCTTTAAGAAATGCCAAAATGATACAAGTGGGGATTGCAATATAACTGCAATGTTACTCTTCCCTTTCTTCTGTGGCTCCTTCATGACTCCAACACCTGCTTGTCACAAACAGTCTCTAGCCCAGAACATGTACCTCTAAAATAGCAGGAGGTTTTAATTTGAAGTTCCAACAGTGATACTGTTCCCTTCAACCAGAAAAAAGACCCCTCCAGAACAGAATGGAAGTGAATGGGGTAATTTCTCACAATAGCACCACCTGGGGCACCCAAATACAGAGCAGGAGAGATTTATCAGTCACCTTAAATATTTTGCACTGATTTACGAAAAACACAAATGTTGACCTTAGGCAGGTCTTCCCTAGCAGTGTGTGCTGCTTTGATGCCATACAGAGAAACTAAGTGTATGGCTGTATCAATATTGCTGGTACCTTTTTCTTTAAAAAGAAAAACTTTGGATTCTGCTTTGGGTTCCAAGTTTAAACATGTTAACATTTAATTTGATGTATCCTTAGTCTGTTCCTCTGCTCCTTAGGAGTCTGTTCTATTTCTCCTTGAGACTTAATCAGTGTTAATATCTTCACAGAAGCAGGAGTTGAGTCTTTAGACATCTTTTTACATGTTTATATTTTTCTAACCTTCAGATAAATGAAGACAGAAAGCAATTTGTCCCAAGAACTTATAAAGGTACACTGTCTAGTACTGTATTTTGTCTGTAATGTCAGGAGATATTTCTACACTAAGATAGCTAGTGTTTATATGAAAACAAAAGAATAGGGACTAAATCCTCAATATTCTGGTCCCACCTGCATATTTGACTACACATCTTACATCACAGCTTCACAGGGATTTAAAAACTTACATGAAAGACCTAGATTCTTCTGCCCCATCAAAAACTGCAGTTCTACCTGCAGACTTCTGTATCTATAGTTTCTTTGGCACAGGGAAAAGACCAGCCAATTTTCACATCACAATTTTTTTGTTATTATGTCACTAATTAACAGATAACAGCACACACATTGTTTGAAATGCAAGAAACAGTTAATAAACACTTGAGAACTACCACCTAAAATGATAATTACATTGATGATCTCAGCCTTAGAAGTGTTCTTACATGCTGTTGTTCATATGTTCATATGAACCTTTGCTTTCATATGTTCAAGTTAAAACAGGCAAAGTGCAAGATTTTATGTACTTTTGCTTGAAATTTGGTAGGTGTAATTAATACTATTAACACAAGAATGTCAGATACTGGTTGTGCTTATTGGTTTAAGTTTAGGTTAGCAGATCTGACTTGACTAAGCAATGTCTAATTATTTCAAGGCTAAATGTGGACTTTCACGCCTAATTTTAATAAAAAACACAAAGCTGGATTCCTCTAATGTTTACTGACACTTTTTGAACTGGAACTTTTTGAACAGCCCAACAGCATAAAAAATGACTTTTGATGAGATACACCATCCAGTTGTGGTGCAACACACAACATCCATTTGTGTGACATTCAAGGGGATGTATAGTACTCCTCTCCCTTTTATTTTCTAGCTGTCTTTGGTCAAGTGAAGCTTTTTTTTTTTTCCAGGAATACATGGTATGGCCCAGATCTATGATTCTGTGGTTACCAAAAACACAGGAGCACACTTGAATTTCAGTTGTATGTTTCTGTGGTTCCGTTTATGCTGTGAAAAAATGATGGAATAATTAAACCAAGAAAATTAATATGATTTCCTCTAATACTCAACCTTTACAAATGCCAGATCTGGGAAAATCTAAAGCAGAAGCTATTTCCATAGACTAAGGGCACTTAGATCCATCAGCATCTACTTCTAGTCAGGTAGCCCCTGAGCAATTAGTGTTAATATTTTGTAAAGATATTGACTTTTTGACAAAGACAAGGGCAGCTTTATGACTCAGCTCACTTAAACAGACATTCAAGGAGGCTGAAGAGAGAAACATTTATCAGAGCTGTCATTATTAGGCTGGGTCAAAGGCAATCCTCTTAACCAGAAACTATCACATAAAATAACCTATTAACTCATACCCAGTAGAGCACATTAGAGCAAGATTTGGAGGAAAACCATTTCCCAACAATCAGTTAAATCAAACTTTGCAAGATTAGCCAATAATAAATGAATTTAAACTAGTAAATATAGTATTTAAAACAATGCTTTCCTCTTTTCCTTTACATCAACTCAGTCTTTTACTGAAATCCACTTATTAAAAAAAAAAAAACTTACAGGAACTAATAATACAGTTTGTGTCCCGGTCCTGTAGGTTTCTGACTTCAATGGGGGAAAAAGTCTTTTATAATCAAAGCCAGAGGCACAGTAAGAGCTGAACTACTACAGCTCCTCTCTGAGGTGATCTCACTTTGTAATGACAAAACCAATTACATAAAGGATCGTTGTCCTGGCAAACGTCAGTTTGTATAAGCTGTTTATGTATGATAATTTTATTTCATTTGAATAAGCTGTATTTGCATAAATATAAAATATATTTCTTCAGAATTACTGTACGGAATTCTTTAAGTCCTCAAAGTCTCAGTCTGTACCATTTCAGGAAATTTCACGTGGGATAATGCAGGAGCCAGCAAGGGGAGATACTCTGTTGGACCTCACATTTACAAACAGGGAAGGTGAAGGCTGGGGACAGTCATGGCTGTAGTGACTATGAGATAGAGTTCAGGATCCTGAAAAGAGGGAACAAGGCAAATGGCAAGATCATAACCACTCCTTCAGGAAAGTGCACTTTGGCATCTTGAGGCATCAGCTTGGAAGAATTCCATGGGAGACAGCCCTGGAGAGAAGTGTCCAGGATCTAAATGATTTTCATGAGTCAGCTTTTCCAAGCTCAAAAATCTCCACATAGAGGAAATCAAGCAATGTCAGGAGGAGCTCCTGACAAAACTTTGCCACAAAAAGGAAGCACACATGAGGTGGAAGCAGGGACAAGTGAACAAGAGACACTGTCTGAGGTGTTGGGTTGGGGTTAAGAAAGCCAAAGCCAATTTGGAGTTGATTCTGGCAAGACATGTGAAGGGCAACATAAAGGGCTTCTACAGGTCTATGAACAACAGAAGACAAGGGAAAGCAGGGGCCTAGTGCTGAATGAGGCAGGCAGGAGATCCAGTGCAAAGGACAAGGAAGAGGTAGAGGTACTCAATGGCTTTTCCATCTCAATCTTTAGTGGAAAGACTGGCCTTTAGGAATCTAGACCCAATGGGAAAGACTTACATGGGAGGAAGGAAGATGTACCTTCCATTTAGGAGGCTCAGGTTAGGGAACATTTAAACAAACTGGACATACAAGTCGATGGAACACAACAGTACTCCTTGTGCCCACAAGGAGTTGTATGTGCTGAAGAAGCTGCTGATGTCATTGTAAGGTCACTCTTGATAATCTTGGAAAGGTCACAGTGATTGGGGGAGGTTCCAAGAACTGAAAGAAAGTAAATGTCTTAAAAAAGGTTAAAAAAGGAGGTCCAAGGAACTATAGGCTGGTCAGACCAGCCTCACCTCAATCCCTGGGAGGTTGAGAGAGCAAATAATTCTGGAAAACATCTACAGATGTTAGGGACAAGAATGTGATTGGAAGTAGTCAGCATGTATTAATAAAGAGCAGATTATGCCTGCCAAACCTGACAGCCCTCTACAAAGAGATGACGGGCTTGGTGGATAAGAGGAGAGCACTGGCAGAGAGCACAAGAGAGAACTTATTGATCTTGGTTTTGGCAAGTCTTTCAACACTGTCTCCTGTAACATTCTTACTGATTAAATACAAGCTACATAAATGGACAGTGAAACTGAAAACTGGCTGAACTGTCAGGCTCAAAGGGTTGTGATCAGTACTAGGAGGTCCAGCTGGAGGCCCATCCAAGTCCAGCTGGAAGCCTGTTCCCTGTAATGTACACCAAGGGTTCATACTGGCTCCAATACTATTTAACGTCTTGATTAATTAGCTGAACAATGGGGCAGAGTGCTCCCTTGGCAATTTTGCAAACAATCCAAACTTGAGAGGAATGGCTGATATACCAGAGAATCATGCTGCCATTTAGAGGGTGAGCAATGCATCTTTGCAGCAATGAAGACCAAGAGCCTCCTAGATGACATTTAATAAGAGTATCTGCCACCAACAGGTCAAGTAATGTAGTGTAGTGTTTATTCCCATCTATTTAGAACTGGTAATGCCACACCTGCAGTGTTATGTGCACTCCTGGGCTTCTCAGTACAATAAAGCAATGGGCATACTGGAACAAGTCCAGCAAATTGCTACATAGATGAATAAGGGATTATAGTATTTGTCATAGGAGGAGAGGCTGAGAGAGACAAAATTGATTAGCTCAAAGGAAAGATGTATTTCTTCTGCTGTCACCTCTGAGTAGTACATCCAGCACTGTTTTCTACAAGTCTCGTCAAGCTGATCCCATGCAAATGAGGTATTGTTCTTGGAGCAATTTAAATGAACAGAGCCATACCTTCTTTCCTGGTGATCGGATCTATGATCTAAGTCTAGCTTATGAAACTGATTCTTGGCAGGATTTCTTTAGTTATCACATTGGCAGCTGTGGAATGATAAAATATCTGTATGAATTTTTAGATTTCAGTCCACTCACTGCTTCTATACCAAGGTTTGCAGTTTCTGCTCCTAGCTGAATTCAATAAATACAGAGCAAAATCTTCTTTGCTTTGTTTTTAATTTGTCCTCAGAGATTTTGCACTGTCAGCCACCCTGGGGCCTCTTCATGGTGACTCCTATATTTCCACGCACACTCACATAATCCTTACATACTCTACAGCTTCATCATGAGGCCTCTACAGAAAGTGACATTCAGGTTTGAACAATTTCAAAATCAAAAGGTAAGTGGATTCAGGAGTTCCTGCACAAAGGAATGCTTTAGCTTCTGGGCTACTATGTAAAAGTTGATGACTGTACTATGGCTACCACCACTAACATGTTTTTGAATGAAATTAAATGTGACTGCTCACTGTGGGTGTACTGACAGTCTCAGCTTTCCTAATGAACCGGGAAGACTTTGACTTGAGGTCACTTAATCTTACATCTCAAATGGCCTGAACACACAGATGACTATATACCAAGACTTACCATAGGTTTTTGAGCCTGTTTAAAAGAGCTCTGGACAGAAGATAAAGTGCCTACAATATTTCAGTTACCTCATTGATTTAAATGAGTATATACGGATTTGTTTTTAGTAAGTGTAAAACAGTCCAGGTTTCAATTTTGTGTTATATCTTCCCTTAAGTGCTCTGTAAAATTAACAAATTTAAAAGCTAGAATTTTATTTTGAGGTAGGTGAGAAATACTACATATACATTATTGCTGATTAAGAGAAGCCATTGTGAAACTGCTCATGTTTACAGATATCAGTAATTGGCACAATCAGGACTACTTCCAAGCACACTCACTCTGATCCATGAGTCACTGAATACTATTCCACTGTCAGTTTTATATCTACAGTTTTATATACATACAGTTTATTCCCCTATGATTGTACATTGTTCTTCTCCTTCAAAAGGGAATTATATTCAAACATTACAATATATTCAAAATCACAAATGGTATTTGTTTCATGGTTAGAAATGAAATATGTATAATTTCTTACTTTATTTACATTTGCCCCCTTTTCTGCATTAGGTCTCAGAAATTGTTGAGAAGTTTCCTGCAGCCTGAAATGACAGAGAGCACTGTAAAAAGGACACCCCTATTTTATACCTAAAGAATATTGCTTAATTGGTATTAATCTGAAGAAATATATTGTACGGTAAGGCTTTTGACAGACTACCAACCTTCTGAACACCCAGAGAGCATTTAATTTTTGTCTAATCACAAGAACCTAATGTCACTGCACATGCTACAATGGAAACTCTAAGACAAATACAAAGCTTTGGCATCTGTGTTACCCATATGTATCCCGTAGTATCGGGTGTGGTGTTCACCGCTCTTCTAGCTTCTTGCTGCTCATCTGTGACCATAAGAGCTCGTCCACTTGTTCCTAATTCACCTTTTCTTTCTATCTGGAATGCTCCTACAGAACTTTGTACTGAAAAGACTGGAGTGCAGCTGGACATGAATTTTTTTCCTCTCATTGGAAGCACACTGAAGACATCCATCGGGCAAAACATCACACTTTTCTATCCAGACAGGCTTGGCTACTACCCTTACAAAAATGAAGTCACAGGAGAGGCATTCAATGGAGGACTTCCTCAACTCTCACTGCTGGAGAATCATTTAAGAAAAGTCAAAGAGGACATCCAGTTCTACATTCCTTCAGATGAACAGCTTGGATTGGCTGTCATTGACTGGGAAAACTGGAGACCCGTGTGGATAAGGAACTGGGGATCAAAAGACATTTATAGACAGGAATCGATTGAACTGGTTCAGCAGAGAGACCTCAGTCTATCTGAAGCTGAAGCCAGAACTATAGCTAAAATGGAATTTGAAGCTGCAGCAAAATCATTCATGTTGGAAACTTTGAAGCTGGGCATAGAAATGAAGCCAAATCGTCTGTGGGGATATTACCTTTATCCAGACTGTTATAACTATGATTACAAACAAAACCCATATAATTATACAGGAGCCTGTTTAGATATTGAAATAGAAAGAAATAATGAGCTTAATTGGTTATGGAAGAAAAGCACAGCACTTTATCCATCTGTCTATCTAGAGACAGCTTTAAGATCCTCCAGAAATGCCCAGCTCTTTGTTCGCAACAGAGTTCAAGAAGCCATTAGAACTTCCTATGTCTCTAATTCTACTCATCCCCTTCCAGTTTTTGTATATACACGTCCAGTATTCACAGATGTCTATGAGGAATATCTCTCTGAGGTGAGTGAAGCTAGACCCTAAATATTTCAAATTTATGTGGAAAGAAATTACCAGGTGACAGCTATTTAGCAAATATGCTAAATTGTATCAGAAAAAGGTGTGCAATTTTATATAAAAAATTAAATTCATCCTTCAAAGAAATTTGATCAATCAGAACACTGAGGTCTATTTTCAAACCTGTCTCATATTTATCAAACAGTGTTTTATTCTCTGAGTTGTCCTTACATCTAACAAAATATTACAAAGCTAGAAAGCATATTTAGTACATTAAGTCAGAGGAAAGAAATATGGGTAACCTCTTCCAAAGAGAATTACTAAAACTGGGCTGATCTAATGCCTGCATTTTAGGTTATAAGAAAAAAATACAATAAAATGGAGTCTTTCTTTCCCTAAAAAGTGTTTAAAAGCTAGTTAGAAAATTCTGTCTTCGATAGCTTTCTAAATGGAATTTCAGCATCTCATGGGTTAGTTAAGGTTAGGCTCTGATTAAGATCCAATCATCTTATTGCAGTTCTGGCTATACTTTTCCCTTTTTATAGACACCCACCCCATCAGAGATACCATCGATCTGGGGAACCTCTTCCTGGTGTTCCAGGACATGAGGAAGGGGAAGTTAGAGGCTGTGGTTCTGCTGATGGCATTGTAGCTGGGGTCGTTTCATATTCTCGATAGATCATCATCAGGCATTCCCCCCAGCTCTGTGTACACCTTCAGGGAGCAAGGGGTAATGTCAGAGGCCCTGCTGGGATCCTACTTAATAATTTAATTCCTATAATCTTTACATTAATCCTTTTCTAGTGTTGTCCCCCCATAATAAGTTGTTTTTATATTGTTCTTTTCATTACCATATCCCATTCAGATAGGCTTCAACATTTTGCTAGGACCGTGTTAATAGCTGACCCTAAAAGGAGAACTGAACAGAATCAAATTTCCCTGATCAATATCTGCAAAAGGCCAGAGCCATTCTCTGGAGAAGAGAGATTCTTGCTGGTGAAAGCTCTTTCTCTTGCTACTTTTCTGTTTTAGCACTTCCTGGTAACTGGAATTAAGTTTAAAGAAAAAAAAAAGCTGTGTTTTCCACATCTTCTTCCCACAACATTACTGAAACCCGTTGCTACCAACTTTGAGCAGTCAGGAGGCAATGCAGCAAAATAAACCTTAGAATGGTTGGAGGAGTGTATGTCATATGCCTAATCACTGGCTCAGTTTTACAGCCTTGTTTTTCTAACAGATGACATATATAAATTGGATATAGTTGGCAACATTTTCTGGCATCACCTGTGCAATTCAATCCCAGAATAAAATTGTGCAGTTGAGAGTAAAACATTTGCACCATGTATAATTGCTTGCTGTCTTCAAAACAGTCATTTTGGATATGCAATTTCTATATGCATTATACCTTTTGCCCTTGTGTTATAGATTACTTACATTAGGATGATTCTTTGCACATTTTCCCTCAGGATGACCTGGTGAATACCATTGGAGAATCTGCTGCACTGGGTGCTTCTGGAATTGTGATCTGGGGTGATATGAATTTAACACAAAATAAGGTATGCCAGATCAATTATTACATGAAAATTTTAAGGAGCAATAAAGTGAAGAGGATAATAAAGCATTATGATTACTTACATCATATCTTCTACTTTTAAAATTATGATTCCATATTGCCAGCAGCTTTCTATAGTCAAAACCCAAGTACATCTGAGGCTTATGAAGATCATCATTCACTACACAGAACAAGAGTTCAATCTTTCAAAGTATCAGTGCTGTTGGCCCTGAGTAACTGGACAAACTATCATAACTGTAGGCAAGTTAGCACTTGTTTCATTAATGTAAGTAAAGAATTGCTATATCTTCTTTACATTCCAGTCATGAGATAAAGAAAAAATTACTTGTGTTTGCCCAGAACAATTTTTAGAAGACCCTTCTGCTTTTTGAAGAGGTGCACTTGGTAATAATATTTAGAGCGCTAGGAGGAGTCAGTCCGTAAAATTTCAGCCCTAGCCTGTTCTGTGTTGTAAGTACTACTTCATTTAATTGTATGAAAGATCTGAGTCAGAAGAGGAAAAAACCTCTAGGTTATTTTAGGAAGGGGAAATACATAGTTTGAGAAACACTGTTACAAGGATATTTCAAAAATCTTTCTAGCTAGTTCATTCATAACCAGGCAAGTTAGATATAATGAACTGGGAAGACTCTAGTATTAAGTCCTTTGCGTGCAAAGACCTGAAACTCTTCAGCCCTGCCACACCTCCTGTTACAGAAAGCATGGCCAAATAAACCTCCACAGCTCTGTAAGAATCTTATTCACCAAAGCATTCCACTTTGACTTTTTTGTATGTGCCTGCCCCTGAGAAAGGATATCAGGTTGCACCTAGAACTTTTTTGCCCATTATCCCAATATCAGAACATAGATAAACAGCAAGTTTTATTACCTGAATTTTGAGATTCCTGTAAAATGAACTTTCCACAGCCCAGTCAGACTATGCATTTGTGCACTAATTGCATCTGTTTTTTTACAGCTTTCACATTAACTAGCCCTTCAGAAATGAAATATTATTGTACTTCTGCATCAACCAAAATTTCTTGTGCTTTTATATATACCTAAAAGAAAAACAAAAAAACCTACATATACCTCAGATTCACCAAAGTTATCTCCATGCATATAGACATTATCTGAATCTATTGGGCAAACACCCTAAGGAGGCACAGTGGCAGAAACAAAGAAAGAGTTCCCAAAACCTCTCGTTATTAAACTGTGCTAAGCATACACAGAATATATGCCAATTTCATAATCAGTTAGAATGATCTCTTAGTATTCTCTCAGTATACGTTCAGTTTGATCATCCAACCAAAATTCTTTCAATTCCAAAATGCCATGAAAGCTCCCTACCCTGCAGCCTAGCTATTCAGGCCAGAGGAAAGCTGAAGAGTCTCACAGAGATGACTTGAGAGAAAAAATATTTGTTCAGGCTGAAGAAGTGAGGTTTTTTCACTGGATCCCTTTGAACTATTCAAGACATTAAAAGGAACTTCAACCCTTCATGAAACTTCTTTAAATGCATCTGATTCAAAAAACTACATGAAATATAGAGATAAAATGAAAGCTTAAAGTTGTCTGCTTTCTGACATACGTGCTTTTTGTAACATCTCTAGCAACTACGCAACATAAATTTGCTGTGATCCTTGAATTTTATAACAGCTTCTCAGATAAACTTGCTTCCAATAACCAGTTATAGCTATTATCAAAACCTCAGGAGAAACAATTATAGATATACACTATGGTACTGTCATTGGAATGATAGCATTTTAATGGTTTCCATACTAAACTATGGAGGTATGATGCTCTTTTCACAGAATACCTGTAGAATTCTGGACAACTACCTCAGAAGGACTTTGACCCCATACCTCATCAACGTCACAATGGCAGCCAGAATCTGTAGCCAAGTGTTATGCCAAGACTCTGGTGCTTGTGCACGGAAAAAATGGAATTCCAGTGACTATCTTCATTTGAACCCTGAGAATATTGTAATTCAAATGACAAAGGATGGGAAATACACTCTACAAGGGCAACCATCACTTCAGGATCTGCAAACATTGATAGAAAAATTTGATTGCCACTGTTATGCAGGGCACAGCTGTGAACCTAGAGCTGATATAAACGACATCCATTACCTCCATGCTTGCATTTCAGAAGATACTTGCATTCAGATATCCCCAAATTCCTTTTCTAACATAGAAGCCTCTGAAGAAAAGATCCTGTCTAACAGAACTGCATTTTCATTTCCCTCTGAGAGTAAGGTGACATTATCTACACATCCTGAAATAGAAGATTTCCAATCTACCTTTAGAAATAATACACTTAATATAACAACTGCAGAATATAACACTATCACAGCTGCCAGTAGATATGATTTAGAAGCAAATGATACTCGTACTTTCAGTAGCTCTTCATCCTATAAGATAAAGATGTTTAATCTGTTTTGCTTAATTGTACTTTTGAGAACCTTAATACAAATGACCCACGAAAGTGAGAATATTCTTTTCCCTGGCTATGTTTGAAATTCTAAAGGTTTTATTTACAAAACAATCAATCAAACAAACAATTCCCTAAAGGCTTATGGTCTTATCTGTATCAGGTAACTTTTCATAATTCATAGATGACACTTCAGCTTGAATGTATTTCTTCAGTTTAGTTCTATAAACTACTATTTGTGCCAAAGACATACTGGTCTGTATATGCTGACTATACTATATGACAGGATAATCCAGAATACAAAACATTTTTTACAGTTTACATTTTTTACTGTTATATTTAAAACAAAAATTTGTGACAATGCTGTTTTGTGTACTCTAAGTCAAGATAGTTAAATATATAATACATAAAATAGTTCATCAGGTTTGATGCTCTATGCAAGAATTAATTTCATTCCATATGAATGGAATTAGCTCTTAAAAATACGTGGCTTACCTTTAGATCCGTGGGACTTTGTAGCATAAAATTTATCTTATGTAATATTTCTCCACTTTTCACAATATCTATAGGGACACAGTGGTTTTTCTTGTAATTAAGTATATTTCTAATTCTTCAAAAGGTTCTAACTTTAATGTAATTGTTGACTTCAAATATTATAGCTTCATTAGTTAAAATTTGAGCTGTAGTGGTTTATCCTTTCTTCTTGCAAACTCTCGCAAACATTTCAGATGTCCCTTCCTTGGCTTTCAGTTGTTTTATCTGGCCAATGCTGACAACTCATCTGCTCTGCCTCTGCACTCCCTGCCAGCACTGGTCACCAGTCCCAGTTTCCCCATCCAGCCATCCCTAGCAATTGGATAGGGCTGTATGAGCCATTTGGATAGGGCTGTCTGTGAACATGGGACTTTATGCTTCATTATTTTCTGTGTGGTTTCTTTGGTGGAAACCAGCTTGCTCCTCAGGAAAACCCAGCAGTGGAGGCAGCAAGATGAGTGACTCTGGGGACCTGGGACTCCCTTTATTCACTTCCCATGGTCCCCAATCTCAGAACCACCTTTTTGATCCAGTCTGCTGACAGAACTGAGAGTATTTGCTTAATACTATTCCATTGCCAAAAGCAGTGTGATAGTAGCAGAGATACCTCAGAAGAAAAGTACTCCCAATATTATATCAGGAATGTGGTTATGATTTACATATAGTCAGTTTAAGCATTTAGAAGCAATTAACTGCAGTTTATTTGATAAAATAACCTTTTCAAATTATTATGTCAGATGCTTAATAGACAGTTGGACTTCTGATGGGTGAAGAGTGGCTGCTGGCATGGATACATTAAAAAATCTCCCTTGAGCTAGGCATGATCTGCATAAATAATTCACCCCCTTCCACAGATAGAGCCTGCCTCACTAGTGAAAATAGCAAGGATTTCGTGGTAGCCATTTGTTTATAAAAAGTTCATTCCTTACTCCAGCAGAAAACACAAATTATATTAATTCTCTTTGAATTTTCAGGTTGTTGGTCATAACAGAGGTGCAGAAAAATAGATGAAGCCTTTAGACTTAACATGGAGAAATAGTATTTTATGGCTTTTGAACAGCAAGTTATCAAGAGGATGTGACAATTTTCTCATCCCAGTTACAGTGATAAGTCCACGAGTCAAAGCTATTTCTGCCATTAATGTTTCAAGTGGAATCATGAATATAAATATATATATGTAGCAGACTGCTCAGCAGAAAAGAATCCAGCTGGTTTTGATCACCTTTGTCAAAACATGCTTTTTCACTGGAAATATGACTGGTAATATCTTAGCAAAACTTTCATGACTTATATGAAGTTTGACTTTTTTCAGAATGCCTTAACATGGCTAAAATTTTATGCTGGCACACAGAGTTGCAGTTTAAAGGCTGTGCAATTTTGTTAAATGTCTGGCAAAGCTTCCTGAGGTCAGGTTTGTTTCTATCCAGAGCTCTGAAAGACACTGGATCTATAGCATTTTGTGCTAAGACCGCTTGCAGGTTCGCAAAATCTAGAAGTCTTGTCATAAATATTTTCACTATCAGCCAAGTAATAGCAAGCAGAACACTTGTGATGGAGAAAGCAGGAAATCACCAGAAAAGAAGGAATGAGAAGTTAAAATCACAGAAGAGTTGAAACAGAGCACCCAGGACCACCTAGTGGATGCAGAGGAAGTGAACTGCAAAAGTGAAAGAGTGAAGCTGTGGAGACAGACCAGTCTCTTCCCATTCAACAGTTTTTATCTACCAGGCACTTAATATTGACAACCTTTCCCCAAGGCTCACTGTAAAGATAACAGAACACAATAACTGATATGTTAGACCTATTCATCTGATCCCAGCTCTTTTTTTTTTTTTTCTTTTGAGAGCAGCCAGGACCAGAAAAGTAAAAGGAAGGTGAGAGGAAAGCAGATTATTGCAATAAACTGTGTCTTCCTAAGATGCATTTATAAGTAGCTATCTATCTTGTGCTCTGATGCATACTTTACCAACTCCCTTTTAAATGTTCATTCAGGATTGTTTTTGTTACCTACATGTATTTGCAATTCATGCTTGAAATCTTACAAACTTCAGGATTTAGGTCTGATATGTATTAAATTACAACATTTTCCAAATATATTATTTTGCTCTGTATTACATTTGTCTTACCTATATTCTATGATTAAGAGTCACCATGGAGTCAATGAGTCTCCATGGAGTAAAAGCAGAAAAGAAGGAAAGGGGTGCTATGCCTTGCATTGCTGGTAACCATCTTATGTTCAAAGCCAAACTTGTATTCTCCTAAAGTGGACCCCCTTCCAAAAATATTTCCTTCCATTCACTGTATTTCCTGTAATCATTAGTTAGCCTTATAATTTTAATTTCTTATGTTCTTGTATTTTTCAAAAGATTAAATACTAGAGGAACAGTTCACTTTGATTGCCATTCATTATTTTGTACTTCTGTTCTAGGCTGAACTCAGACTGGTAATACTTAAGGACAGGGAAATGCTAAAGTGGGTTTGATGAAAGAGTTTAAATGAAAGCAGTTTAACTACCTGGAATGCCCTCCTTCAATGTCTAGACATTTTGCTCAAATTTTAACTCAAATTCTGCTTTTCTGTCTGAAGAATCTGAATCTGGTTTATTGTGTTGCTTATTCTGGGACACGCAAAGATATTGGCACTTCAAAGAGAGACGGCAGTTGCCACTTAGAGAAACTGAACAGAAGTGAAACACAGTCCCTGCCTTACCTTTTTTTTGCTTTTCTGTATTAAAAATAGCAATGTGGAGAGATATTTTGAGAGGCCAGTAAGACCACTTTGTAGACAGCATAGGATGTGACTAGCATCTCAAGGAATTCAGCAAAATTTGCTTTAATCCCTGCATCACACTGTTGTATATATATCAGCAAAGAATTGTATGGAAGATTTCAGACCTGTGCAATAGGTACTAGACAACTCCCAGACAGATTAGATTTGTACATGTACCTATCCATCACTTTTCAACACCAACAAGACAGCAAAGACAGATATATAATTTTAAAATATATTCAGTTATGGAGCACTGATGACCTTTTTAAGATGACAACTAAATTCCATCCTTCAAACATGCATACCTAAAACTTGGAAGATTTTTCACAGTGTGCTTTTGTCAGCTCCTTTGCACTGGCAGATGCCCATTCTGCTAAAGCAGAACAGCCTGCAAAACTAGGGTCTGAGATTTCAAGTTGGAGTAATGAGTTTCTTTCCAAAAAATAACATTGATAGGAAAAAATGTTTATTGCATGCCTTAAAAAAAAAGAAAATAATAATTACTGCTTTATTTAAGAACAACTTCTTCTTCCTTAAAGTTCTGTTGTTGTTCTTTCTGGGCATTTTTTCCTCCTGTGCTACTGAAAACCATTGTATAGGTGGCTGGAAAGAGACTCAAAAAGCTTCCCTTACCACTTCTAAGTTATTCCCAATAACTGATCCCAGATCCTTCTACGTGTTTTTCTGGAAAGAATCCATTGAAAATTAACCCTGCCTCATGATATTTTTCATTATGATGATGGTCGTGTAAACAAGCCATATTCAAGACCAATCCTAAGCTACCATGTATACCAGACAAGGATCTGGGTTTTTATAAAACAGTTCTTTTGTGTAGCTGTTCTGAACCTTTTGCAGCTACCTTTCACTCTCAGTACTACTCAGGACTGCAAAGGCTTCCATTTATTGTCCCCTTGTTATATACAAGAAAGTAAAGGGCAAGGAGGTAAAGGGCGCCTATCAATATTAGCATCCTTAAGGGAATAACTTTGGATTTCATTATGCTTACTAATGTGTTACCACCATCATGGTATATTGATTATAGTTCTCCTTGGTCAGTAGTAATTAGATGACATTTTTCAGTGTATGCTTGTATAACCCTTAGTTTATAACTGATAAGGTATTTATTGATTAGCAATCAGACACAAACAGACAGTATGAAAATTAATGTGAATCACTACTTTATATATTCAGCCAATATTCTGGCTCTGTGCATACAATTCCAGATGGTCATGTTCAGCGGTATATACACATGGACACTAGACAACATGCAGTCACCTGTTTCTGCCTTTGTTATCATATAAGGACATATATTTATTCAACAGAACTTCAAAATCTGGCAGAAGAAATATACTATATTTTGGCAGTCTCACGGAGGACACTGCTCCCTCAGGTTTATAGCAGGTTAAGACAAGATGACAGCTTGCCTGTGTCAAGTGGTGATTTCCTGAGGCAGGGACCTAACAACCACCCATTTAAAGGGAGGCTAAGGGCATCCTGCAGTCCCATAACGATAATATGGGTAATGGTACAACAAAGCACAAAGTACCTTACTGCTGGGGCAGCCAGTAATTAAGGGCGCTGGACTAATAACAGACTTAGGCTGTCTGTAAATCCTATGCATTGTTTCAGCATGAACTGGATAGACCAAGTTTAGGCATTCAAACCACAGCATTTTTGAGTTAAAAACCTTAATCTGCCCCGCTCTGCCAGTGTAACAATCCTTACAGGAATCCTTTTTCACCTCTTCCCTCACTGGAGTGTGACTAGAATTTAAGGTACATACTAAAGAGCCTCTGAGGCTCCAGCCAGCAGAGGACATGGATGATGCACGCAGACGCTGGTGGGTACATCACAAGGCTCTCACTGAAAAGTTCAACACAATCTTTCTGTTCCCTTCAGCAACACAGCTGCTTGACTCTGGCCTACAAACAGAAAAGAGGACTAGTCACACCCTAACATAGTGCCTCAATAAAAGAAAAGATGCACAACTTATTCTACAGGTTTTTTTCACAAACATTTGGTATATCAGGACAAATGTGAAAATATGAGTGAGATATTACCTCTTCTCATGCTCTCCTCTCTGGAAATTTCATTCAGCTGAAGTCTTCTTTTCCTTAAGATCTGCCCAGGGAGGTTGTGGAGTTACCATCCCTGGAAGTGTTCAAGAAATGACTGGACATGGCATTTAGTTGAAAAGGTCAAAGGTTGGACTTGATGATCGTGGAAGTATTTTCCAACTGTAATGATTCTATGATCTTCAACTGTCATTAAAATGCATGCTTAAACTACACAGAATGCGATCTGATCTCTGGTAGTGCTCTGAATTACAGATTTGAGTCTCAAATATTTCGTTCCTCCCCACATGTGAAACATCTGGATATGCAGTGTGAATTCAGGTCAAGTTCTGCTGACCATGTGTTTACAGCATCACCACAATTTCACCAGAAACATAAGATACATTGTTATATAGCACAAATAAGTCTTTGCAATGGAGTAAGCTGCTTTGGTACCCCTTCAGAGACAGAGCACTGGAAGACTCAATAAGTTAGGTGCTGCCTGGTCCCGTAACACTGCTAAACTGGTCCTGCATTGTGCAAATCTCAATAGACAAGACAGAAAAGTGAAATTCGTTATCAGTAGTAAAATGTTTTCCAGAAAGATTAAGTGACTTTTCTACAGTCACACAGGATAACGAATTGTGGTCCCAGCTCAGGCTTTTAGGCGACAAGAACAAATGTTCTTTGAGCTGGTAATTTTAGCAAGGCAGCAATATTTTTACACATGATATTCTACTACCAAACTGTCTGTAAAATAAAGGATTGCCTTTCATAATCATATAGTTTTGCAAAAGATGTAACAGATTTTAGAACAATGTAACAGACCTTTGAACTGGGACAAACCCTCCAAGATTTTTCATGTATTTTTTTGACCTCTGGATATTGTAAAAGACTTCAGTCATTGTACAATTAAATTAATATTTTAGAATTTTTCTGTACATCCTCTGCCAGCCTTTTATGAGGATATGCCCAAAATGTACTTTTTGAGACTATGTTACTGTATCTGCAATATACTGTTTATTAAACTTCCATCACTATGAGCCTTAAGTACTATTGAAAAATCGAATATTTCTTGCAAAAATTCTAGAGACTGCTCAATTTTATGTGAGTTTTCACCCATGCAGTAATCAGAACCACTTCATTCCCAGAAACCACTCTCACAAATGGATGGTCTTTATTCCACACATCATCAGATGAGTGATATATGGAGATGGTGGAAATTCTTACATTTATCAGCTTCAAGGCAGCCAGAAACATTTCACCTATTCACCCAAAATTTGGTACTTGCTTTGGCCAAAGCAAATTTTTAAAAATAAAAAGATACATAGCAGAAAAATGAACAAGAAAAAAAAGCCTTCTTTTGTTTGAGACTTGCCACTGAACACAAAATCAGGAGGAAAGCTGACATATTTAAGAGAAGGAATGAAAAATAATCCCGTTGGGTAGCAGGGCCAGCTCCAATTTCCTTTTGGAAATGCACAATTAAATTTACAGGAGCAAATAAATGAGTAACTGTAAAAAAAAAAATTTGAATTACACTATGACTAATTTTGACTATATCTAATACCGAGGCATGAAAAAGCATGAAGTTTTTCACCTCTACAGCTAGCCCAGAATCAACTGCTCTTGAGAGCAGTCTCAAGAGCTTCCAGACTTTGTGGCCCGACTGATGTAACCAGTGAGGTTTTGTCACAAACCTCATTCTCTAAATTGCTGACTTACGTCTCTAAAATGACCACAAAAACCAATTTCAAAATGTTTTGATGAATTTGCTATGTTTCAATAGTAGAGGTATCCACACTCAATGTGTGCCTTGTTTATACTTGCATGAATGTCCTTCATCAACCAATACCACCAGCACTGTAACCTTTACAGAGCATCACATATAATTTCAGCTACAACTGCAGAGACTGGCAAATGGATCCAGGTGAAGTGTTAGCTCTGCGTTTATGGATAAAACAAGCCTTTCCCTAACCCTGTGTGGCAATACTGTATGCTAAATGTTGCTTATCCAGTGCGGACAGAAGATTTCTGGTAAAGTGGAATGTCCTGTTATTGGCCACAATATAAAACCACTGTCACAAGCATCTCTTGAGGCAAGGAATCATATTAAGCATGACTCTCCAAAAATTGTCACAGGAGAAAAGAAATAAAACCATGGTAAGCCCTGGACCTGAAAGCCTCTCACTACACGACGAACAATTCAAAAAGAGTTTCATGGGAAGAGTGGAGGTCCTAACCCAGGGGTGTGAGAACTGCCATCGCTGGAGGTGACGGACCTAGAAAATCGATCCTGTCAAGCAGCCCAAGCCCGACAACTCTCGTAAGCCAGTGCTGCAAGCGCGGCCCTCGGCCACCCTTGCTGGATGTGGGATGCTGTACAGTCCACCCACGGCGCAGGTCTGTCCCATCCTGCCGCACTCCTCACGGATCGGCTGCTCACCCCCAGTGCCCGGGGCCGCCCCGCTGCTCCCTGGGGCTCGCGGTGTCTCCGTGCGCCGCCTCTGGCCCTCAGGGCCGCTCAGACTCCCCCCCGCCATTCCGTGAGGGAACCGCGCCCCCGCAGCTCCATCACCGCCCCCGGCCAGCGCCGGCCCCTCGCAGGGCGCTGCCGCCGCTCCCCGCCCGCCCCGGCCGGGCCGGAGCGGCCCAGACCCCTCCCCTGTCTGCGGCGAGTGGCAGCGAAGAAGGGCGGCGGCGCCATCACGTGAGGGCCCTGCCTGGCGCTCCGCTCTCGGCGGAGCCCCGCTGCCTCCGCTGCCGCCGCTGCCTCCGCCGGGCCCGTCCCGAGCCCCGTCGCCTCGCCTCGCCTCGCCTGGCTCTCCCATGCCCAGCAGCGAGGCGGTGCCGCTGGGTCTGGGCGCCTGCCGCAGGTCGGGGGCGCTGGGCGGCATGCTGTCGCTGGTGGCGCGGCTGCTGGAGTGGCTGCGCTCGCTGTTCTGGAAGGAGGAGATGGAGCTCACCCTGGTGGGGCTGCAGTACTCGGGCAAGACCACGCTGCTCACCGTGCTGGCGGTACGCGGCCCCCGGCCCGGGGCAGGGCAGGGGCAGGGCAGGGCAGGGCGGTGCGGGGTCCGCCAGAGGGGCGGCCGGCGCGGGAGTGATGCCGGCGCGGCCGCCCGGCAGAGCTGGAGGGGCCTCCCGCCCGGAGCCGCCGCTCCGCGCCCATTCCCCGGCAACAAGTGCGGGTTGTGCCGCCGCCTGTCATGGGCTACAGCGGCGATGCGGTGGGATGCGGTGGGAGGGGGGCGGGCGGCGGCATGGGGCAGCTCTTGCGTCGTTTGCAACCTCGAGAATTTCACAGCAGGCTCAGGTGGGTGTGGAAGTGTTTCAGAGAGAGAAAGAAGGTATCTCCTATGTATGACTGCAAAGCATGCCTATCTTGGAGCAGACTCACGGCCATGGGCTCTTGCTGTGATCCAGAGTTGGCTTTTCGTGGCCAGTGTATCCCTAAATAAAACATTTTGCATCCCCCAAGGCCACAACTTGCCTGTCACTGAATTTTCTCCTCCTATCAGTTACATCAATATTAATGACTCCCACAATTCCTCCATAGCTCTTTCCCAGCATTCAAGCCTGATTCCAGCATTCCCTGTGGTGATGGCCTTGCAGCCTCTAATGCCAACACCTACCATGATATTTTCCGTTTTGTCACCATGCTGAAATATGTTCTTCATCTTTGTTTGCTGTGCCCTCCAGCCTGCATTTGGGTCCATCCCAAAGATTTCCATCGGAAGATGAAAGCAAATATGTATATGTTACATGTGCTTACTGCTAATCATGAAGCTTAGTGCATACCCTTTTCTGCAAGGTGATCTCTCTTGTGAGGTGGATCGCATCTGCACCTGCCATGAGATAAAAGTTTCCAGATGTTCTTCAGTCCTTATCTTGAAAAGCTACTAGATCATGAATCAAAAGCAGACCAGGAGGTGTATGGCCTAAAGTCAAAGAGATTGAGACAATGAAAACACGAGTATGTGGTATTTGTTACTTGCTTTTGTATATGATTATAGATTAAGGGAAAAATAGGAGATTATGCATTAGCATGAGGGAAGAAGCGGAGAGAGCAGGAGAAAAAGGAATGCACTGAATGAAAATATGTTTGGGGTGACATCAGCAATCAGTGAACAGAATATACCCGTAGCTGGTATATTAGTTGGTTTGTTAGGCACTCGGGTGGTCCTAGTACCACAGGCCTCAGTACTTCTCATGCCCACTGGAAGTGTTCATCTCCCAAGGTTGGGCCTTGCTGAGGAAAGGGAAAAAGGCATGAGAGATTACATTGCTTCTTGGATTGTTTTCTTCAACAGAGCAAAGAAGAATAGAGCAGTTCAGAGACTTCAGAAGTGTATGCTGTCAGACTTTATGCAGGTTCGTCCACTCCCTTGTATTATACCATCTGTGGAATGGTGTCATAGGTGTTTGTCTCTCTCATGGTAATACCTTGAACACCAGAGCGCTCCTGTTGCTGCGGGTCTGATTTTCCAGCAGATATATTTGCTTAAGAATATTCTACAAGGCATTCATGTTTTCTGACTTGGGGAGGGCCACAGATTGCAGGTTTTGCAGCTTTTGAATCTTTCAGTCTGGAGATGACATGCCATGATAATCGCCAAGGAAAAGTGGTTGGAGAATTTGGAAAAAATTATTCAGGATAAGGCAGTGGATGATAGCTTACTCTTGAGTACTGTTGATACAGGAATGATAAATAGATTGGGAACTCTATGTGTGTTTGTGTATATGTGACTAGAATATGACAAGATGAAAATAACTGTTGTGAAATAGTGGCTACTTAAAATGCAAGCTGCAGTGGATCAAGAAAAAAATTTATAGGAAATGACTACTTTTTTCCACTTCGCAGTAGCATTCAAAGATCCTATCATGCTAACACTGAATAAACACCCTTTGAGACAGTCTCTTCCCTCAAGAGTTTGAGCCATATTTAGTCCTCTGTTACAAGTGAAAACCTTGGATAACGTCATTGCCTTTTACTGTGGACGTGCACTGATGTGATGGAGTAGAATCTGGCCCATGGTTGTTGATATGGTAGTGCTGAGCTGGTGCTACGAAAAAAATTCAGGAGCCGTAAGCTGGGGTGAGATAAGAAAGGGTTTAATTATGCCAAGGCAAAGAGATGTTACGACGCGCGCCCCGGGCTGTGCCCAAGATGTTACATTTATAGCAATATCTGGCCAATCCCAAGTGTGTCCATCCTCTAACTTTTGGCCTGGTCCACCCCCTGGCCCACCTCTCGGAATTGGGTCTGGGGTGCTTTTTGGGACCCCCTCTTCATCATCTTCATCATCTTCAGCGTACAGAGAGCAGGGTGACCCAGTTCTTTGACTCTGTCCTGCGGTTTAGGCCAAGATACAAGCGTTCTCCAAACAAGACAGGTTTGCCTTGACTAAAAGACTAAACATTTTCTACTAGATGTGGGGGTATGAAATGGGGTGAAAGGATTAAGGAATGTATAAACTAAGGGATACTACCGGGAGGAGGGAGAAAGGGGTTTATTTCTAAAATCTACTTCTATTACCTATAAAACTTATAAGGTTTACAAAATTAGAAAAGTAAAAAGACATTAGGGGTTTAAGGCATCAGTAGGGAGTAATGACTGTACTCATTATCAGTTCAATATTCAGCAACTTTTAGAGGACATCACAAACTTCTTAGCATCACTTGTTTTTCATCTGCATCAGTATGTAATCTGTTTTTTACTGAGATATGACAATAAACTTTTTTGCACATTTTATATATTCACAAAAATAGGTAATTTGTCATGTAAAACCTCCTTAGCAAGCAAAATGGAACAGATTTTTTTACTTTATGGTGCTTACAGCACTCAAAACACTGTCATGACAGCTGTTAGACTAATGTGAGCATTGTGTGGGAATATAAAGAACTGAAATATAATACTTTCTTTGTAGCTGGTTCCATTCAACCAGAATGGGAAATTTTTACAGGAAAAGTCTAAAGTCCAATGAATGGGATGCTAATTCTTTACATTCTGTCCTCAACACCAGAGCAGTTATGATGGTTTGGGTTTTTTATTTATTTATTTTTACCTTCGACTTTAGCGTATTACATATGATGTATAATTTGCTGACAAAAGCGGAATCCTGACTTTCTGTGAGTTTGTTTAAACAATAGCCTTCTGAGTCAGCTGTCTGATTTTCCTGTCCTTGAGTAATGATTCTACATTAGGTAGGGTGTATGGGTTCACACGTGTTTATATGTCAGTCCTCCACAAATAAATGTACTACATAGGCTGCATCCCTCCTTGCCCATATACCCATATTTTCTTCCAGAAAAAAACCCTAGGGCACGTGGAATGAAGAGGTGAATATGGGCAGATAGATACAGAAGGGCAGTGGCAAGTCAAGAAGGTCCTGCTTTCCTTGCTGGATGATTGGGAAACCAGGACAGCTGCCTAGGTTGCAGAGAGTGCCTGGGCCTCTATGTAGATGTAACT
Organism: Neopelma chrysocephalum; assembly: GCF_003984885.1. Classification (NCBI taxonomy): domain Eukaryota; kingdom Metazoa; phylum Chordata; class Aves; order Passeriformes; family Pipridae; genus Neopelma; species Neopelma chrysocephalum. Next base: position 2,389,756 of record NW_020897704.1, read on the forward strand.
TAAGTAACTAACTGCATATCTTATTGTACTATGCTTAGGAGACACAATAACCTGTTAATGATACATTTTCAAGAGGAAGAATGAATAATGAGTTATCTACTTAGATTTGAGTTTGTCTTTCTCCTCAAAAGCTGTCTTCTGTAGTGGGTGGAAGTCTGTAAGATTCCTGTTGGCATGATGGCAAGTGTCTCTGTTGTGAAGATATTTGTACTGGGGAAGGAGGCAGCACTTTGATTTTATGGTTGGGGGTTTATGATGTGCTGAGTTAGTATGTTGTATTCTTCTGTCTTAATGTCGTTCTCAGCTTTTATGGGGGGACTCCTCTGCTCTCACCTACTCAGAAAGAAAGGATTACATAGTACTCTGTATAAGTAGTCCTTTGCTATTTTTTATATTTGAAGTTAAACCATTGGTAACAGTAGTGAGAAACTGCAGGAAAATATCTTGGTATAGTAATTCTTATAATGTTTTATCGTATTGTGGGTTGGACTAATTGACCTTTGACAGTTTCTTTCAACTCAAGGAATCCTATGATTCTATATTTTGGCCATGCTTTTTCTGGTTTGCTGAAAGATCAGATGAAGAATTATCTGAAGTCTCGTGGTTTCTGGGCTGATCTTTGTTGCTGAAGAGAATAAAAGATCATTTAAAGGGGCTGAAATGAGCAGTCTTCCTTGGCATGACAATGCAGTAATTGAAGTGCTGGCCAGTGGTCTTGCTGAAAATTGATATTTTACAGTGTTGTAAAATAAAAATTTTTAGATTGCAAATGAGAACTTTTCTTGTTTGTTTCAACTGTTTTATAATAAATATAATTTTGGTTTTATATTCTAGTCGGGGCAGTTCACAGAAGATATGATTCCTACGGTAGGCTTCAATATGAGAAAAATAACAAAAGGAAATGTTACCATAAAGGTAGGTGTGCATGTTCAAATTAATACAGAGTGAATAAATAATGGAGTAATTTCAACTGGAAATATGAAATCATAGGACATTTTGTTTAAGATTATGGGATCATTTCTCTGTTTTTGTAGCTCCAGAGTAACTTCTTTTAAAGCAAATGGTCATGTATTTTTTTGTTACATTAATCTGTTTTATTTCATTATATTCCATGCCGGGCAGAAGCTTTGTTGCACTCTTTTGGGCTAGAAAGGTCATACAATTTTGAGATACTGAGGTAGCTGAGTTGACTTCTAAGGGGGAATCTCCGCTCTCTCTCTCTCCCTCTCTCTCCCCCCTCTCACAACTATAAGTGAAATCTGAAGCAGCTTGACTCCTAACGTGCGTATCTAAGCGGAGAGTGAGGTTTAGCTTACAAGTTAGCTATGCTAAAATAGAACATCTGATGTAAGTCAGTTGTCAGGGAACCATCTCGTAGGGCTGTAGACAAATAGAGATGATGCCACTTTGGTTGAGATATGTGCCGTAGGCTTCAAAGTAGAGATAAGTCACTCCAGTAGCATTAGGCACTGTGTTGTTTCATTATGAAGGGAACCTGATTCATTAGTCTCAATCAAATTCACAACTTCCAGCTAAAATTAGGCCAAAGGAATATAGGATTTTGTCTTTACCTTGACTTTTCCTTTCTTTTCCAACATGTTTTTTCTTTTCTCCCTCAGTTCTATAGATACTCTTCCTCTTGTTTGGTGTGACTCCTAAACCTGTGAGGATTTTCTGAAATTACCTGTAATGTGAATATGAGCAGTAGTTCACTGCCTGCCCATTCTCTCTAAGCAGAGAGCAGATAAAGGGTGGCAAAAGGTGATAACTGACTTCTGTTGGTTGGGGGATGTTAAAGCTGAACTAAAAAACCCTAAACCAAAAATGACCATAGTAGTATAAGTACTGTGACTACCTGTGTTTCTGGTCTTAGTATCTTGCTATACTTTTTCAAGATTTCACATGATTGTAGGCTTTTCAGCTGTACATTTCACTTGTGTATCTCCTTCTGTGTTACAAACTTGCAGAATAATCAACAGGTTCCTCTCTACAGCTGCCTGTATGTTATAGTGCCTAATAAGGTAGTCTTCCAAAATCTATTGAAATGGAAAGTCTGATGTCACCCAACTACTTCCCTCTCATCACCCTAGCCCTCCTTCCCATACACCCTCAGACACCCATACACCCTCTACACCCATAGACCCTCTTGAAATTCATGTCATGTTTGGCTGAAATAAGAACTCTTAACATTACCCATGATTTGGTCTGCAGTAGAGCAGTATTCATGCTGTACAATAGGAAGTTGTAATGATCAGCAGTGAGCTGTTTCCTCTTCTTTCCTTGCTGTGGAGTTTCCATCCAACACTCCTCATGCCCATTAGGTTCTTGTCATCAAACATGTTTCCCTCTTCCACTGCCTGGTTTCCTTGTGTCTCATCTGCTTCCATATGGACATGAATGCCAAACTACCTGCACCTGTCCCTTAAAGAGGAAGCAACAATTGTCATTGCTTGATTCAGGAGTAAGTTTGTCAGAGAAGGAGGACAAAAAAGAAATTCCAACTCTGGGTCCTTCTTGTTGAATGTGTCTCAACAACCATCCATTTGTTGTTGAGGGAAGAGCTGACCTCTGCTATAGAAAGAACATACTTCAGCCTAACAGTATTGTGGTGCATTTCTGTTTGTCTTCTCCACAAAGAGTGCCTTTTTAATCAAAATCAGAACTTGAACTTTTTTTCATTTAGGGACCAAATTCTGCTTTCCAAACAAAGCCTTTCTTGAAAGGAAAATAAAACCAACACCTCTTAAAAAAAAAAAAGTCACAAAATAGGCTTTTAATACACATGCCCATGGTAGGACTTCTGAACCTCAGTATGATATTTTTCATGCTAGAGACAAACTAGACTTATCTTCTGGGAAACCTAAGAGAGAATCAGACCAGCCTAGTAAGGTGGCAGAGATTAAAGGTCATCTTTTACAAGCATCTTAAGTAAATCATAATGTGTGGTTTTACCTTCTGCTTTAGGCCTGGCCCTGCACCCTTGCACCCCTTTTTTGGCAGCATCAGTGATCACATGGCAAAGCAGTAGTCAGATCAGATAACTGGTCTAGGTGAAAGCAGCCTCTATAAAACTGCCAACCAACCAAACCAAACACACATCCATGCTGGCTTCTCCTCAGTCAAATTGCCTAAGAAATGTCCTCCTTAAACAGCTACGTGATTGCTGCTGCCACCACAGCGTGGGAAAATAGGATACAGACACAGGCAAAATGGTGCATTTTGGGGGCAACCTGGACAGATTGACTTAGCTGTAAAACACCATATTTAGAGCGCAAAATCTGATCCGGGAGAAAGCAGTCTCTATTTGGTGAGAGAAACAAAGTTTTCCTTCATCCTTCCACACTGGTAGCTGCAAACTTGAGTACAGCTACCACACCTGTTGCCAGAGGACCGCCAGAGTTACGTGTTTGGTACCCACACACAGACTGCTCATGAATTCAGATAGATCAGGGACAATATTTTAAAAAAAAGTTTAATGCTATGTGGTCAGGATTTATAAACTTTGGATGGTGTTAAGTTTTCTAGTCCTCATGATGAGTTCATGATTCATATTACTTATAAAGGAGAATTTATGGAGGAGTGTCGTGGTCTCTGATACCAGAAGAACAGTTTAATTGTATAGATTTTCTCCCCCAATATTCTGTTTATTATACACAAATTATCATGTACACTAGCTATGACAGCAAATCATATAATGTATTTACAATGGAAACATCAGAAATACCGCCTTACAAGTGCAAATGTATCCTGTGGCCATCCCATGCTCAGTGGCAGATGTGCAGGAGACCAGGACCAGTAACGAAATTGTGATTAGCATTGTGATACAAAGCAGCAAATGCAGACTCACAAGCAAAAGCTGTTTGTTTGAGTTTAAATAGTCAAACTGTCTTAAGTTTTCACTTACTCAGAGGTATTTTTTTCTTACTGTTTTTTCAGGCATGCAGGTGTTATTGTCCATCTGCCTGAGCCTTCCCCTTTCTTTCAGAAGGGTACGTTTGTACCAAAGCACTGCCTTCCGCCTGAGCTTTAGCAATGCTTCTTAATTCATCCAGGAGAGAATTCTGTTTTGAATATTCCTAAATGTCAGTTTCATACCCTTTTTATCTCAGCTGCCTTGGTTTACCACTGATCAAAGTCATCCATGGATGCCACAGTCACTAAAAAAATTAGTGAATTCAACCATAGTTCATAAATAATCCACAGGAATAGGAATTTCCTTTCAGTTCTTTTGTTTTGTGTCTTTTGCCTACAAACAGTGAGGCCATGATTTATATACAGAAATCATAAGGATAGTTTGAGTGCTGTACCGATGCTGCTGCAGAATTGTCAGATATGTAAGAAAATTAAGAAGTTGTTGGTCATTACTAAACTAGACAAAAGTCCTTTATAAGTAGGCAGAGTCTTCAAAATAAATTATTTTTTGAGCCACGACTAGCTCAAGAACGAAATGACTAATGGTTTGTACTGGAGTTGTCTGCACAAAGGATATTAGAAGATTAAGTTTGTGCAGGGAGGGGGGGTATGAGTTTCTGTGGAACTGTGCCTTGTTTTATACTTTGATCTCAAAAGTAATTTTATATATAGTTGTTATAATACAATTTTAAAAATAAGGAGATAATGCTAACATTATTAATGTGTTTGTTGGTTTCAAGAACGATACTTGGTTTGGAAGCCAGTCTGCACACGAAAATGTCTTAACAAGTTCTCTTGATCTCTTTTCTACAACACTATACAGTGAAAATAATAGGTGGAGGGGAATATGGCTCATATATAGATGCATATTTCCTTAAAAGCCTGTCAAGATGAAGTACTTGTATGTTACTATTCCTGTATCTGGGTTAAAATATTGCAGCCTAATTGCTAGATAAAATTTCCAAAATTATTTTACTGTGAGAAGAATGATATCATTTGCTGGTAAGTTGATGTCTGAGGAATGGTGAGAGGGTGCTCCTTGCAAGAATCCTCTTATGAGCTATTTGGAGCCCAGTAACAAGGATTCAAAGTGAAATTTTCTTTAACCTTTTCATCTCAACAAAACAGGTTACCTTTCTCATAGAAATATTACAATATCCAAATGTCAGATATTAAAATTCCTGGATAAGTGTTATTTTACTAAACCTATGAAGTTCTTTAAACATGAAGGGAATGATCTCGATGCTAAGCAGAGATTCGACATTGTGTCTGACCTTTTTCAAAGGTTTCAGGGGACACTGCAAAACATAATCAATTAAATTTACTATAAAAGTGAGGCTGAGGAACCATCTGGGTCAAAAAGTCATCAAATGAAAAACTGGCATTCCAGAAGTGAAAGATTGATCACCTTAGGCAAAGTAAGTTGCAACACCAGCAAGTAGGTGATACTAATCCTTTAGTATTTTTTCGTGTTTTGGGAAGTACTGTGCTAGTGCAGTGTCACTGCCTGGTTTTTATACTACAGTTCCATCTGCAGATTCCTTACAATTCCAGAATGTAGTCTGATTTTGGCAGTCATTTCCAGAAGCCAGTAGATTTATTCTCATTTTTAGTCTGTAGTCTTAGTGTATAAAAGTATGGTCACTGGCATGCCTCTGTGTATGAGAATTTATCTGAAGCACGCTAAAAGAAAAACACTGATGTATGAAAGCTGAAACATTTCATAGGAAGATGTCAGTGTCATGTGCTCTTAGTTGAAGTTGAGCATGATCAGAAATGTAAAGCTGTTGGCTTTAACCATGAATTGTCAAATTTTTGGCTTGTCAATATATTTAGTAACCTATCACCTGTTATTTCCGAAACAAAGAGGCAAAAAGGAAAGATTTTACCACACGGTATTTGAAATCTAAGCAGGAAGCTTTATGGGTTTTGAGGTTGTGGTAGAGGTATTAGAATACAGGATGATTTCTAGCATCAAAATATCTGATGTACTATGACTTAGGAATCTATTAGAACTATTTTGATGAAGTCCATTACAAAACTGATGGCTATCTTTTTTTTTTCCCAACAAAAAAATCTAACTGAATTACTTTGAGATTTTAATTCCAAACAAGTTTTGTTTGCTGAGTAATTTGATTTTGATGGATTTTCTGTATTTTTGGATTTTCTCAGTATTAGGAGTCCTTTTACTTTGGTGAGATTTACTGTTCAACAAGGTAGACAGCAATTACTTATTTTAACAAACCAGGCTTCCAGGGCCTCAGAAGATGTGCATCATGTTTTAAGTGATTGTGAAGCTCCAACTAACCAACTTTAGTGATGGTCTTAGACTAGGTTTAAAAAGGAAATAGAGCATCACAAGGTATGCATATGCACAGATAATGCCACAGCTTCATTTTCCTTGTTCTTGCACTTGTTTTTCTTAGAATTGCACTGCCGGGCAGATTCTGCACAGCCCGGCTTTTGCGGTACCGAGGAGGAAGTGGAGAGCAGATGCTTAGGGGACCGAGCTGCCGGGGCTGGATGATCACCCCGGCTGTCACCACTAGATGCCAGCGTCCCTCCACTGCATCCAGTGCAGGGCCGGCTGCAGGAGGGCGATGCCGGGCTTCTTGCTACTTGCTGTTTGCTCTGGTGTGGCCGAGGGGAGGGGAAGGATACTGGCTCTGTGCGTTCCTCCTCTAGCTTCCTTCATTGCAGCACTCCTCCTCTGGACAGTAGCGTTTTCAGGTCTCCACACATCCTCATACAAACAGAATCTTCCTGCTTTGTAATGCTTCATCCCACTATTCAGGCTATCTTACCTGTCATGCCATCATCTTGCATGTCATGCAGTAATACAAGCCTCAGTGTGTACTCCCTGTATAGCTCAGCAGTGCTACAGCACGTACTGGCTCCATATGGCTTGGGTCACTCTGAAAAGGCCATGCCATATCTGGGCTGATTTCAAGTCAAAGTGGCTATTTCTACAAAGAGGAGTTTTTGTGGAATGTCCCAGTGATTATCATAGTTGTGTGTAAGAAGAACTGTATTGGTGGCTTCAAAAAGAACTGTGATTCACAGCAGGAAGTCCAGTTACTAGTGATAAATCCCAGGGATTGTTTAGTTCATTAGTGACCTGGATGATGGGACAGGGTGCACCCTTAACAAGTTTGCTGGTAATACAAAACTGGGAGGAGTACCTGGTACAGCAGACCGTTGTGCTACCATCCAGAGGGACCTCAACAGGCTAGAGAAATGGACTGATGGGGCCCTTATGAAGGTAAAAAAATGGAAAGTACAAGGTCCTGTGGCTGAAAAGGATCAACCCCAGGCACCACTACAGTCTGACTGGCTGGGAAGCAGCTTTGCAGAAAGGGACTTGGGGGTGCTCATGGACACCAAGTTTGTCATTGGCAAGCAGTGTATCTTTGCAGCAGAGAGATGAGACCAACAACATCCTGGGGTGCATTAGGAAGAACTCTGACAGCAGGTCAAGCGAGGTGGTTTCTCCCTTTTATTCAGCACTGGTAAGGCCATACCTGACGTACTATCCAGTTTTGGGCTTCCCAGTACAAAAGAGATGTGGAGCTACTGGAGAGAGTCCAGTGAAGAACCATGAAGATGATTAAGGAACTGGAGCATCTCTCATATGAGGAGATGCTGAGATATCTGAGACTGTTTAGCCTAGAGAAGAGAAGGCTCAGGAAAATCTCATCAGTGTAGCCAGAAGATGTAGCCAAACTTTTCTCCATGGTGTCTAGTGGGCACAGACTGAAATATGAGAAGTTCCATTTAAACCACAAGAAAAAGCATTCTCAGTGTGAAGAGGATTGAACATTGAAACCAGGCAGGTTCTGGAGACTCCATCCTTGGAGGAGTCTGCTCTAGGTGACCTTGCTTTGACCAGGAAAAGTTGGATTTTGCAATCTTATGGTTTATGCCTCAGTGGTTCTGTGAGGAGGAGTTAAATGAGGGTTAGAGAGCGGCTCAAAAGAATAAATGTGGAGCATACTTGGAATTACTCAAGGATAGTTTGAGAAAAGCCTTGGAGATTGTATCTGTGCTGGGAGTTGTGTGCTGCAGAGTGTAAGACGGGATGACACATTGTATAGGAACCTCTAGGGTGGTCCAGATGCTTGTGGTCAGAAGGCAGTGTCATCAGTCAGAACAGGCAATGTTGAATGTTTCACCAGTCATTCAGAATAACTGTTAGGACTCCTAAAAATGAGGACTGAGAGTTGATCTCAAGGGTGAATCAGATATTTACCAAACATCTTAGGTAATTGCCTCTTAAAATTTGTTCTTCCATGAAGAAGGTTCTGTAACATCCCTTGTTTTGCACAATGTTCTTTCATTCGTGTTAGAAAGCTCTTGTCCTAGTATCTGACATGAGTTGCTGTCATCACAAACCGAGCTGCTTTTTTCTTCTCTTATATACCTAGCAGCCATTTCCTGGGAAACATTATGGTTGTGCTCCTCTCTCCTCCCCTCTTTATACGCCATATTGTCAAAATCTCACCCTCTCTTATCTCATCAGGAGAATCTGAAATTTGTCTGTGTTTGTTCTATAGATTGATTCTCAAAACCAGTGTAGAAGCGTCCCTGACACTGAGGACAGGGCAGTACATACTTCCAAAATCGCACATAGGATGCATCTGATAGTCCATGCTGATTTAACATCTCCAGCACTGTTGCAATCTATATTTAGTTTGTGAACTACTTAAACTTTTTGTCCTGCACCTCTACCTGGTAATTTTCCGTTTTGTGCGGGTGCATTTGGTTCCATTGGTGCTTTGTGTGAAATTTCAGCTGCCTTATTTCAGACCATTCCTCTATCTGGTCCAGATACTTTAGGATTCTGATCCCTTCTGTTTATCCACTCTCAGATTGCAGTTATCTGCAGCTTATATAAACACATGGTGTGTTCCAGCATCCCATTGTGACACCTGGGAACCATAAATGCTGTCCCTGCTTAGTTCTGTCTTCAGCATCTTTGCCTCATTGCTAAATACTGTGAATCTGTCAGGATTGCTCAGATTTGAGAGGTGGAGGATAAGGAGAATACACGAGGAGAGTGCCAGAGAGCTGTGGGGTTAAATCTGTCATGGGAGAATGTCCTTTCCTTGTCCTATCTACCAATATTAGATTACCTTCTTCCAGCACATCCTCTTGGATTTTCTCTGATGTTGAGCAAATACTAATTTTTGCTTTCATGATTATATATGTTCTTCAAGGACAAGCAAAAATAATAATCACCGCAGTAGTTATTGATTAGCTGTTTTGAACTATCTATGTCCTTGCCTCTGGTCTCCTTGCTCTCAGTCTTCTAAGTGCAAGTTCTGCCTACAACTTAGAACTTCTGTATGCCTGCTTTCACCAGAACCTTTTGGACTATGATGTCTAGAGACTGATTCAAGATCATGTGAAAAGAGGGTACAGAGGGTGACATGTGGTCATGCAGAATCAAGGCTTTCTGCTTTGTGGAGGACACAATATTGAGGGTGGGATGATTTGGCTCCTTGTGTGTGTTATGTCTTGATCAAGAGGTTTGCAGTCTTATCTTTAAAGCTGAGTTCCCTGGTACTCTCCTACCTGAGAACCCAGAGTGGAGGTAAGCACCACGAGGTTCAGAAAACACTTTTTAAGAACAGACTTTGCTTTTGTGTCCTGTTTAAAATCCACGTGTTGATCCTTCCAATGTTTTACCTTGTGTCTGTGATAAAATGGCTGATCGTTGAGAAATACTGTCTCCTGTTAAAATGCCTCTGTGCTTGTTGTCAGGAGTTGAAGATACTCAGCCATTTTGTGTTGCAAGTCTATTTCCAGTTCTTCAGTGAAAGTATGATGATTAAATTAAATAATGATAAACATTGAAGTGTGCATATAGATCTTTTTTTCGTCTGATGTGACTAAAATAAAATACCTATTGGTATGTTTAAAAGTTGGACTTTATTGCCAGTGAGGAGTGACAATAGGGTTCTTTAAAGGGCCAAGACTGATTTCAAAGACCATAGTGTTCTGGGAAGCATTTCCTGCAGAAAATGTAACCATGTAGCATACTTTTGTCAGCTTTAAGAGCTGTAAATGTAAAGGCATTTCCAAAATATAGGATAATAGGTAGTAAGTATTCTAAAGTAGTAAGGTATTCTAACTTCCCTAATAAATTACGTGGCTGGTACTACAAGTAAGGTTCTGTAGTTTTGTATACACCGGGCAATTTATTAAAAAAATTTTTAGGTTTTTTATTTTTCTGTTTATTAGATGAGGAAGATGAACATTGTTAGTTGAAGATTCCATCTAGAGTAGGTGACTATTTAGGATTTGTCTCCACTGAGCTTAGCCAGGTGATAAGTAAGCCAGCGTGAGCCAGTTGTCTGAACTCAGTGGAGAGCAGCCTGTGCTTTGCAGGAATGGTTCACCTGGTAGGCAGGGTGGGTGAGACAGATAATTTCCTGCTCTTGGTGCCCTCTGAGCTCTTCAGTAGACACAGAGAAATTTTGATCACTTGGATTAGATGCCTACATTTTAGGTGTTTTAAGTCCCTGTTATTACACATTGAGTTGGCTATCAGTGCAATGACTGCTGCGTGTGCTTTAGCTCATTGGTCACATCTTAGCACCTGTAGCCTTGTGTGTGTACAACATGGTGGTGTGGGATGTTACTGGTGCCACCTTATTCTTCCTAAATACTCTTCTGTGTTTACAATTTCCTTACCTGTTTGTTCAGGTTTGGTTTTGTGGCTGATACTTTCTGAATACTTCCAAGGAGAAAGATACATTTCTGAGTTCAAGTATTTGTAGTGTTGGACTCATCTTGCAAGTTAAGATGTCTGAATGTGAACAGTTAAATGTCTGCAATGAGGTTTAAGCTCCTTTAATGATAGTCAGAGGAGCTGTAGTGAGTACTGTCAAGCCTAGAGCATAATTCTGTCATCCTGAAGATGTTACATCTGATCAGCTGAATGGCTGTCTAGACTTTGCTGAGTACTGTGAGATTGTAGGTACTGAACCCACGCATTGACATCAAAATACAAATGTGTCACTGCCCACGTCCATGTCCACAAGAAATATCCTACCCAGCATGTCTGAAAAAAGCCATGTAAACTGACATCTAGAAAATACTTTTCCTGCAACTTTCTCATGAACCATCAAGCCTTCCTACAATATAAGCTAGTTAAAAGAAACACAGCTAGAGTGTTAATGAGCCTTCCTGTATCTGAGAACTTTCAAAAATCTTCAAAACTGTTCCTCAGCTGCATTTTTGCTCAACTGTCATGATAAAACTGTCATGTGCAAAAGAAAAGGATCTGCTCCTTAAACATAGCTAGTTAATAAATACTGTGGTCAACAATGATTCCGCGATGATGATCTAGTTTACAGATTAAAACATTGCACTTTTTAACGAGAGTGTAGACCTGCAAGCACAATAAGAATTACTATGCTATAGGAGTAGACAGGAACAAATAAAATAGTGATTTATAAAATGCAGTACCAATGAGATATGTGCCTTTGAGATTGAACCTGAACAACTCCTTGAGATTTTGATCCTGTGAGGAAATGGTACCGGCTATCAAAGATACGTTTTCTTGATTTGGTTTGGTCATTCTATAGACCTTTAATGATTCTTAAAATCAGCTGGTGTTCTAAGAATAAAATTACCTCTCAAATATTATGAAACTTTTATTCCTGAGAGACCAGTGAAAACCATGGGAGAAATTTGGAGTTCAGTCTCTTTTTAAAAACACCCAGACAAAACAAATTTATTTTTAAAATTAGCTGTATGTTCAGCTGTTAAGCTGTAGTCTCCTGCCTCTTCCTGTTCACACCCAGAATATACTTTTTACCTGTGTATTAAATATTGGGCTACAAAAATAGTTGATATGGAAAACACACAAGGCTCATGCAAGAAAACTTCTTTAATGCTACAACCTCTCCTCTTTCCTTGTATTCTCACAGTGCTGTCTGTTCAGTCATGTACTGTGAAAATGCTTTGGAGCAGCAATTTGTGTTTCTAATAAAGTAGTTAACTCTCTCATTGGCTATTCAGTATAATAAAGAGTATTTGAAAGTTACTACTTAGAACTGTTTTGGTTTCATAGGCAGAAAGGTGAAGATTTTGTTTTTCATTTCATGCATTTATTTTCTTACCCTATTTCAGATAATTATAAATTAATATATTGACATAAACTGAGTTCCCAAGCACTATTTAAAACACTTAGTCTATCTTGTGTCCTTCATGTTGTACTTTAATGAATAGCTATAAGCCTGATTAGAGAAACTGACCGGAAATTACTTATCTTTCCATTGCTTGAAGGTGACTTTTTCTCCTAATGAGAGTAATCTTGTTCCGCAATGCAGTTTAATACAGTAAGATACAGTATATCATCAAACAAGGACAAAACTATTTTTTTATCTTGTATTATTTATTTTCTGGATAGTCCAGGCTACATAATCTTGTAGATTTTCATGGCTACCAGTGTTGCAAAAATCTGATCTGACTACTGGCCTGCCCTATCCTCTTTCCCTTTATTTTTTCTCTGATCTACCAAGAAAATAATTTAGTTTCTTTTTCCAGACACACAGATGTGCACCAGATGGCTACAGATAGTTTCAAGGTCCTGATGAGTTATTGGAATAATTAGTGTTGGTATAAGGTTTGTCATCTAACCGTAATGCTGAACTGTGTACTCATCACGTTCAAGCTTTTATAATATAAGGGTTAATTTTATTAAGACTTTTGAAACTGTGCTTCAAATGTCAGTGCAGATAGTAATTGATACCCACTTCATGGTCAGAAGTTCCCTCAACTCTCTCATATGTAAAATTCTTGATCTTATGCAGGGGATCAAAGGCAATCTATATGTAGGTGAAATACTAATTTTATGTCAGAAGGAACAGTAAGATATTAATCAGGGAATGATTTTAATGGTGAATTGGGAAATATTTCTTTCTAAAGTATGAGCATAAGATATTGAAAATTATACAGAAATTGATACATAAATACCATTTATGAGCCATGAAATTAAAAAAATAGCGAACATTAATTGCAAAAGGCCTTATCCCAAGGGTCTGTTAAGTCTAACTCTTTGTGCAAGTCTTTGTTGCCACAGCAGGTTTATTACATTTGGATTTATAGTGTAAACGTGAAGACAAGTCCTAAAATTTTGCTTCTCTGTATATTATTTCCAAATTCAGTTTCTTCTGTAATGTATATGCCTCCTAGATCTGATATATGGTACCTATTGTTTTGATAGCTAAATCTGATTGAAATAAGAAATAATTACTTCTGGTTGTCCTTGACAGGGGAACAAATCCATGACTTATTTTTCAGTGTTCATCACTATTTTAATAGGTGTGTCACTTGTAACACGACTGTCTTTGGATGTAGCAGCAACAGCTGCATTGTCACGCAGCCCTTGCCTGCATGATTTAGATATCTTCCCTAGTATTTTGATCTGGAAAACAGTTTTGAAACAAGATTATTGTCATCCACCAAAAATACTGAATTTTTTGCAAGCGAAACAGAATAAGTAACTCCTGTACAGAAAAGTAATGTGTTAGACTTTTAACAATAAGGAATTTTGTGGGATTGCTGGACACTAATAGCATACATAAGTATTTGCAGGATTGGAGCTTTATGAAATCCCAAGCAGAATTTGAGCTTTTTTTCCTTAAGGGCACACTGCTTAATCACTTGAGGCCTACCCTATACTACTGTTTCCTTTCTGATTCTGACCAGTTAATCCATGTGTCTTTTAGAGCATATTTGATGAACAAATGGCAGAGCTGTGGAGGTATTGGTGCTCCCTACAGTATATCATCCCTTATGTGGACTCAATCTGCTCTCCAACCAACTCTTTATTTAATATCTGTTTTTAGCCTGCTGAAGGTCTGATATATTCTTAACACAGGTCTCTGTAGCCGCATTAAAAAGTGAGTGGGAAAGGATAACATTCTTCAAATGGATATTTGGAGCTTTTGATGTCACAGGACTGACTTGCTCTGTGAATGTGCCTGTCCCTTTCCATTGACTGGAAGGGGACGAGAAGACCAGTTTCTTGAGGAAAGTCACTTAAAAAATTTTGGCATTGGCAATACAACCTGCATGCTGCATGTAAGAGTTCATTTAATCTGTTGTGTTACTACTTTGTAGTTGAAAATGTTTTGGGGCTGTGGTGTTCTTACCTTTGCCAGGTATGGGACATTGGAGGACAGCCAAGGTTTCGAAGCATGTGGGAGCGTTATTGCAGAGGAGTCAATGCAGTTGTGTAAGTTTTCTTTTGTATGCCTACAGAAAATGTACTCTGCAATATATATTATTATAGTATTATACATTATATATAAAAATAATATAGATAAGGTTTTCTTTCTGTCCACCTCCCTTACATAAGAAGACCCAATACAATAAAAGTAGTGTGTTTTACACATCCAGCAACCCAGACATATAAGTAATTGCATATTCCAGACCATTTTTTCCCCACAGGCTGCATTTAATTCTGTTTTTCCTGTATCAATAAATGCAGGGTTTATTCAACTCAGGACTTTTCTAATGCTGTTGTCAATATGAACACATTTGTCACATTTCAGATGTTTTAATACAACTTTCTGCAAGTAGTGGGCAATACTATGAATAACTACATTCTCGTTGCAGTTACATGGTGGATGCAGCAGACTTAGAAAAAGTAGAAGCTTCAAAGAATGAGCTACACAGTTTGATAGATAAGCCACAATTGCATGGAATTCCAGTAAGTATTTTGATTATTATTCTTACTGGAACGTAGACAGTAAATTCTCATTAATTAGTTCCTCTGGACTCTTGAAAATATTAAGTTAAATATGATGCAGCCTTGATGCATTGAGCACTATTAGAAAAATTATTGTGATATTTTTTAGAGGACTCAGCATCTTATGAGTGCTGCAGTGTGTTTGTATGTTTTCTTGTCGAAAGGTCATAACAGATTTGGAAAAAATCTGTTTTCGTGTGTCGTATTATCAGACAGTAATTACTTTGAGTCAGTCCCCTTGTTGGCTGGGTTTGAAACAGTGACCCAGATATGTTCCTGAGGCATGTTTCTTAAGGCATGTGAGATTTGTCTTTCTCCAGGTTGGCAGACACTAACATCAAGTAGTGTCCTCTGTTTTCAGAGATTGTGTAGGAGCTTGGCTTTTTGTGTGTCCTGACTTTTTCTTGACTAAGTTTTTCAAACCAAATTATGTGGAAAAAAAATGCAAATACGCATCTTTTCTTCAGTAGGAAGCGTCAAAGAATAGCGTATTCAGCTGAAATTCTAATGAAGAATTATAGAGGTGGAGACTAATGTTTAATTAAATGTAAATCTGCCAGTTTAGAAATCCATCTGGTTAATATTGGTCTTTATGTTGGCACCACCAAGCAAGAGCTCATACCTGTTATTGTAAGAAAGAAAATGGTAGTACATACAAATGAGGAAGAAGTTGCTCACAAGTTGGTGGCTCTTTCTTGGCCCCTGTTTTGTAAGCAATTATTTGGACATTTGGCCACTGGAAGTAATTGAAGTCATCTGAGGATGAGTAGACAGACTGCCAACATAACATTCTGAGAATCAAGATCTCACACATCCATTTTCAAAGGAGAATTTTTCAAGTGACTATCTTTTTTTATAAGGTTTGCTATTATTGTTGTGATTTTATATAGTAATTACCTATTGAACAAATCCTACAGAAATCTGTAGTCATGCTGTTCGTAGTGAGTGACATTGCCTGTCCTTTGTGCTCTCTTCACATGCTGTTTTACTTCTCACTTTTCCTTCCAGAAATGATAGGTCTCTCGTATCTTCAGAAGTATTTAATTAAGTTCCTTGCCTTTTATATGTTATAATACCACATTCCACATGCCCAGCCTGACCAGCATGGTAATTTCCGAGGTGCAGTGATGTATTTTTTACTTACTTTCATTTCATAGGTAGTAACTAGTATTGAACTTCCTTCAATTTATTGTGCTCAGGCTTTGGCATTATAGATTTTGAAGTAACTTTATTAATATGAGACTGCAGGTAATGAGTTTAATATATTCTAGGTTCATGGGAAATAATGGGACAATCTTGACCTAGAAAATTGTAGCACATCTGGAAAACATTAATGCAATAATAATTAGAAAAACCTTCAGTTGCTTACTTTATCTTAGAATGTGCTAAACCGATTTATCTAATCTTCATTTATACTTGAAGCCTTAAGTATTACATAGGAACTCTGAAGTTCCAGCATCTATTCAGTAAATTATCTGCGTTTCTCCGACTTCTTTCCTAATGGCTTCCTTTCAGATTTCTACCATGGATGCTCAAAGTGGAGGGAGAAGGATTGGTCGTTTGGCTGGTGCTTGCGTGATACGTGATTCAGATGCCAGGCTGTTTAGTATTTCAGTGTTAAAAAGCAGGGAACCAAAACTGTAAAGAGAATCGTGTGTGGGACTTTAGGATCTCGCCTCTGCTGCTGAGGACCTGCTTTTGATTCACATTAGTCTGGTCCTGTGAATTGAATGTCCATTGGTGGCTTAAGTGCACCTGGTGCATGCTCTCTTCCACATTTAGTTGCATGCAATCTGATGCTATCCTATAATGCAATCCAGAATGGAGGGATTCACTTCCAAAGGAGACTTCTGACAGTAATACACCCAGAAATAATTGGATCCAGTTTTCAGAGGCTGTGCATCTAGCATCTGGCCCTGACTAAGAGTGGGATTTCCATGATGCTGCCGCTGTCATTGGTCATTTTGAATATGTCCTCTATTGCGTTCTAAATACTTAGCTGCAAGAACCAGAATAGTTCTTCATATTGGTAGAATAACCAACAAATGGTTAAAGACAAAAATAAAATTTTATTGCTTGTGGATTTAATATCCATATGAATTATTTCTTTCAGGTGTTAGTTCTTGGAAATAAAAGAGACCTCCCAGGTGCACTGGATGAGAAGCAGCTAATTGAGAAATTGTAAGTAAGTGGCTTGTGTAAAAAGCTGAGGCACTGTGAAATTTGATATGTAAGAGAAAATCATTGGAAGTCTGTGGCAATAACTGGCTATAAAAGATTCCATTTTACATTCTCAGATATTCCAATTCGGGCTCTGCTGGCACTTGACGTAGTGATCTACACTGATAACTAACTGCAGTAGATTTGAACCTTTCCTGATTGTTGTTTCAGTTGTGTAAAGTTGTTTCTGATAATCCTGTTTTCCCATCATGGTAGCTACAACTGCTATGGATGGTAATAGGGTCACTTAGACTTTTCAGAGTACATTGTAGTGGCAGTTTAATGCTCGAATGGCATTAGAACAGAACCATTTCAAACTACTGTCTGTAAATTTGAGCAATTCAGATATTTTTGGCATATATCCAAAACATACACTTATTCACTTATTATTAGTTTCAGGATTACTGAAACTAACAAACTGATGGATTTTAAGGGTAATAGTAAGGGAAATACACAATTTTGTAAAAATGGCCAGTACAGCAGTAGTTTTGTAGAATTAAGATTCTATGTCACAAGTCACATAATTTTAATTAGTAGGAGTGAAGTGAAGTTTTGGTATAGTAAGGATGGTCTGAAGTCTAGACAGCTAAAGTAGGACTCACAGAATAGCTGAGGTTGGAAGGACTCTTGTGATCATCTTGTCTACCCACCTGCTCAAGCAGAGCCGTTTGCGTCTTAGAGCTGATTGCCCTGGACCATGTCCAAGCATTTTTTAATATCTCTTGAGGATGGAGACTGCAGCCTCTCTGGGCAACCTTTGCCAGTGCTTGGTCACTCTTAAAGATAAAAAGTGTTTCTGTGTGTTCAGAGAGAGCCTCCTGTGTTTCAGTTTGTGGCCATTGCCTCTTGTCCCATCACTGGGCTCCATCTTGTTTATAGCCTCCCTTCAGATTTTTGTACACATTGATAAGATGTGGCTCCCTAAGCTTTTCTTTAACGGTGGATATTTGGGAAGGGGAGATCCTTCAGGCCTCGTTTTAGTCCATAACCTGGAAGGAGTATGCCCTTCCACCCTCCCCCCGCCACGTGGCCCTGGGACCCCAAGACGGAGCACTCACCAGACCACCAGGGGAGAGAGGACGAAAGAGAGGGTTTAATTGTGGGAGGGGGCTTATATAGCCCTTGGGGACCAATCACAGGTGAGGGGTCACAATCAAGGTAAAGGGTTTACAGCCAATAAGGGAGGGGTTAACAAGGGACCAATGGAAACACCTTGGGACATCTTCCCAGGACACTCTGGCCCGAGAGATAAGGGATTTACAGTGGAGGTATAGGGAAAAACGCAGTGGCTCTGTAAAGAGCCCTCTTAACATGAGTTTAGACAACATTAAAAACTTCTGCTTCATCAGTCCACCTTTGGCAGGATTCTTTCCAAACATCCATTGCTACATTTCTTCTTTAGGCTAAACAGTCCCAGCTCTCTCAGCCTTTCCTAATATGTGAGTTGCTCCAGTTCCTTAATGATTTTAGTGATCCTTTATTGAACTCTCTCCAGTAGCTTCACATCCCTCTTTTACTGGGGGTCCCACAAGTGGACATGGGTATAGCCTTATCAGTGCTGAGTAAGAGGGGAAGGATCATCTCCTTCAGCCTGCTGGCAGCACTCTTAATGCACCCCGGAATACCATTAACCTTTTTTGCCACGCTGCTAGATCATTTTCGACTTGGTGTCCTTTTCTGCAAAGCTGCTTTCCCAGACAGTCAGCCTCTGACATGTCCTGGTGCCTGGGGTTGTTCCTCCCCGAGGGCAGAATTTTACACTTCCCCTTGTTGAGCTGCATGAGGTCCCTGTCAGCCCATTTCTCCAGCCTGTGGAAATCCCTCTGGATGGCAGCGTGACCCTCTGGTGTATCAGCCACTTCTCCCAGTTTTCTCTCATCAGCAAACTTGCATTCTGCCCCATCATTTGTGACAAATGAAGATGTAGAACAGGATTGGACACAATATTGATTCCTGGTGTACACTGCTAATCACTGGGCTCCAGCTGACCTTCGTGCCACTGATCACCTGACTGTTCAGCCAGTCTTCGGTGCACCGTCTGCTCATCCAGCCCATACTTCCTCAGCTTGTCTATGAGGATACTATGGAAGACATTGTCAAAAGCTGTACTGAAGTCAAGGTGCACAATATCCATTGCTCCCCTGTCACCTACCAGGCTGTAGATTTCATCGTAGAAGGTTATTGTGTTGGTCAAGCATGCTTTCCCTTTTGTGAATCCATGCTGACTACTCCTGATGACCTTCTGGTCTGTCACATGCCTGGGAATAGTTTCCAGAATTATTTGCATCATCACCTTCCCAGGAATTAAGGTGAGGCTGACTGTCATGTACTTCCCTGTGTCCTGCTTCCTGCATTTGCTGAAGAGTGACATTTGCTTTCCTCCACTCTTGGGCACCTCTCCCAGTTGACATGATTGTTCAAAGGTTATCAAGAGTGGCCCACAATTACATTAGCCAGCTTCTTTATCACTTGTCCATCCCACCAGGGCTGATGGACTTCTCTAAATCCAGTTTGCTTATTTATTCCTGGACCTGAGCCTCTTCCATCAAGGGTACAACTTCCTTGCTCCTGATTTACCCTTAGTCTCTGCAGCCTGGGATCTGAAGGCTAATCTTGCTAACAAGGGCAGCATTTTAATGTCTTGTGTAAATAAGTACTTGTCTTATTGAGCAGTGGGCCCACATTTTCTTCTGTCTTCCATTTGTCACTTATGTACTTAGAGAAGCCCTTCTAATTTCCTTTGGCATCCCTCATGAGGTCCAACTTCAGTTAGGCTTTGGCTGTCCTAACTGTGTCTCTGCATGCTTGGACAATGTTTCTGTGTTCCTCCCAGGTTACCTGTCTCTGGTTCCACCTTCTGTATACTTCCTTTTTATTACTGGGTCTTGCCATGGGCTTATAATTCATTCACTTAGTGCTTTCTGGCTTTTTTCCTGGACTTGTAAGGATGGATTACTCTTAAGCTTGGAGATGATCTTTGAATATTAATCAGCTTTCTCAAACACTTCTTTGCTACAGGGCCTTACTCCATGGGACTTTTCCAGGCAGATCCCTGAAGAGGCCAATTCTACTTTACTGAAGTTCAGGGAAGTCACTATTTAGTTGTCTTCTTGATTAGAGTCTCTTGTGGTCTCAAGACTCTTTCCTTCTCAGTGCCTCCACTCCCTATCTGCTTCAAGGGCATAGTCTTTTTTGTGCATGTCTGTGTCTCTTGTGTGAGGATAAATAAATGAAAAAATAACAAAGTGCTCAGAAACTCTGAGAGGGGAAATTCCCAGAAAGAAGTTAATTAAGAAATCAGTTTCTTCTTGAATGTAGAGGCATCCTTTCAATAGGAATCAGATCTGATATATTAAGTATGATATAGTAAACATCCTGAAGATAAATGGTGTGATCGTTTGAGTACTGTTACTTGATTATGAGTTACTGGAGATAAGAACTCTGAATTCTAAGTGAAAAGAGTAAAAGGTGAATGATGACATGGATAATACTTGATTGCCACTACAAAATGTTATTTTTAGCTCATGAATTTCTGTGTTTTTATTGCACACTATTACACTGACTTAATGAGAGATTTGAATTTTTGTGAAATGACTTTATAACCTTTTAGTCTTTATAGTTTTAAGAAATGTGTGGTTTTCTGTGTGGCATATTTTAAGAATTTAACATCTGAGAACAGAACTGAACCCACTGAGTAAAAAGCAGAAAACTTACATTTAATGGAAATTTGTTGTCAGTTTTTGTGGCATTATAACAGTACTTATTATTTTTGTTTCTGTAGAAACCTTTCAGCTATTCAAGACAGAGAAATCTGTTGCTATTCTATTTCCTGTAAAGAGAAGGATAACATTGGTAAGATTTTTCCAACATCATCAATATAGGCTTTGTACTTTGGATTAAATCTTAAAAATGTTAATGAGATCTGAGCATCTACCTTCAATATTATTTTACATTGAAAGATATTCTGCAAATACTGTACGCAACTGTATTTGTTTCAACCTAGAATTATATGTAATTTAAAAGTAATTTATAGAATTATCTAATTCCGTGAGAAGTTAATTTGACAGGGACCTTGGAAAATTGCGTGTTTTACTCCATACAAGATTTTACTTGGTAAGCAGGTTTTACATGCATGTGGCTGTGTGGTGGTGTTCGTTGAACTGAGGGCACAGTGCTTTTGTCCCACTGGAGATGAAAAGGATGTATCCTGTAGTCAGGACCTATAAAAGCCCCATGAATTTGTCCTCCATCTGCCTTTGGTTTTTGCATTTTCCATCTCTCCTATCTTCCACTTTCCTGTTCCCTTCCCTCCACAGAGCAGGAGAAGGGAATGAAGCACAGACGGAGCCAGCAGCAGCAGTAGCAGTAGTTGCCTGGGGGCATGCTGCCTCTGTGCCACCCTCCTTCTCTGCATGCTGCTAAAACAAGTGGTGCTGAATGGGAGGGATGCAGCCTGGGTTCACATTTATAGCTGGTACTTGGGGAAGCCAGACTTGCTAGAAGAGCTGGGCAGCTCTGTAGGGCTCAGCTGAATGAGAGACTGTGAGAGTAGGAATGGGAGGAAAGCCAGTTTCTCTCAGCAGCAGGGGAAATTTCTATCCTATGCAGAGAGGACCAGGTAGTGGAGATGGTGAGGAGACTATGCCATTACACCTTGGTTCAGTGAGCTGTGGAAGATTTCAGCTCTGTGCAGAGATGTGTTGGGGAGTGAGGGCTTCTCCTGGAAGTGGTCTATGTGATTGGGATGTGTTAGTTTGAAGGAGACCAGCCCCAGGTCTGCTGCAGCTTGGGATGCAGCTGTTATCTCAGAGCAAGGGGAAATACATACTTTTACATTGGGGAAGATTAGACTTCAGGATATAAGGACTGCGGAAGACAATGTAGGATAATCTCAATAGGTGAAAGGCAGTGAAGGTGGTTGAGGTTTTTGAAATGCTGTGCTTGATCCTCATCAAATTGGCAAGACTGCAGTGAAGGTTCTCTCAGAAGTGGTATTGTGACTGGAAAATGGCAAAACCAGCTTAATTTCTGAACAAGTCCTGGAAAAATAGGTTTTGATCCTGGTTCATTATATGGATGTCCTGGAGGAGAATAGCATGCAAAAAAAAGGGTGCTAAAATTTGCAAACAAGGAAATAATGAAAAGAACGACCACGAATGCAGAACTGTGTAGATCATTTACTTGTGGAAGTTCTGGGAGTAGTGATGAAAAAGACTCAAATCCTAACTGAGAATCGGTCAAGCACCTTCCAGTGTAACATTATGCCTAGAAACATTAGCCTGGTTCCTGAATATTTGCCCAAAGAAGTAATAAATGGGAGCAGACTGTGTATATCATTTGTGTTTGGAACTGTGCAGGCATTGCTGGAGCAGTCTGTGACGTATTTTGAGGAAGCCCTTGAGAAACTGAAAAGAGGTTGAACAAGAACCTAGGGAGATCAAAGGGCTGGAAAGTATCATTTATAATGAAAGACTATAATGAAAATGTATTTAGCTTATTAAAGTGATGAAACTACTAGTCTGTTAAGGAGAAGACTGGGAGCTGTCTTCTTCCTATACATTTTTGATTAATGTCAGTGCAGTTGAATGAGATGATACTTGTTTTTCAGTGCACACTGCAGCCTAGCTAACTGGTCTCATCAGGAGGTGTAGGTGTAAGGCTGCCAGTTTCTGTGTCCTGACAGACTGTGGAAGATTATTATATAGTTATTAGCTTTGCTTTAGATGCAGTGTCTAAGCTGGTCTGCAAGGATATTCGTAGAGTGCTGTCTTCAACTAAGTACATATATGGCAACAAATTTCAATTTGAGGGCTAGAGCTGTTGCTGCCCCCTGACATCCTTCCTGCCTTCCTGACAGATGTTACTGCCTTGAGGCAAAAACATCTAATCTACTCATGAATCAGTTTGTGAACTGCTGCAGATTTCAGCCCAATGCATTAGATTGCATCAGGAGGGGTGCCAATTTCAGCTATCAAATTTTAGTCCAGTGTTGCACGTCTTTCAGAGACCTTGGAGTCCAACAACCTACCTAAATAGCTTTTTAATATATTGTGTTTAATATATTGTCACATGTTTGCCCTTCTCATTCCTTCTGTTTGTGTATTTCTGCCTTTGTTCTCACATTGCATTTCATTCTAGTCTGGATTTTACAGTTCATTTTATGGTCATCTTAAATCTTTGCTTTTTCAACAGTTCCTCATCTGTGGCTTAGAAAACTTGATGTCAGTTGTCATATTTCAAGAATACAAAAAGCACATAATTTAAAAACGTTTAAAAAAACAAGAAAAAACCCATCTAGAGGTTTAAGTGCTGAGCTTTAATTATGTGTAAATGAGAGCCTGTGGTTTCTACGTTTTGTTTGGTTGGGGTTTTTGTATTCCTATTAACCTGCTGGTGTTCTGTAGTGCTTCTACACTCTGCAAACAGGCTGTTGAGTTTTTCATTTTGTTTCATCTGTCCTGGCAGACATAACATTACAATGGCTTATTCAGCACTCTAAATCAAGACACTGTTGAAGAAAACTTTGGCTGAAGATAACTCTTCCCCAGTCACTTTGACTCCTCTCAGCTGTACACAACTGAAAAGAGAAAGAATACAACTGCGTACTACCAGGACTCACTGTGGTCGTATTTGTTAACAGAAGTAAATCTGAATTGTAGCTTGTCTCTCTATTTTGATTTGTTTTTTGTTTTTAAATCAAGATATTTGTCTGCCTAGGTGAAATTCCCGAACGCCTTAATACAAGCCTGGAAGAAATCAGTACTTTTTTGAGCTGAAATGTTTGAGTTTATGCATGCAAATTGTCAAAAACTTAGTAATTTTTTTCTAATCTGAAATTGAATAAACTGCACATTGGAAACAGAAATGACTGAAGTTTTTTTAATGTAGCATATAATTATTCATACAGAATGTTTTCCCTGACAAGACATGTAGTTAAGTATCAATAGTCAATTAAAACTATAATTAAGAGCTTCTTATTTGAACAAAATGCTGATACTCAGAACACTTTCAAATACTCTGGAGAGAAGTTATTTCCAAAGTCATGTATCTGTAGTTATTTAGTTTTCCTAGTCACTAATGTTAATTATTTATATGAATATCGGTTTGGAATTGAAAAATAAATCAAATTCTAGACAATCCTGTCCTTCTTTATTTAGAGAGGAAAGAGTCTAGAATTGCAGTGGATATTTTTCTTTCTTAAACCGAGAATGAAATAAAGGGAAGGTGAGATCATGTGCATCCTCTCTGACATTATTAACCCCAAATTAATGGATTTCTTAAACACTTTTACTGTAAATGAAATAGTTTTTGTGGTGTTTCTGGAGTACTCTTTCCATTCCTGAACCTGTAGAATTTTCAAATATACAACCTAAAATAGCTGGGCTCTGAAGTAGGATTAGTCCTTTTGAAACAGATTAAAGAAGCAATTAACTTTTTAAATTTTGATGCTTTGCTAACATCTTACACATACCTGCTTCCAAGTGCTTCACTTTAAAGGCGCTCTGATGGGAACTTTTCTGTGAGTTTGGAAATTCTATTAAATATGGAAAGTTCATGTCAAGAAACAGTAGATAGATGCTCAGTGGCCAAGTGTTTCAAGGACACTTGCAGATCTAGGAGGGAGAATTTCTGGCATGGTGTTCTAAGATGTGGTAAATTGATGGATTGCTGTAGTATTGAAGGGGTTATAAGTCATTTATGCAGTTCTTGCACTTAAGTACATGAACTATAAAAATAGCAACATTTTTTGTCATGTCTGTTTGAGGATGCTTTTAGGCTGGTGGCTCTGATAAGCTGCTAAAAACATACGGCACAGACTTGATAAAATCTTTCTTAAATGTCACAGGAATGCTACTACAAACAAGATAAGTCAGCTTATAGCACTTATTCATAATGTTTGCAGTCTTAACTTGCAGAATTGTGGCTGGTGGGGCTCATTGTTATATGGTAACGTGAAAACAATTTGACTAAGTGCTGAGTACTCAGTAAATAAGTAAATGGTGGATGCTCCTGAAATGGGATGTTGCAAATGACCTTCCAAAATCTGACATGTAATCCATCTAGTGACATTTTGTATGCTGAAAAAACAGCACTAGATGTCAAAGGTGATGAATTTTGAATATTGTTGTTGTTCATGGACTTGAGAAGGAGTAGAGCCATTGCAAAATATACTATAATTGCACTCATTATGCACATAACACATGAGAAGAGCCATTTGTGTACCGGTGGTTGTGCTTTTTCATGGTAGTGCCTCATAATTCCAAATTACCATCATGGCATGGAAGGTCTTGCTTCTGGCATGAGCTCCACATAAAGTCTCTTTGCATCACTCCTTAATCTGGACCTCTCTTGCCCCTTTGCTGCAGGAGGTTTGTGGGTGTGGACACAACCTCTTTGCAGATTGATTGGAACCAGGCAGTTTTCCAGGCCAGCACTGGTGAGAAAAGTGGTGTTGGCTCCTATCCTTCCCTTGCTTTGCTCAGTGTAGCATTTCCTTGGGAGATGACCAGAGAAGTTAACTTCCTATATGTGGTATACACACCACCAACTTGCACCAACTAGTGCAAGCTGAGGGAAACCTGTGGAGGGAGGAGGTTAGTGCCAAGTTGACTGAATGATCTCTGTGAAAATGAGATGAAAATTAGCAATTTTTGTTATTAAAATTATCCCATTATACAGCATATGCTGATTTTTTTTTCTTTTTTCTCCTATTATGTGACTTTGTATCCAAACCTAAGGCAAATCAGCACAGGCACTGATCTCACTGTTCCCGTTGAAACAGCCTGTCTGTTTTTCAACAATTTGCCTTCAAGTAATTTTTCAGAATGAGTTTAGCTGAAGGTGAGTGTTTACTGTCATACTCAATAGCTTTCTGAGAAAGATGAATTGTAGGTGACTGACAAATCTGACATCTTATTTCTGAGACTCTATATGGCCAGAAAGGGTTACAGAGGTGTAGACCACTACAGACAGCATTGCAGCACAGTTGTTTGGAGAGGTCACAAACATCTGTGCCCAGGAGCCTCTGTGCAGGGGATGTCCCATTGCTTAGACAGTAACACATAATGCAGAGCCTTGCACAGATCCACATTTGGGAGTTTCAGAAGCAGGGGGGGCATGGAGAGACATGGAGTGACCACACTGCTTTCTGCTTCTCAGCACTCCTGAGAAGCTGACTGTGACAGAGCAGTAGAAGCTGCTGTTGTGCTCTGGCTTTGCTTGGGAGGTGGTAAGTGCCCTGCTGTGCTCAGAGCTCCTGATTCCTAGGTCTACATGGTGTTGATAATCTGGTCTACATGCACAGCATCCTCCAGGCTGTGGGGAAAAGAGCAGCGTTGGGGGATGTGGACGGCTGAGGGGCTAGGACTAACCTTCAGTTTAGGCACATCTAGTAACCCCAGACCCTACAGTGTTGAGAGCCCTAGAACAGCACAAATGCAACAGTAATACAGACATGTTTTACTTCCCTTTTTTCCTTCTCTAAGTGTAGGAAGAGCTTAACTGTCTCCCAGAGCTGTAAAGGACCACCAGGTGCCAACCATCTGTTTTACTTCCAGCACATTTTATTTATTAATTTTTTTCCTGCTAGTAATGTAATTTCCCCCATATTTCTTTTCTGTTTGCATTGTGTATTGTAGAAAGCAATAACAAACATAAAATTTTAGTTAAATGATCTTAAAAAACCCCCAAAGACAAGTTTTTTATCAAATGTACTATAAAACTTCCCACATTTATTGCAGAGAGCAGTGACATATACATAATTTGTTCCTGAATAAGCTATTTTGTAAAATGCTGGTAATTCAGTCACCTGAGCAGCATATTAAATTGAATGCCTCTGTTCTGTGCTTTAGGGCAGAATGTACATACAAGAGTCACAAGACTTTTGAGCAGGCCAATGGAACATATACAAGAATTGTGTATAGTGACCCCAAAATTTTAAAGCTTGTGAAACCGAAGAGACTGGCTGATATCTCTCCCAAGGCTCTTCTGCCTCTTGCTGTGCCCCAGCCTGGTCTGTAGCATGCACACTGATCAGCAAACTCCACCTAGCTCAGGCCATAACCCCATGGCTTGAAAGCCATGTAAGGAAATGGGGGTTTGGGTGGTGGGATGGATTCTGACTATTCGTTTTCTGCACTGTGGTTTCCAGTCCAGTTCATACCTTGCAGTCAATAGGTATCTATACAGTTATGCTTGTGCAGCACTTGTTTCCATGGATCTGTCTTACTGAAATGCCATCAAAGAGCAGGACACATTAGTACTTTTTCCTTCAAAGGAAGGAACCTGGCAGGAGCCTTAGTATCTCTCCATTATGTTTTTGTGCTTGGGACCTAAGACTCAGAGACTCTCTTTTGTGGGGAGTGCCTGCAAACCTGGTCTAGAGCCAGAGGTCATTGGCACAGAGTGATGCAAGACAAGATACCGAAAGCAAGTTAGTATGAGGAGAGATGTCCTTTCATCCTCCTTACTTATGGGGAAGGATGGTTTTGAGATCTGTGGGGCAATGAATGAGAACAACATCATGTGGCATCAAATATGATATGATCAAATTTTATTCCTGGCAAGAGATGGTGTTGCATTATGGTCCAAATCAAATGATTCATATCATCATGCAGTCAGGCTACAGGCATAGACCAACTATCACTAGTAAACTAAAAGAAAACAGTATTCCAGGTTCTCAGAAGATATGGTCATATAAAGTCTTGGGGCATGGGACAGGGTGGAACTACTTTCTTCCTCCACTGCAGAAGAAATTGGACATCTGTGAGGAGTCACAGTCCATTCTCTCAGCACAGACCCAAGGGCTCCATGACAGACTGCAGGCTGGATGCTGCTCTGTTTTCAGCTTTCAGCAGAAGCCTTTCCAGATTACTTGTGACCTACTGGCAATGGTATTACCCTCAAAAATGGTGAGCTCTGCCTTTCTCGATTGGCCCCCTGCCAAGACAGCCATTTTCTCCTGCAACTCAGGCAAATGACCTGACAATTGTCCATCCTGGCTTTAATCCTTTTCAGGAGCTGTTTGCAGCATTTCACAGAGCTTGGGTTGTGTGAGAGCCAAATTCAGACTTAGACAATTCCAAGGTAGGTCTGGGAAAGTCTTGGTCTCACTTTTGTATGCTTCTGCACAAAATGAACACTGTCTTCTATTGTTTCCATTCTCTCTGCACTTAACTGCTTCCTGGCAAAATGGGCATAATCTGAAGAGTCACCTTGAAAGAAAACATCATATCCCACTTCTTGAGGACACTGTCTTCATTGTGGCATCACATACAGGATCCCAAGAATAAAAGGGAGTTTGGAATTGGGCTAACAAGAAATGCTGAAGAGGAAATGCAGTCCAAGTGGTGTGGGCATGTGAGAAAAAGTGAGCTTGTGGTGTATCACAAGAATGGTGAAGATTTCCTTCACTAGTCTCCAGCTCTGCAAAGAGCCAGGGCAAAGCCAAGCAGCAGGCAATGGCAGTGCATGTGTGCTGCATACAGTGTCCAATCCCCTCACTTTTCTTAACCTTTCTTCTACCTGTGTGGTTGTGTTTTCCTGGCTCTGGCAATGCTGCCTCTCTTGCCTTTCAAGGTGCAGCTGCTGAGCAGGTCTCCACTGATTGGCTGGGAAGGGAAGAAAGCTGATGCCACCAAAGCCACGTGGCAGCAAAGGGGGTTGGGGCCAGCAGCACCTTCAAGGCTCAAAGCTTGCTGAGCCTTGCAGGCCTGGTGGCTTGAAAAGGAAAAAGGTCAGGAAATGTACAGCTCACAGCAGCCATCTCTGGGTCTCTGATCTCCACTTGGAAGGGAGGGAGCAGGATGAAGAAGGCTGTTACCCTGCAGTACAGTTTCCCCAGGATGAGCTGGGTGCCAGGCTCTTAGTGACATGGTTTGGTAATCCTCCTTGTAGGCACCAGGGAGTGCACTCAATCTGATGAAGGACAGAGCTGGGATCACTTCTTGTGTCTGAGAAATTTTGAAGAAGAACAGCTTTTGAGAGAGTGAACAGGCAGTCCTGTGACATCCCATGGTACAGACTCTGCCCAGCTGCTACTGGGATGCACTGGTGGCCTTGGCCCCTCTGGAGGGGACTGTGTCAGCAGGAGCATTTGGATTTACACTGAAAAGACATTCAGAAGGGTTAGCTACCTCTGCGTAGATTTTGCCAATGCATCTCCAAGGCCATGATAGTGTGGACAAGATGTGGGACCTTGTAATAATTTAGTTTGAGAGCTGCTGCTCTGGATGAGTCTGCTTTTCATGTGTCCAGCACACCCTAGGATGGAGTTAAAACTCCACTGACATGAAGAAATAGGGAGGTGATTTCTCTGTCGTCTCTTAGTATCTAATCCTTGCTACTAGAGGCAATTTATCCCTGGGACTCACAGGCATTTAGAAAATGCTTTTGTTTTTTGACTGAGTGGACCAGATTGCACCTAGTGCACATAATTTTGTAAAATTGTCCCCAAGGAGGGTAGCTCATCTGCCTTCTAGTGCTTTCAAAGACTGAAGCACTATGATGCATCTATGTAGACAATATACTTTGTCAGGAGTAAGGTGTTTACAGATAAGTGCACTTGAAGTGAGTGGGTTTGTTAAGCAGCATTGCCTGACTCTTTTCTCATTGCTATCTATAGATTTCATGGAAAGTGTTTTCACTCAAGTGGAAAACAAGTCAATATATTTCCCTAATCCATCCTTCAATGTAAAACCAGGCACATGCACTGCTGGTATTAAAGTTATTTACCAATTAAAGGACAAGGAATCCAAGTTTGCAGCATGTCACTTGATTTGGAGGCTGCACAGTACAGCCATATTGGACCAAGAACCTTGTTACAGAGATTCAAGAATAAAAGAGCTTCCATGCTTTGGACAGCCTGTCCTCTCTAATGATGATAGCATTACCTATGAAAGGTTCTCCCCCATGTATGCTATGGAGAGGTTGTCCTCTAATCTGAAAAAGAGACTGGAGTAGATCTCAAGGCAGTCAAGACCATTTATGCAGTGTCTTGTACCTTCCTTCATCTGTCTTCTTCCCCAGGTTTATGGCATTAAGACTTGAATGGAGTGTTTTAAAACAACCAAATAGCTGTATTTTTTGGTGGTTTTTTTTTGGCAGGTGTGGTGAATTCTAGTGGTGAGATACTATGTGTCAGCTTTTCTTCACCTTTCTAGTCACGTATGGACACAGAAATTGTAGGGATGAGCAGATCTCACGGAGTAAACAGCTGCTTCTGTACCCAGAAATGCAATTTTCTGGCTAAGAAATTAATCTGATGCCTCTATAGTTCAGAAGACAGCATAGAAATATATATGTCTATAAATGCATAAAGTGGCTGAATGTTTATAAATCATAGACAAAGGCAATTTCTTGACATCTGTTGCACAATATGTAAGTATATTCTTCAAAAAATGGCTAAAATGAGACCTTTAGCAAAACAGTAGTTCCTTTTCAGTCTCTAGAGAGGAGTAAATTGTGTTTTGAAAGGTTAGACTTTACCTTTATTTTCAATCACGCTAGGTCTTGATCCATTCACAACCCCAAATACCCGTGTGGGGACTTTGATTGGATATAAAAATGTACATCCATGTACTTTTAGTAGTGTAGTTGTACATGCAGATGGGTAGTTGGCTACCTGCCTACTTGAATAAGGTCAAAATTAATCAGATTTTTGTAAGGAGAGGTCATCAGTCACAAGGAAGAAAGAGCCCAACATATCCTCTCTTCTGTAGAAATTAATGTGGATTATATGTAAACATTTCTGTTGTACTCATGCTGTATAGAGGTCTGTAAGTGCTCTAGAAAGAATCTATCAAGATGGTCCATGTTAATTTCAATATTTTTTATACACTGTGCCACATAATTCAGCTTCCAGATAAGATGAATGAAGAACCTGTAATACCACTCCACATCTGACAGCCTTAAGTATATGCCATCTTGGGACAAAGTCTTGTTCCTCAGCACCCCAGAGAACAGCTCTTGAACCGTCACTCTGACCATTTCCTTGGTGCTTGGTATGCAGCAGATGAAAGATGCCTTGAGCATCCTGAGTCTTAGTGTCAATCTGAAAGCTGCCAGATTAAGACATCTTTTATCTTTTTACAACTTCAGCTTCCATAGTGAGTGAAGGAAACCAGATTTATCATGCACCTGTTTATCAGCCAGTTTATTCCCTTGTGTCACACAGAAAACCACTGGTTTGCTGTAGGACCTCCTTAGGAGTGGAGAAGTGGCTTGGTCAAAAAGTATGTTTCATTTGCCTTTCAAAACTCCATCATCTTTGAGAAAGGTGAATTACTGTCACCGTAAAGCAAGTCTGCCATGAAATGAAATGGAAGAAAATATGGTTTTACTATAAAATGCTCAGGAGGGCTATCTTCTATTTCCAGGACCTGAGAGCTTTATTTTGTTAGTTTTGCTTGTGAGGAAGTCAGATAATCCAGGCAGCGAGCTTTTTAAGCTTTTTGTAACCTCAGATCCTAGCTCATAGCTCTGACTCTGCACAGTCTTCCCTGCACTCTGAGATTTTCTCAATGCTTATGACCCAGCCTGTATTGAAGTTCTGAAACCCTATGAATCGTGAGTTTCAACCTTTGGGTTTAGCAGCTGTCTCTTTTCTAAATGCACTAAATGACGAAATAATGGATAGAACATAAAATCTCTGTGTTTGGGGGTACTTTTTAATTAGTATAGTGATACTTTAATAAGTGCCTAACATTTAGAAATGCTTTGTGTTTTGCCCACAACCATCAGCAAATGCACATGGCCTATTCTAGATATCATTCATATAGCTGCAAGTCTCCTTGGTCTGTTTGTTGCGTGGTCTAGGAACTAAAGGTGTTTTAACTGCCAAAAGTTAAACTTAGCATATCACACAGAAGGGGTAAGGTTGGAAGGGACCACAGTGGGTCACCTGGTCCAACCATCCTGCTCAAGCAGAGTCACCCTAGAGCACATAGCAGTCTGGGCAATCTGTTCCAGTGCTTGGTCACCCACACAGTAAAGAAGTTCTTCCTCATATTTAGGTGGAACTTCCTGTGCATCAGTTTCTGCCTGTTGCCTCTTTCCTATTGTTTGCAACTACTGAGAAGAGCCTGGCTCCATCCTTTTGACACTCTTCCTTCAGATACTTATATACATTGATGCGGTCCTCTCTCAGTTGTCTCTTCTTGAGGTCGAACAGGCCCAGCTCCCTCTACTTTCCTTGTAAGAGAAATGCTACAGTCCCCTACTCATCTCTGTAGCCCTCTGCAGGACCAGCTCCAGGAGCTCTGTGTCTCTCTGGTACTGAGGAGCCCAGAACTGGACATAGCACTCCAGGAGAGGCCTCACTAGGGCTGAGTAGAGGGGCAGGATCACTTCCTTCAACCTACTGGCAATGGTTTTCCTAAGGTACCCCAGGATACCATTGGCCTTTTTGGCCACAAGGGCACACTACCGGATCATGGACAGGTTGTTTTTCACCAGGACCCACAGGTCCTTCTCTGCAGAGCTGCTTTCCAACAGGTCAGCCCCCAGCCTGTACTGGTACATGGGGTCATTCTTTCCCAGGTGCAGGACCCATTCAGGCTTGGAGGCAGACAAGGATACGAAGGGCATTTTGATCACTGGAAGAATGAAATCATCTAATGTGTTCTTAACCTTCTTCTTAAATTTTCTTTATTTTCATTTCTTCTGTAACTGGGAAGCACTAAAGCCATTTTTCATGCATTTGAGAAAACACTATTACATGCTTCATTTCCATCAATTACACAAAAATCAGACCTGAATGGCCCGTAAGTGGGGGTAGAATGCCCCACTTTCTTTAATGCCTAAGGAAAGCAATATTTAATAAAGACTACTTATACCTATAGTGCTAGAAACAACCATTCTTTCTGAAAACATTGTGTTTTGAAAATATAAGAGTGGAGAAAGATAATGGAATGCATTTATGACTTACATTTTAAATATATTGCTGAAGAGATTAGCAATTAATCCTATATACATTTGCTATTTCATTGCTTAAAAACTTCTTTAGAGTGTTTGTTTGAAATCACATTATAGTAAGGTCACTGAAGCCCTTTTTGCCTTTGTGTTTATATGATGATCTGGAAAAATTTTACAAGTGGGTTTATAAGTCTTGGCAAAAAAGACAAAGGACTTGGGGAACAAGGCAGCTTCATTGAAGGGAGTGACTATCATTCAAAAATACTTTGTTTATCTAATAATTTTCTGACTAGTGTGTATTTATTGTTTTTCACTGAGAATAACATCAAGCTGTCACACTGCCTTACATATACCAAAATAAAGTTCAAAGTTGTAGTTCAGTCTATGTTGAGCTAAACATAAAAGAGGGAAACACTAACAAAATAATGCTGCAGTAGTTGAACTGTTGGAAAACTGACTCCTAATTAAATCTAGCATAACTGTCAAATTAACTGTGCAGCACATTTGAGAAATGAGACTCAGAAGTCACATGCAAGAAGTCTGAGCATCAGGATTTCTCAATTTACTGGAGCTGTAAACTAATAAATCAATGTCTTTAAACCAAGAGATGAAAGATGAGGGAACAGCAAGAGATATTTTCACACTGTACAGAACAAAATGTATTAATAATTTTAGTGGATAGTTTTAATGACATTTAATTGTTATACTCTAAGTCTTAAACAGAGAATTTTAATGGGCACAGTAAAATCTTTGTCATTGGTTTTTAATGCAATAAAATTCAATGCCTGATGCCAAGCTGCTATAAATCAGTGAAATGCCACTGAAGTCAGTGGAGTCACAGATACACTGAGGCTCAAGACCCTTATTTTGCATGAGGTGCAGCCAGTCTGCACTATCAAATGTTGCAAACAATGAAACATGCTGTGTAAAACCTGGAGTGTGAGAATGGCACCTTTCAGGGAGGAGAACTGGAGGTCATCATAGGTGGTTGAGGTTTGCTGGTCCAGGGCCTAATGAAAACTGACAGATTACTCCTCAGGAAAAAAATATCTCCTCACAAAAATAACAACCATGCAAATTAATATGATACACAAAGGGGGTGAAGATTTATGTGACTGTTTCCCTCATCCCTTTCATCTGGCTTCCTTTTTTTGTGCTGCTCCCTAATGATGCTCATTTGTCTGCTTCACTTTCCTCTGCCTGCCCTTCCTTTCATGCCACTCCTGTATGCAGGGCTCCTCCACTAGTGCTGGGGCACTTGGGGCTGCCTCTTCCTGGCGTCTCATTCTTGATCCCCACTGAGGTTTTTCTGATGGCAGTGGAGCTGTTGCAGCTGAGGAAGCTTTTTTGCCCATCTCTTCATGCCACTTCTCTGCCAGAGTTGATCTCCTTGCAGCACAGGTGCTCGGATGGGCAACAGCCCTACACTGCAGCCACACCACAGTAGGTCAGAGCTTTGGTGTTGCATTCAACAGATGAAGGTGGCAATTTAAGTTAATATAACAATCTGTGAGTTGCTGAGGCAGGTGTGAGCTGTTTTACTGCTTCCTTGGCTGGACTCTGGCTGCCAGGCTTCAACCTGATAGAAACAGTGAGGCAGAGCTGGGATGCTGATGCTGCAGCCCAAGTCCATGGAGATCAGCAGGAAGATTCCTACTGCTTTTAATGACAATAGGACACTGGCTTTAGATTACTCACAAGACTCAATTCTGCTGTGACATTTACAAAGAATAAGGAGATCCACTTGAGCAAAACATGAGTCAAGCTCTCATTTCTGTCCAACCGTATTGCAGCTAAACTCAGCTGAGAAATAATGCAGTTACCTCTCTCTACATCCAGTTCCCTTCTTACGGTCCCTCCCTATTGTCTCTGCTCTGGTGCATCTGAAATGAGATTCTGATTTCTTAGAACAGAGTCCCTGCGTTTCCATTTAGAGTGTAAGATGTTAGCCTTTTTGGAATGTTGTGAGATGATAAATGTGTAATGGAAAATGTGTTTTCTGCACTTTACTGGAGAGTAATTAATCGTAGGGCTTTCTCCTTCCTTCTGGGAATGGTACTATCAGCTACTTCCTGAGGATGAGGGGCAATTTGCAGGAGGCAGCCTGCTTGATGAAATGAGATGCATCGTGGGTTTCTCTGAAGATATTGATATTGAGCAGGGTCTATTTGCTAAAAGAAGGAAGCAAAAGGGAGGTAAAGGGATGAGAACTGAGCAAAACCTTACCATTGGCCCCTTGTCCCTCAAAGACAGGGACAGCTCACCCCAAAGGTTGTTGCAAAGTGGTTGGTTAACTCTTGTATCTGCTCTCAATCTAAAGGAGCAGAACATATGTAAAAACTACATGTGTAGGTACACACACGTGCATGTACACATGCCTATGTATTATGATAGCTGATACACTTTTTATTAAAATATATGACATAATGTATTAATTAACTTAGGTTTGAAGTTCGAGCTTTTCACAGCACAATGTGAAGGGTTGTTGTGGTAAAAAATATTAGCATTAGATAACTTGCTAAATTCCTTACTCAACTATGGGAGAACTATTACAAATAAGTCCTCATTTACTTTTACTTCTGCACATCTGTGACTTTGCATTTTGCAAATGTGTTTTCTGCTTTGTCTTTAGCAAATAAGAACTTTATTTGCTTTCACCCTAAGTGACACAAGATCACCTTATAAGATGAAGTGATTTTTAAAGATTTCACCTTGTGAGATAAAACTATTTTTAAGGTCACATTCAAATGTAAAGACATCCCTTTCCTGCATACATTGTCATCTTTTGTAATAGGAGGTTGGGAAAACTAGCAACTCCTTGACTCTCCAGAGCATTTCTCCAAGTTGGGAAGTGTTTAAGTGATAGATATGTTTTTATATTACCTGCACATGTTGGTTTGCAAACCACTGGTGTGGGAGTCCAAGAGATCGATGGGTCTTCCTGTGACCAGCAGAGTGCAGGGAATCTCACTGACCCATGGCAGGGTATGAGTCATGCATGTAAAGTGCAAGAATTTTGAAGGTGTTACAGTAGTCACAGTACTAGATGTTTGAGGAGGCTTGTGAAATCTGCTATTAAATATACTTGAAGAGATTTTTTCATGTTCACAAAAGATTTGTGAATGTGGAAAATATTTTAAGCAAATATTGCCATAGTCTACAGTAGAGAACTCCAGACTCTTCCACGGACTTGTATCCATTGTTTTTGCAAAGACTTCTGTTAAATACTGAGTGTGTGAGAAAAACCCCTATACTACCAGTCCTTGTCAGATCTACCTCAAGGCAAAAGACTTCAGAAGCTTCAGACTGCAAAAGAATGAAAAAAGTGCATAAATTGCAGTTGAACCATGCAACTGATCCGTCATTTGGTTTTGGAAGTTTCAGCAACTCAGCTTAAGCTGTTATTTATACCTTTAGGATTGTATCTGACAGTCCCTTGAGTATTATCCACTTGATTCAGTCTCTTCTGCAACAAGTGGTGATCCTTTTAACATACATATAACATGGAGTTCATATAGCCAAGAACTCCTTTCTGTCTCTTGGAGAAACCTCTTTTCTTTGCTGCCTGGAGACATTCATGTCCTGCTGTGTTTATTAAACTGCTGGCCTAGATATTGCTGAAATGGATAGCTTTGGGTAATAGGGGGATATGTATGTACCAAAATATTTTTTATCTC
The DNA here is from genome assembly GCF_003984885.1 of Neopelma chrysocephalum. Taxonomy (NCBI): domain Eukaryota; kingdom Metazoa; phylum Chordata; class Aves; order Passeriformes; family Pipridae; genus Neopelma; species Neopelma chrysocephalum. Next base: position 2,426,242 of record NW_020897704.1, read on the forward strand.
TTGTTTGCTCTAGCTGAGGTTACACATAGAGACAATGAATCAAAGAAAACTCAGCATATATTCTTTTGCAGTCACAGAGAAATGAAATTTGCTTTGTAAGTCAATGGACTTCTAGTTTTATTGCTTGTTTTTCTTTTCTACTCTCTATTAGAAGCTGAATATTTAACAAATATAATGCAAAACTTAATCTGATGAAAATATCTTCTGCAATGTGCTATACCAAAACCAGTAAGCAGTGCAATGTGTGTCCTGTTCTCCTTTCAGGAGGGGAAAAATAAACTAAGATGCTTTGAGATTTAGACATGCTGGCATCAAAATACAGTAGTTACGCAAAGCAAACCTCATCCTGCTTTTGATAATGGAGTAAGCATTGGATGGATACTACAGCTCTGTATTTGCAATCTAGGAAGGTTAAGTGGCAGAAAGATAAATTGGTTATCCAGAATAATTCACATGTTCTGTTTGTCACCAGCAGTTGTACCTTCATCATTCTCTCCTGAGACTAATAGTGATATTTGCCATTGTCTTTGGTCTTGTGAAAGACCCTGAGCTGAATTCAGGTATTGCAACAAGATGAATCTATTTAAACCAACATAAATCACTGGTAAGACTTGGTGCTATTTCTTTTTCTTCTTTTTTTTTTTTTCTGTAGACTTTCCTGGGCTCTGCTTTGCAGTTTGTTAGAGTAAATGCTATGTCTGTTATTGGTCAGACCAGTAAGTTTGCTGAAATGCTGCCTTTTCACTGAAAAGAACAGCAACCATCACTCCATAGTTTGGGAGAAACAGAAAAATAGTTGCACTGTAATTACTCTATGGAAAGTCTGTTCTTATCTTAACTGAATTGGATAAAAGCAGTGAAAGCAGGGACTTTCTTACTTCTTCACAGTTCCTTGAAAATATTAGATTTTTTTTATATGTAATCTTAGAATGGTGGCTTTTAGCTAATACCTTTAGGAAATGCAAGTTGTCCCTTGCAACATGAACTAGGATCATGCAGTACCTGAAAAAGGGGAATAGCTTTCAGTAGAGCTGAATTTGTTTGTGGTGTGACAGTGACACACAAGTTTGGTGTAGGATGTCATTGACTGTGAGCCAGACTTCACAGAGCAAGTACCAGGCAGATCCTGCTGGCACTTCAGGTATAATAGGATGAAAGAGCTCACAGGTTTGGGATGGATCAATACTGTCTCTGCTCATGCCACTTCAGACAAAGCTGTTAATTTAACATACCTTTAGTACATGTTGGATAAAAACAAATAAAAATTGTTGGGTATCTTCTTTATAGCTGTTTTGCAGACTACAATCACTGATGTATTCAAGCTACAACCTTCCCTCTGCCTATTGTATCATGATAAAATTGGGTAGGAAACTGGACAAAGACTCATTTTTCTGTTAAATTCCATTGCTTTTTTAAAATTTCAGCTTCCTAACCCAGAGAGCTGTAAATTCTCTGAAGAGCTGTCAGGACTACATTAAAGATTTTGGAGGACATGGGCATAATACTTCTGGAGAGGTCTCCATCATCCCAGACAGGTACCCTATATGTGCACAGGATGGTTATATGACACACACAGTAAAATCCAGTCAGTGCCTTTGAACATATGGCACAGCAACAACTGCACAGATGGAGCGAGTGGGGTGATTTATCTGTTCGTGTGCAGCAGCAGCTTCTGAGACACACCACAGACAGTGGCCATGGAATTACATGGAAGATGCTAGCTGGGATGAACAGCCGTTCTGGTACTGATTAATGTGTCCTGGTGGACCCTCCAAGCAGGCTTTCATCCTTATACTGAAAGATGACAGTAGCACTCTGTTATCTGCATATATGATGTCAAGCATAATAGGCACCCTGAGCCAGGCTCACAGGTGTTAACAAGATAGAGGGAAATACTAACTTGTATTTAGTCTTGAAAGTTACCTGGCTGTGGGAGCCTGGTCTCAGTGTCTCTTTCAGCAAGTTTTCTCCTGGGGATCATTGTTTTATTAAGAGACTGAAGAAGAGAGGGCACTCAGCTGTCTCAGGAGTAATTTCTTGTGTTGTTTTAGTCAACCATTTTCCAACTGCCTCTACTTGGTGATTTCCCCTACAGACCAAGAGCTTTTGCATATAGTTATGTTTTTATCAGGATAGAAGTAAAAAAAATGTATTATTAGGAATAATAATGGCAACCATATCATAATCATGGCATTATACTGTGATCAAATAACCCTTGCCAATATTCTTTGTAATCTACAGCCTGAAATCTTAGAACCTTCCAAACTTTTCTTATCGAACTAAAATTATTATGTTTTAAGTAACTCTTTAATTATTCAGTATATTTTTTAAGTTCAACAAAGCCTCATAAGGCTAAGTTCCAGAAAATACTGGTGTGTTGTCTGAGGGCCCTCAAAAACCTGTACATCTCTCTCCTGTCGTGGGTGGAATTATCTCAAAAGCTACTGTATGCTTCAAAGCCCCAGACTGTTGAGCGGGGCAGCAGATTTATCTCTGCTTTAGTTTTACTGTAAAGCTCCAGGCATTATAGACAGCCAGGTAATATCCTTACTCTGCTTAAATCATTGGCAAAATGTCTGCTGACTTCAATAAAGCCAGAATTTCATCCATGTCATCTTTAATAATCTGTGTCAAAATGAGATCAATGCTTTACTGTGGGTGGGAAGACATGAAATTGTTCTAAAATGGAAAATGGACAAGTTGCCAATAACTAAGAGACATCAGGGAATTTGAGAAGCTTCCATCTGGGAAACATCTTTGGTTTGTCTTTCATATATATAAAAAATATGTTTCCTGTTTTCTACAGCTAATTAACTAGGAAAAAAATATTCTTCTGGTGGGTGTATCCAGTGATCAAAGTATGAGATAAAATCAGTTAGTCTATCATTACCAGAAATACTGCTGGAATTGTGAATTGTATTGAAGTATCACTGTGCCCCCTTTTTCATAAATCTGTACATCAGTCTGTGTTGAAGCGAAACCTAAGCTGCTCTTTACAATTAATTCATATAATCTAATATTATAGCAAGATATTTTATAGAATAATTAAGGTTAGCACATAGAACTTGAGTCTTCCTAGGTTTCCAATAACATGAGCTCCAATTTGGAAAATACAGTATATACCACTGTTAATTTTGGCTGAGATGTGCAACTTCAGTGGCAGAAAAGTACTGACAGGGCTAGTATGATACTTTCGAGTCACATGAGTGAGGAATTAACTTTTCTGCTGTCTTTGAGATGTCAGTAACACTAGGGTAATGTTGCAAGAGGGGACAAATCTATTTTCAAAAATATATGCACCAAAGTTCACAGGTTTGCCATTAATTATGTAAACTAATATGATTAAAGAACTACAAAGATAAATGAGGTTTTCTAATCTTATTACAATAATAAAGTAGTTATTAAGTTATCAATCTATTTTTATATCAATAGGTCAGTCAGGCTCTCTAGTAAGTTTTTGCCATTCTGTAGACTTCTAAACATATATATATATATATATAAACCCCAAAATTAAAATATACTGGTTTTGTTGTGAAAAGCAAAGATTCCTTTTCAACTGATGTTCAAGATTTGTCCAGGAATTTTTACCTTTTATCTTTACTTTTCAAGCAAGGGCTGGTTATCCATCTGTGCTCCTCTCTGATAATCACAGCTGGATTTTTTTTTTCTCTGTTTAATGGCAGCAATCATAAGAAAGTAACTGTTTGCTTAATTGAAGAGGCTTTCTTTTCAATTCCCTCTTCAGTGGAGCTTCTAAAAAGCCAAGTCAAATGCTCTGTTGCATGCGGGAAATATTTCCAGAGAGGCATTACATCTACAAGTTAAACAGAGAGGATTCTCTGCTAAAAACTTGAGTTTCTCTGTGGCAATACAGTGTGTAAAAAAGAAAACAAAACTAATATAGCCTCTGAAAGAGCTGAATAAAGGGAAGAAAACAATGCTACAGTCATCTGAAAAAAAGGAACAAAGTGTTGGTTTCCTTTATTGGGTTAATTGCTTCACCACTAGAACCATAATATTTGGATAGAAAAAGCAGTGTCTCCATCCACTAGTTTGACAATAGCTGCTGATACAGTAAAATTTAAAGTCTTGCAAGAGCAGGCCTTTACCTCATCCACCGTTGCTTGCAAAGGCAAGGTTTCTGTAGTGTCAGTGGTTTTTGTGTGCCCTCACTGGTCTTGCTGTACCCCAGCAGAGACAAAGAACTTATTTAGACACACTCTCAGCTACTGCAAACATACACCCAATGAAGTCATGTTGTATGTTGAGGAAGATCATGTTACCAAATGATCAGGCAAAAATAAGAGGATGTGAAAGTATTCTTGCCGGTCAGTCATACCCACCCATGGGTCCCTTCCAACTCAGAATATTTTATGATTCTATAACAGTATTTATGCCTCTGACAACTGTATGACAAAAGCAGAAATAACTCAAAGACATTGCATGATTTTGCCATCTTCTAATAAAAGTATGATGATCCTCTAGGTTAAAATCAGATTTTCCCAAGCTACCATTCTCCCAGTCCAGATTTAATGTTCCCAGCTTTATAGTGGTCTGGACTGAGCAGGGAAGTGGAGGAGTGTTCCCACCGTGAATTCCTCATATTCTGATGCGTGGGTACCCTCCCTGGACCAGGGAACTTGGGCCAAAACCCTTCCAGGCTATGGACAGCCCAGATTCAGGACTTGCTGCTGCTTAGTGGGGGTCCCTGGAAAGCAAGCTGCCATGCAGGAAGACAGACAGCGGCACTGCTGTGTTTCATATGATAAGAGCAGGGCTGAGAGCCTGTGCTAAGTGTTGGCTATTGATCGTCTCTAGCTGGCTGGTCTGCTCAGCCGTGCAGGGACAAGTGGCCCTTTGAGCCTCTGTGTACACTGAGAAGTTGAGACATGCAAAGTCCTAATTTAGGCTCTCTAAATAACTCTCTGGAGGTGTTCAGAGCTGTCCTGTCGTATCTGTTGTGCATTTAAAGCAGTTGGACAAGTTTCCTGCACAGCTTGCATTACATTTAAAAGGACGGTTGTCTGATTTTAAGATGAGCTTAGTTTGGACATAAGCTCAGGGTGGGGTGGAATCCAACTAAGGTTCGCTGTGCCTGTGTTCTCCATCTGTGAAATGGAAATGACAACACTCTGCATGGAAGCTGTGTAGTTTTATATACATTAAGAAACTGATAAGCCTCTGATTATGCTGATGCCTACATTTGAGAGACTGTATCTCTTCACACTCCCCAGCTCATCTGGGCTGTATCTTTCTGTTAATCTTAATGCTCAAACTACATCTTTTCAGTGCCTTTAATGAAATACAGTATCAATATATGATTGAAAATCTATGGCTACTGGTGGAATGTAAAAGTTGTGGAAAGGAACCACTCTGTTCAGGCTGTATTTGCTACAATCTTTTCCATAAGAAGCATCACATGTGCCATTTAGCAATTGTTAATAGGAATCAGAAGCCTAATTGGCAGCTCACCAGATGAACAAAGGATATAAAAGGATACCAGTTTCCCAAGGATATGCCTAGATATCTAGGAATAAGAACACACATTCTGCAACTCAGTTTTCATAAATACTGAATTTGTAGCTGAATTCAGCAGTTTCATGTGGTCAGTTGCTCTGCAACGCGGGACTTAATCAGTGATGTATATAAAAGTTACAGCACGTACTCTTGCATTTTACTCTAGCACTAGGTTGCACTGTGCCACACTTCAAGGATGAACACAACATAACCACACAAAACCCCTCTCATGTAATAATGCTCAGTGTTCCCGGTTTTGCTTTTTTCTGCTTCTTTTTGTTTAAGAATGTGTTCTGAAACAGAGACATATCAGCTGCAAGTATTCAAGAATCACGGTATTGTTACAGGTAATTAGCACTCCAGGTGGATAATAAAAGACTAATAAAGGACTAAGGGTCAAGCATTATAATTGTTAAGAAATGCTCTTCATTAAAATACATCACAGTCTCTGGAATTGTGTTTTCTCTCTCTCCTGGCACTGATGACAGAATGGGGTGTTCCATCCCTTCTCTGTGTATTTGGCTTTGGCTTTTACTAGTCTGTGTATACTTTCAAAAACATATGACAAGCTTTTCAATGTCTGGATTATGGTGTATTTGAATTTACAAAAATTAATTTTTGTTGTTGCTTTGTTTTGTTAGGAAAGGCAGTCCAAGATGATGGGCAGTTGAGTAAAGTCTGAAAGGGTTTGGGATAGAGTGGCTGTTTTTCAGAAGAGGAGAAAGCATTGATGATAAGTAAATTCACTGTCTTAGGAAGAAAGGAACTGCTGAAAAGTAATCAGACTTCAAGAAGGGCCTTGCTTTGTCTTAATGAATGCAGGAGTGCAATACTGAGTCTAGACAACTTCCTTTCAGATTTAGTATAACAGGAAAGATTTGGTGCGCCTAGCAAATAGATGTCTCCTGGAAAATGTATACCCACTGCTTGTGTCACCTTGTGCTAGTTAAATACACCTACCAAAAGCTGCAGTTGTTTTTATTACCAGAGTAAACTTTGAAATCCTTGTGTCATTAGTGGTTTCTTAGCATCTGAGACAAAAACCTGCCAGATTCCAGATAGGTCCAGGTTTATGCTTTTCTTCCCTTCTCCCATACCCATGAAGAAGTTGTGAGTGCTATTATTATGGGACAGTAGGACTCAGAGACCTCAGTCTGCAAGTTGTGCTGTGATAATGCGCAGTGCAGATCACACCCAGGCACCAAGGTGAGCACCTACAGCCTGCTGATATGTAAACTGACTTTGTCTCAAATATGTAAACTCACTTTTTCTCAGATATGTAAACTTACGGAAAATCTCATTGAAGTATTTATGCCTCAGAATTAATGACCTGCAGTGACTGGCTTTACATTTTGGAGGTGATTTAAAGCAGTCAATCAAAAAGAATTATTGCATGAAAGAATGTAAAAAAAAATAATATTGAAAACAGGTTGCTTTTGGCACAGCTTAAAACAACCCCATCATAGGTGGCAGGTGGCTATGTGTGCATAGTATGGCAGTTTGTGGTACTGGCACACAGCCTATCCTTCTCATGTGCCACCACTTCATTTGTTCAAACTTATAATTCAAAATTATCCTATGCTTTAGCAGGTGCCCATGATGTTAAAATTCAAGTAGGTCCACAACAGATGTCCACAATGGTTTTTTTGTTAGCATATATCTACATCTTCTTTTATTTGCCATGAAGATATTTCTAGCGGATGATGAACGTTGGATAGGCTTCCTACCTTAGCTGATTGATGCTGATAGATGGACAGTCTCTTGGAATAGTTTTTAACATGGGGTGTCAGAAATTTGTTACTGGAAACAGTCAGTGTGGATCTAAGAGCAGAGGTCTGATCCTTCATAATAACTCTGAGAAATAAGCGACCACATGAATCGTCTTCAGAGAACAGAGGTAATACTCAGCTCACAGGGGAGTGGACTCAGGCTTCCTTTATCTGCTTTAGCTGACAGAGCACCATCTCTTCCAGATGCTGTTTGCTGACAGATTGTATTTGCAACAAGATGTGCCATTTCAGTATTCTATTTATGAATACATTTAATTAAAATCCATTCATGCAGATGTAAAAACATTTACCATCTAAAGAGACTATGACAAGGACATAGAGAGGACTTCTATTCCTGTAACTTCTTTGCCCTGTACTTCGGGCTTTTCAGTCTCTATCTGGATTTTCCCGGATATTCTTAGATTACCTGTTTTACTAAAGTGGCTTTCAAATATAGATGGTACAAATGAAAATGCTTACAGAAAAAACATTCAATAATCAAAAGTCTTTTATTTCCCATCTCTAAACTGTCTGCAGTTTTTGAAATGCAGCCTCATGACTCTGACAAGGGCTCCATGCTTAATTGCCAAGATTGAAAATGGTGCACCTGCTGCAAAAAAATAAACCACCACTTCACAAAAGATTTAAAGATATTTAAATCTGAAGCATCTCATAATAAAAACCCCTCAAGAGTCTCATCCACATTAGACCTAATCATACAGGACAAAGAAATACTCTGATAGTGTTAAGCTACGGAACTAAGCACTCCAAAGGGACTCATGTCAAGAATACCCCTACAACCCAAGTTGTTCAGGGATATCATAGTTCAGTCTTTGATTACAGAAGCACATCCTATTTTTAGAGAATCTTTACGTATACTGCACTGGGAATGGCCTGTGATGCTTGGATCCATAAATCTTTCTCATGCCAGTCTGAGATATCCTCATGATATTAATGATGTGGAAGGCCAGGAGGATGGAAAGGGATATCTGCACAATATCTAGAGATGGACAGCAGATTTGTGATGTATAGGAAGGATTCCCAAATGTGCATCAGAATTTCCGCAAATTAAGAAGAAGTCTAGAACTACAAAACATTTTAAGGACTCAGAATTGATGCACTGGTTTACCATGCCAAGTAGCTTCACTGTTGGTGCAGGGTAGCTTCAGTGGGTGGCTGTAAAGAGAACATTTTTAATGTTAAAGACTGAGATCTGATCTGGTAGTAAACAGAGATTTAACAGAAAAAACCACCCCCCTTCTATCAGTCTGACTCATCTGACCAAATGTGCAGAGAAAGTAATTATTTTGTTATATATATATAACCACCTGTCTTTGAACACCTACTAGTGAGCATACATAGGCAGGCATGGGAAAAAGATGAAGTCCTTTAAACTGCAAGGAAGAGATGGCATCTGGCTTTTCTGATGCCACAGTTATGAAAACACACACAAAGTCGAAAGAGAGTCAAAAAAGTTCTTGAAAGCAAAATGAAAACCATTTGAGATTCTGGAAGCAAAAGAAATAATGGCATTAAAGAAATGTAAAACTGTCTGGAATAACAGCAATTTGCTACTGCTGCTGTTGAGTAAACACAGCAGATTCTTCTGCCTGTGACAGTTCTGCCATTAGCACAAGAGAATCATTCATACCACAGCACTGAAGAAAACAAACAGAGATCTGTAGTTAATTTGCAGCGAAACCCTGAGACAGCAGCCTCAAGAAGATGAGGACAAAGGACCTTGACAATACCCTCCACAAGCTGCACCTATGAGTGAAAAGAATGTGTGTGATCAGAAAACCAATGAAACAGCCTGTGGTTCTCTAAGAAACAAACCAAGGAACTGCCAACCAGAAGGAGAGGAGGTACAGTATGTGTGTACTTGGTGGGCTTACAGCAGACTCAGGGCAAATGGGATAAATCACCTTTAGAACTGAGGAAAAGTTGCAAGAGAGAGGTTATGATACAGAGGATGGAGTACATGGAGGTAGAATAATCTGAAGAATCAACAGAGAAAATCAGATTGAAGGGGAACTAGAGAAGTCACTAAATTCACCCACTAGCCCAAGGCACAATCAAGCTTTCCTCCCACCATCCTCCAAAAAAAGCAAAGAAGTCCACATTGTAGTGAGTGTAAGGATGCTGAAAGCCCAGGAAATCCCCTTCACTGAACCACGTATGATCATTTTGAATTAGTGTGGTGGAGGCTGGTTGGTATTTTAAAATGTCAAACAGCCATGGCAGTCCCTCTCTTCATTAAGACCTTCCACTTTGTGAATTACCAATTCACCTCCAGCCTTGAGGTCAAACAAAATAACTACTCATTAGACAGACGTCCATTCCTAATATGGGCAAGCCCATGTGTAAAACTCCACTGTGACTGACACGAGCTGAGTCATTCTTCCAGAGGACCTTGCAAGCAGTCAGAGGACAAACCATTCATCTTAGGTAAGCTCTCCACCAGTGCATAAAGCAGGCTGAAAGGACAGAGCAGGAAAAACAGCCTGTGTCACATCTGGTCAAATAAGACTCTACTTTCCAAAGCTGGCAAGCTGGCACTTTTGACAACCACTTGAATTCACTTCCGAAAATGTGAGATATGAGTGACATAACTGATGTCAGTACCACTGCGTCTGTCTTTTCTCATGGACTAGCTAGTTGCTAATGAGCAGTGGATATTTTGCATCTTGTCTGGGATTATTTGCTTCATCTACAGTTACTCTAGCATATAAGGGCTGTGTAATGGTAACAGCTACAAAATACAGAGGGAAGTTGGGCTTTGGGATGGAAGATGATGAAAACTCAATCAGTGACACTCCCACTTTTCAAGAAAAGTGAATACTGGAAGTGAATAATGGTAATGATTTTTACCTGAGTAATGCTGGGTGGAGATTAATTTTATTAAAAAAAAAATCTGCTTTTCATTGATTTGTTTCCAACTATGCATAATGAAAGGCAATAAATTAACCATTTCAGTATAAACAAAATGTAAGAATCACCATGAAAATTCAATTGCAAGAAAAGTCCTTTGCCAGTAAATAAAATTTTATAGCATGTGTAAATAACAGTTCAAGTGGCTCAATTTAGCAGTGACAAAAGCTGTTTTCACTGCAAAGTAATTGTTCAAATTGCCCCCTTACACAAAAAAAGCAGTTAAAATGAGCCAATTTATGTAGCATTGACAAGAATTGTTTTCAACTGCAGGCATTCTCTTAAAGCTGTTTAAAATTAAGTAGATGGTTGCCAAATTGATGCAATTACTTAGACATCATAAAAACGGTTTTAAAACTATAAATGCATTTACTAACAGTATTAAATTGAGGCAATTAGCTAACAGGAGCTTTAACCTTCCTCTAGACACCAGGAATCTCTTTGGACATGAGAAGTACTTTCATATCTGTCTTATTGTGCTTTATATTGACGATTAAGTAGGGGAATTACCTGGAGATAAATCACCAACAACAGCTTCCAGAGGTGTGCCTATCTGCAGCCATGCATTGCAGATGCTGTGTTCACGTTAATTGATGCTGCATGAACTGTGCTGATATTACTTAACTTTATGTTTCATGTATGTACATTTTGTTATTCAGACAATAAGTCTTTTACTGGAAAGCGTCTGGAAGCAAATCAACCCCATTAACAGAGAGCAATTGTAAGAAATGAGGCCTGTGAAATTCCTCCAGTTTTCTCCATCTCTGGAGTCCAGCTTCGTGCCGTACACCCCAGGACCCTGCCTGTTACACTGCTGACTTGGGAGATGCTGTGTGTGTCATTGTTCTTACAGTCTTCCCAGAAAGGGCTATCTGGTGTTAACTGATGTCAGTTAGGATGGTGGACTCTTGCTGATCTTAGAACACTCACTTCAATCCATTCGAGGTCATTCTGTGTGGCATTGGGCCAGCCACAGACACTCAGAAACACCAAGTCATATTAGAGCCACTGACACTTACACAAGGTTCTTTAATACTCAGTATAAGTTTAAGAGTGTGAGCCACAAAACTTTTAAGTGAGCCCTCAGAAGTGCAGATTTAGGTTGCTAAGTTTCCCAAGCCACTACAGTCCTGCTCTTGCGGGCGGGCATTCATCCTAAACCACTGAGGTCCCTTGGTTGAGGAGGACATCAAATCCACCTCCCTGTTCTTATCTGCAGAAGAAAATTGTCTCTTGAGAGTTCTAGATGCAAAATGTTTTTCTGACATGCGTACTTTAGTTTGGAGGGACTTTGTGCCCTTATCCTGAGTCTTGATAAAGAAAGTTGGAGTTGGAGTTTATCTGAACCTTTCTCTTTAGCATTTCCTAATGGTTACCTTAGGCAGCTCCTAAGATACACTATTCAATTTAATGGGTCTTATCAACCCTATTTGGAGATCTTTGACTTCCCCACACACTGCTCAGGCACTACTGGGCAGCAAATTCCTGTCCAAGATCCAGGTATTTTGCAAAAGCCTTGCAGCTTTCAGCATTGCAACACCTAATTTCGTTTCCAGATAGTTATCTCAGTTCCCATCTGTTAGTAGGAACAACAGTACTCATATATATTGGAGGAGTAGTGCCGGAGGGTTAAAAAAGGATATCTGGTTGTCAGATGCTGTAGGAAAGAAAACCATATGAAGGAAAAGAAGGAAGAGTTGTGTAGGACTCGTAGTAGATTAGCCTGAATTCTGATCAGTTTTGTTCAGCCAGTTCTGATCAGTTTTGTTCAACCCTTTCTGATCAGTTCTGATCAGTTTTGTTCCCCCCCTCCTAGGGGGAATATAAACCTCACAGAAGAATAATACATTCCCTCCCCCCAAAAAATTAAATAATAATAATAATAATTATTATAATAAAAAAATCAGTTGTCTGAGTTGCATTTCCCTGTGGGCCTTTTCGGAGCATCTTGATAAAAGCTTTGAAGATTCAAGTTCACACACCGAGTGGGCTGTTATATCGGGGAGGACAAGGGGTACTTAGCAACACTCAACTTTGGGACTCACAGAAAATGCTACCTTCTTGGCTGAATGTTCTCTACTGACACTGAGGGACTTTCAGGTAGGCTTTTTTATATCCATCATTTTTGTGTCCTTTCATTTTTTTGTGTCCATTCCTTTTGTGTCGTCCAGTTAGTCAAACTGTAACAAGGCAGAGAGATTTCCTTATGAGTTAGAGAGCCAGGTAAGAATTGAGGCTATGTAGAGATTACACCTTCCAAAAACTGAAATTCCTACTGCAAAAATTTACTACGGTCTTCTAAATAACTTGTGAGAGGTGCAGGGTACAGGTCTGATAGAGAGGAAAAGTAACAGGAGAGCCACTGACCATTGTTCTCAGCAGATTTGCACCCACCAAAGAAAAGGTTAATAATGAAAAAAGTCTGGTTATCATATATACCTCGTGTATATGCATAAAAAATAAGGTGGCTTAATGGCATTTCAGATGTTATATTTCAAAGTGCTATTTATTAACTGCAATGCAAATAATACACCTCAGAGAGGTAAAATGAGAATTACAAAACATTATAAATAACGCTGCCTCCGTACAATCCTGAACATCCACTGGTCAGACTATGTGACCAATACATCTGTTCTTGAACAGGCAGCAATCACAAGTATTGAGGCCATGTTACTGAGAACACAACTGCGATGGGCAGGGCACGTCTCCAGGATGAAGGACCACCGCCTCCCTAAGATCCTGCTCTATGGTGAACTTGCCACCGGCTGCCGCAAGAGAGGAGCTCCGAAGAAAAGATACAAGGACTCCCTGAAGCAACAACTCAGCCTCGGGCATATTGATCACCATAACTGGTCTACTCTGGCCTCTAATCGGGAGGCCTGGAGACAGACCATTTATATCGCTGCTGATGCTTTTGAGAAAGCGCGCAGGATCAGTCTTGAGGAGAAAAGACAACGCAGAAAGAACCGAGCCATGCAGAATTTACCATCTAAGGAGTCTTTCTGCTGTGTCTTTTGCAACCGGACTTGCCTTTCTCGTATTGGCCTTTTTAGCCACCAACGCGCTTGCAAGAAACGTGGGTAGAGCCCTTCCCAAATCTTCGTTCGCGAAGCCTAGCCATGACTATAAATAACAACTCCTGTTCCTTGTTAAAACTTTCTTCACATATCTTTAAAATTTTGGGCAGGTATCTTCCTCACAGAATCTGCTCAATAATTCTTCATGTACTAATCAGACTCTGATAATTTGTCTAAAATAAAATAATGTATATCATCAGAGAGCAGCTATCAATATTTAACTGTCAGACTGGAAAGTTTCACACAGAGTAGAGTTCTGTGAAGCTCTGTTGTGAGTCCATCCAATATTTTCATTGAAGTCCTGGATGTAGGAATTGAGAGTTTGCTATTAAATCTTCAGATAAACAGAGCCTGGAAAGGGCCACAAGCATTTGTTATGATCTGATTTTTAAGAGATGCCTCTGCCCGAATCAAGGTGCAAACAAGACCATATGCTGAAGTCAATAGTATGGATTTTATTTAACAGTAAATGTGAGGTAGAGAGATAGAAAGAAATAAGGCGATGGGGGAGGGGGGAAGAGAGAGAGAGAGGAAGCATAAGATAGTCACCACCTTGTGGATCCCATTGCCCGGTTGGTCCTTCTTCACCCTGGTCTTCCAGGACCCTGGACCCCCCCCCCCCCCGGGGGGTCCTGGAGTCGTTCTTCTGGGGCATCACCTTCATACAGTCCAAATTCCGGGTATTCATGGAGCATAGATATGTTCCCATAATTTGGGATGGTATGTGTATAAGTAGTTGCTTTCTTTACCGCAGTGTGCCACTGTTGGAAATTTTGTCTGGTGTGCTAGCCAAACCTCACCTCCATTAGGCCTGAAATTAGTGCCTTCCTATTGCAAATTCCTCTCTCTTCTGTGCTTATCTCAAGTTCCTGCTTTGATGGCTTATCTTATGGCAAGTTCCTTCTGTGGCTTTGACAGTGTTTTGAGACAGTCAATTGCATTCTTTAAGTCCTTACAGCACTTTGGAGGAGAGGTCTAGAACTCCAAATTGCCTCAACAAATTCAAAAAGTGTTCTTAAAAAGTAGGAGGCTGTTCAACAAGGAAAAGTGGAAAATATTAGATATGCCTAGGGATAATCAGTGGCACAAAATCAAGACAGGAAAAGAATCACAGACCTCTCAGAAAAAAAAAAGATAATTTTAGCAAGATACATAAGAAGTGATGTAGGTATTATTTAACATTTCTTTCATTATAGGCAGCAGTAAATAACACCTCAACTGAAGTTGTCCACGTGAGGCATTGCACATCAAGACAACCGTGGACAAGGTAGATCAAATTTTAAAGCCAGTCAGCAGAAAAATCAGAAAAACAAAACTTGAGGGCAAAGAATGAAGGAGGTAGATTTGCTTAATATGGAAAATGGACTAATTCAGGAGACATAGCTATAATCTGAAAAATTTTTAAAGGATTTTGCAAAGGGGAAGAAAATAAGCTCTTCTCATACATACTGGAGATAGGGTACAGTCCGAGAAACTTGAACTGGAGCAAAGAAAATTTAGGATAGATACTCAGCAAAATCTTCTAACAGGCAGGAGAGTTAAGAACTCAATAGACTGTGTAAGGAAGCTGTGAAGTCCCTGTTTGTTGACAGTTTTAAAGAACAAATTAAACCAATCTCTCTGAGGAATGAGATACTGTGAAACCTGCTATTGAGCATGACAAAGGGAAAATTAAATGACCACCCAAGGTCTCTTCCAGTGTTGTTTCTTGTAATTCTTCACCCAAGAGCATCCTCAGCAAAATATTCAGGCAAGAAGTCTTTCAGCCTCACATGCCACTGCCCAGTTTCTAGACTGTTCATACTTTGCTCGTATTGACTGCCTTTTATTTCAAAAGGAACTTAAATTTCCAAATAACTGAATTACTTTGCTGCATTTGTACTATTGATCAATTATTTCTGTCTGATTCAGCATAAGATATCCACAATTCTGCAGGAAATATACAGACTTTCAATTTACCAGAGCATGCGCTCATCAATGAGCAGCATGCAAGAAAACCTTTTTTGTCTATCAGCCTCTGCTTTTTAATCTTTTTCCACTTTCACTTCTTGTAGTATCACAGTTCAATGCATTTTTTATGAAGGTTTATTCTGGCTTCTTGTCTCCAGAGCCTCTTCCTGCAATTCTCAGGCAGGCGAGCTGAGCCACTAGGAGTTCACAACATAATATTTGCCTATTTCTTCTCTGCTGGAAAGAAACAGCTTGCTGCTTTCCTGCCTTCCTTGCCTCCTCTTCTGTGCATTCATTTTGTTGTGCTTTCTCAGTCTGGGGAGGTCATTATATGAGGCATGGTATGTTAGCCACTGTGTAATTCACAAAGGAATTTCTTGTGTCTTGACATTACAAATGTTTATCAGTGTAAATTTAAATAATCAGCTTTACCAAAAGCATTTTCTGGACATTTTTTTTTCACTCTGACTGCTCATAACTGGACTCTCAGTGGTCTGTGGCTTCATTGTGCCAGGAATGGTGAGTTCACACTGGTCAGAGTGCTTCTACTTCTAGCTGATGTATCTTTCCACATTTCTTTTTCTAAAAAAGAACATAGTATGGGCTGTGGTATTGTTTATTCATGTGTTTTGGAGCTTTCTTTTGTTTGTTTGTTTGTTTGTTTTTGAGTAAAGTTTGTAGGCATTAAAGTTTTAAGGTTCTTAATTCAGGAATTTCTGATTATTGGCATTTTTTTCTAAGATAGGAAATCAAAATCGAAACTACTGCTGTTCAGTAGAATGCAGAACTAAAAAGTGAATGTCTCCATGGTTTTATGCTGCCTGAGTTGCTAAGAGTCTTTGTTATTTCATTTTGCCAAGCCTGATTATAGCACACTTTGCAGAGGATTTTTTTACAATTACATTCCTCTTTATATTGTAAACTCTATAGTGAAACAATTGACTTCTTTTTCTGTGCTATGCCTTACACCCTGGGATCATGCTGTATTCCAAGCCTTGAGAACTTACTGTACTAGAGATAATGAATGAAAACAGATCATGCTAAGTTGCATGACCCAGATGCAACATAACAAATAACCATGGAAATGACAATGGCTCTTTCTTGAGGTCTTAGTTTTCTCCTACTGGAAGAAAACCTCTAATCAGTAGAGTTTTGACAGAAGAAGAATGGTATTCTATAACTGATATTTTCATTTAGTGATCTGAAAAGATCGCAAAAGTAGGAGAATTGGCCAAGCAGAGTAACACTCCCTAGATACGTCAAAAACATGTTTCCCCTAAAAAGTAGATGAGACTGCAGTTTTCTGATAATACCTGCTGCCCTAAGTTTGTGGGGTCATGTGGTCCTTTGTGCATAAATATCACTGTGACTAGATTCTATTGTGTACAAATGTCTGTGAATCACTCAAACATTTCAGTGTTATTTTTCTGCTAGTGATTAAAATCTTGGACTTGTGCCTGTCATTCATTATTCATTATTCAACATGAAAAAAAGTTTGGTAACTGGCAGAAAACAAGAACAATACCAACAGGCTTGGGTAACATAATGTATAATTAAAATGAATAATTTCAGTCAACAAATTAAAAATCTAGTCCCTTAGTAATGTTTTCAAATAAGCCATAGGTGCTGAGAAGAAATTGAATTGCAAATTTTTAGCAAAAAGAAAATAAAAGGTGAAATAAAACCCAACAATATTTAGTAAGTAAGTCAATTAACCACTTGTTTTTCCATTGGCCCCAGCTTTTAAGAATTTGTATTGCTGAAGCTATTGCAAGCTTTAGGAACAGATTCAACAACTGGGGACATTATATTTCCTTTTCCAACATCCATATGAGTCTACATTAATGAATATTAAACTACTCAAATTACCTAACAATTCTACTTCTGACAGGTTTTGCAGAGATACTTAAACTTATCATTTTAAACTCTCTGATATTGTAGACATAGCATCATTCAGTACAATGTCAATATGCAAGAAAGAAGAAATAAGGTATTTCAGTGGTTCCACTAACTCTGAACTTTTAAGAAAGATATTACCTAGAACTGAAATTTGCATGGACATATTTAAATGAAGAGAACTTACTACTTCTGAATGCTAAAGGATCATATACTAATTTCATATCTTTACTTGAAAATTCAATATTAAAATTCAAAAGACAAGTAGCCTGGGATGTTCTACTGCTTTAAGACATAAAACTGTCACTGAGAGGATGTCTTTTGTACCCTGTTACTCAGATGCATCCCTTACTTTTAGTGTACTAATATATTAAGCAAAATGCAGCTGCAGACATGATCTGAACAAGCTTGATAAAAACAGACTGACATCTAGCTTCTCTGAATTTCTCCTGAATGCAATTAAAACAAAAAAAAGATTAAAAAATCAGCTTTTCTGAGATGCATTAAACGTATTTTTGAGTTTTGATGTTCTCAATTATGTGCAGCAGTTCACAAATTATAAATTCAGAGTACATCACATAAAACCCAGGCAGTTACAGTGAAGGCCAAAACTTTCATCGTTAACTGGAAAAGATGATCTGCAATGAATCCAAGTAGTTATTGTATTAACAGGGCAATGTTCTCTGCCTCTCAGTTTGGATGAAAAGAAAATTGTATTATAAACTTTCCAACTCACATCACAAGCAGAGTATTGTGTAAAGATCTTTGGTGTCTTTGTTTCTATTCAAACTCATTTTTAGATTGTTAAAAAAAAACTAGTTTATCCTCTTCTCCCAAAACCCACTTGCAAAAACCAGCAAGTTTTCCTCAGAAGTTAACTTTAATCATCAAAAAACACCTTGTCAGTTTAAATATTTATTTTTTTATTTATTTGGGAGTTATGAGGTCTATTGTGACTTAACTCCCTGGCTAAACTGCATCCTAAGGAAGAGATACTACCTTTCTGAGTAGTCTCTCCTCTGCCTAGGACAGCCGCTGCAACTGCTGAGTTAATGCAAGGATTCATCTGCCCTAAATTAGTCATCTAAGCAGTTAGACTTGTGTATCTAAGTTTGTTACCCTTGAGTATTTTTACATTCAGTGGAGAGAAATACTAATCTCCAGAAAGTAATTTTATCCAACCCTCATAAGGAAGACAATACACAAGAATCTTCTCCTGAAAGCCCTTCCACTCTGTTAACTACACAGAGCCAAGGATGATTAGCAAGGCTCTGATGCCACAGGGCTTTAGTTAGTATAGATGAATCCCACACAAATTGTTTTTTGATTAATTACTAAACTTCTTAAAATTGGAGACTTCAACTCTGCAGGAGAATTACCAAGGGGAGTTTTCTTGGCAGACTGTTCATGTGCATATGCAGTGGGTCACTAAGTTTGGCTTTGGGTCGTATTGCTGAGCATTTTATTCTGAGTGATACCATTCTGAAGATAATTACACAAAGAGTAAAATGCCAGACAATTTGCATAAGGAGAGAAAACTATGAAATGATAGCAGCATTTTTAGACATCATTCATAAAAGTGGCTGAGAAGGGAACATCTTCTTGTTCCTCCAGCTGATAAAACTGAATCCCTTAGTCAACTAGTTCCTTTTCATTTTCATATATAAATATGCATATAAAAGTATAAATGTTTCTTACGAATCTTATTGATTCTGCCCTTTTTCTCTAAGCTGCATTCTGCAACTGCAGAATTCAAGAGAATTTTCTATTTTATAACTCACAGAAACAAAAAATGCAAATTACCTGTTTGGAGATACCAGAGGAAGTCTGGAAGGCCACATGAAAGGAAGAAAGTAAGAAACAGGAAGAGCGTGTAGTTACAGCTCTGGATTGCATTTTGGATTTAAGATAAAAGAAAAACCCAGAAAAGTGACAGAGAGATAAGAAGGTTTCAGCTTTTAGTTGCTGTTGTTGTTGGGTTTTTTTTGAAGGAATCCAGCCGTGACACATGCTGATCACAGAATCACAGAACACTCCTTGATGTCAACATGTTTAACCGAGGAATTCTTAAAAGCAAATATTTCAACTCCCTTCCCTCATTTTTATGACCAAAATTATTTTCTAATTGAATTCTAGTAGATTCAGTGTCTCAAAATTAATTATTTTCAACAACTTAGCAGTCCAAGAAAGCTTACCCTGTCTTCTTCAGAAGATCCAGATTTAGCTGTTGTCTATTTCAGCTTTTTGAGAGGTAAATCATCTAAACTTAGGACCTAATCCTGTGTATATCATTGTCCAGTTGG
Organism: Neopelma chrysocephalum; assembly: GCF_003984885.1. Classification (NCBI taxonomy): domain Eukaryota; kingdom Metazoa; phylum Chordata; class Aves; order Passeriformes; family Pipridae; genus Neopelma; species Neopelma chrysocephalum. The sequence continues at coordinate 2,445,685 of NW_020897704.1, forward strand.
AACTGTGAACCAAATAAATGGTATGCGTGTGACCTCTCAAAATCCTAAAGTTGTAACAAGTGCATCGTACAGGGAGAATTGCAGGGCAATAACCTTATGCATTAAATGAATCCCAGAAGACTTTTACTGTGATGGAGTTAGTCACCTGTTGTCTTCAGGTTCCTGAATATATCATAGCACAGCCCTGCGAATAGGGAAGCTAAATCTCTTGTGTTTTTGGTCTTCTTTGTATGTTTACACTATATGAGGTAGGTAGAGCAAGCACTAGCTAATCAGAATAGTAATAGTTTGTGTTCATTTGCATCAGCACGTTTTTCTGCAGGGATGCAAGACAATAGGGAATCCAAATAGGAGCTGAAAAGATTAATTAGAAAGAAGCAAGATTCTGCTTCTTTCATATTGACCTTATTGTGGCAAATTTTGGGGGCCTTCATATTGCTTAAAAATGCACCCGTGGACACTTTTTTAGGGGTTTAACTAGAACTTTTTTTTAAATTAGCACATAAAAAGGTAGGACAAGCTGCATAAAGATAGTGTTTAGAGTAGCTGAGGTGATGCCTTTCTCACATTAGTTAATTGAAATATGCTTCCCAAGCAGAAATGGCTTCAGGAAGTGACCAGCCAAAACACTCCCACTGGTTCAGGCACAAAGATTATTTTTTTATATATTGAGAATGTTTTGGTCTTGTTGAATGAATTTGCTAGCCCACTAGAAGATTTGGCTGTTTTCAGATACATGTTCTTTAAGCTTAAGTGCTCTATTCCCAATATTCAAATTTCTCTAAAAGTGCTGTTTAGTTAGCAAGAACTTTTCACTTCATGTTTATAGGTTACCATGACTATCCTACAGTATTTCAAATTTTAAGCCAACGCATGCCTTAATAAACTCAGTGACCTCTTTGAAAATGGCTAGAATAAGATACTTGCAAAATGTGCCCTCTAAATCTAGTTTGCCAAGGTTATTATACTTGTCAATATGTCCTTTCATACATCCAGACAAGAACATATTCTACTTTGGAAAGTTCCTAATATAAGCAGTGCTGTCTTAGGTAATGATTGAATGTCAGGTCCAGTATTAGCACACAGCTGTAGTACACAAATGCCTGACAGAATTTAATGAATATGTTATGGCTCTGAATCTTTTACCTTGACTTTGTGCTTCTTCTCATGACTTGCAATATCTCTGGCATGACAGTAAATTATAGGATCTTATTTTTTTCCCTCCTGTGATACTTAAGGCACTATTTATTTTGATGTTATTTCACTGCAGAGAGAAATGTGATGTTCACGCTAATTGTGACAATCAATGGCAAGCTAATAGCTCCAGGGACGGTGTTGAGTTGCTCCCTTTTAACACTAGAGGGAAGTGTGCGTAAAGGCACTAAGGGACCGTGCAGCATGCACTTCAGTAATTTTTTAGATGAACAACATTTTTTTTTTAAGGTTAAGGACTTGGGACCATTAATGATGAAAGGCAAAGCAGTACAATGTATCAGGCAGTGGTGTAGAGTTGAGACAACCCGAATCCTGTGACCAGCCTTCCAGTGATTTCTGGCCAGGAACTTTACCTCCCATTTATCTGTTTAGACTGCTCATTCTTTAAAAGCATCTGTTTGGACCAATTTTCGAGTTGACAGAGAGCAGCACACACTTGCAGAAGTAGAAGCATACAACTGTCTTGAGAATAAGGAACAACTTAAAACCAAGAAAGAATAGAAACATTTAGGGGTTATCAAATGCTGTTCCTATAGCTGTCATCCTGTGGCCTCTTTTATGCACAGATACTGTGGGTAGCCCACCAGTTCACCATTAAGAACTTCAGTGGTTTTCCAGCTTCACTTTGGTATAGGGACACAGAACAAACCTTTACAATAGAGAGGAAAGACTGTTAACTAAATGTTGTAAGGACATTTGCTCCGTGTTATTTATGATGGATTAGATGTGCTCTCTCCATTAACAATAAATAGAAGTATTAATCTCATTTACAGGAAAAGCTTTACCCCATAAGTGCTATTCTTCACTGCTGTTGGCAGATCATGAGGTAGGAGTCTGAATATATGTAAAGAATTCCTTGGTGATGTTATGCTGACCCATGTGAATCCTGATCCAATGTCCACTTCATCTAGAGGAGAGAGTCCCATGATTTCAGTGAGCTTTAAGTATGTACATAGATCTACATAATCATACTGCTCAAGTGTCAGGTAAAGCTGAAGAATTAAAGGAAATCAGAAGAGACTTAGGAAGAGGAATTGTACTCAGAGGGTAAAGACTAACTGAGAATTATTTTCTAACTCTGGTAATCTGTGTGTTCATCTGTCTCATACCAATATCTCAGCAGAGGAACTTTTTTTTTCTGAATAATTCACGTGGAAGTATTATGACAGTCAATAGACAGGTATGGCTTTTGGGGTGCCAATTAAACAGTGGTACTTCAGAAGAAGTTCTTACAGTTTGTGATGAATGATAAAATAAATTACTTACATGGTATGTATTTTAAAAAATTAAAGAACTTGCCTTTTGTGTTAAATTAGCAAATAGCAATGCATAGCATGAAGAAAGTAGCCATTTGTCATATAGCTAAAGTGTTATAAGTTTATATTATAATACGCCTTCACACCCACTGAAAACATTGAAAATGGTTATTCTAACAAAACACAAATTAGTGTCCATAATAAAGTCATCAGGCCATGGAAAACACTTATATCTTAGTCTTGGTTCTTCCTTATCTCTGTACTGCTTTTGGAACTATACCTTTTACATATCCCATGCCATTCATGGCCTTTCTCAGACTATTTACACAATGCTCAGGAATTTACACAATCCTACAACACAGTGCCTCACCTCACTCTTATGCCACATATGGCTTCTTCAAATCTTCACAGACCATGTTCCCCCAAATGTGCTTCACTGGACTTATGCCTGACCAGTGTTTCTGATCCCTCTGTAATTAAAAAAAAAAAATCCTATTGTATTAAACCTGTAATCCCATTCAAGAATACTTTCTGTGTGATTTTTTTGAATTTAAATGGAGAAGAGAAAGTGAAGACTTCAATTGTAATTGAATGCAAAAAAGAAATTATTCTTTTTTTCCTGCCAAAATAGTAAAAATTACAGTAATCTACTAATTTAGATTGGATGAAATACTCTATTAAGTCAGATCTCTCCCTCAGTGTTTTGTTTCCAAGCACTTCTCGCACGAGCAATGGAGACAAAGCTGGACTTGTCATTACTGAGGGAACATTAGTATTTTATTCAGCTACTGGCAAACTGGTCTTACCTAGCTACTGATTTACTCAGCTTCTGGTTGGAACACTTGTTTCCAACCAATAAACTGAAATTCAGCTCTACCTGAAGAAACTCAAAAGTTCATCTTCTAGAACCCAATAGGTACAAGCTGCTTGATACTTCAAATATCTCACTTGCTCAATATTATTCAGTGAAGAAAAGTCACCACATCTATTAAGAATACTTAATGCATGATATTAATAAAATAGTATAGTTAAAAATCTGCAGTTATATTAAGACATTTGCAGACTGGTAGATAAGAGAACAAAGCACAATATCAGAGAACAGTTCTTTTTTATGAGTCAACAACATAATCACTGGATTTGGGGTATAGTAGTTAAGCTATAATCTAAGTGGTAGAAGAAACCTTTTTGAGGACCCTACATCATAATATTAAATAAGCAAGAAAGGGTGATGGCACTCTGCTGGATTTGGTTTACCAGGACAGGAATGACCAGTATTATCACCATCTGTAGATGGAAGGAAAAGCAGATCTAAAAGTTTTCTCAGAAAAAAACGTATCACCTAAGGGACACTTTTTTTCACAACACCGAAGAACATGGGAGTGTAGAGTTTGGGAAAGTTTGGAGGAGCATTCAAACTTGGAATTTCTTGAGACATTCTTGTCACTTGATTTTCTGTTTCATTTAACCTGAAACCAATGTGGATTCACGTGTGCCTTTGCTGTCTTCAACCTGGAATATTAACACATTCTGCACAATTTTAATTCACTGGCTTCACTTTGCTATTTACATATCACATGGGGTTCACATTTTCCATAGGAAACAAATGAACATCTCTCCATAACACCACTGTGATTTATTTTCATACCTCTCAATTTTAATTCTTTTCAGCTGCCAGCATATCTGTATAATTTCCTCCCCCCCCCAGGTAACTACCCCCTAAGGAGAAAGCAGAGGGTAGGGGGACAAACATGCAGTATGGAGCATTTTAGGCATAAAGATTAGGCATCAGAAATCATTTAGGCACAAGTGATTGAATCAACATTTTTAAACCTACTGGCATAAGACTACCACATCTTCTTGCATGACAGCAGAGCCAGGGGCTGTGATTCATGGGTAGTTGAAACTTACAGTTCTCTACTGTCTTGTCATGTTGAATAAAAGCAGCTCAAAAGCTTATTCTAGAGGAAATACTTTTTAGTTACCTTGAAGGCCATTTAGACTAATTTTGCTTTTTTTTTCTTCCCACAAAGAGAGTTTTTTTACAGTTTTCATTAGCCTGCAGGTCTCCCTTAACATCGTAGTGGTGAATAGCTGTGGTGGACACCAGGATTATTATTTATCTGAACAGAAAAGCTGAGTGGGTGATAATTTCAGCTAGTCAAAGGAGAGATAAAGCTGAATATCATATTAATGACGAGACTTTTTGCTTCTGTATTGTGGGCACTAAGTACTTGCACATATTTAAAAAATTATTACTTTAATTGTTCATTAATTGTAGTTCAGTCAGAAAGTATGAAGTGCTATCATTTCCCGCTCTGTAAGTTCTAAAAAATTTTAGGTGTCAGAGCAAATTTTGCTGCCAAGAGTCATGACAACCATAAACATATTGGTTTCAAATAACTAGTCAAGAAGCCTAGAGTGGAAAATGCAAAGGAATCTAAACATGAACATCCATTTATAACCAAAAATATGTGCAGCTGCATACTCAAAATGAAAAGATGGGTAATCTGCTAAAAGAGAAGAGGTCACCCTTCAGATCTATTTTGTCCAGAAGTGTCAGCACTAGTGTGGAGCAAACCATTAACAACTTCTTTCCTCTGTCCTAGCCCTGATGTACCACAGGTGCTCTTCTACTTTTCTGAAGTTTGTCTCAGGGCTGTTTCTGCCAGGCAGATTTTATAGACTGAAGTTTCTTTCTCCTACACCTTACATATTTTTCTCATTTTTTTATTACACTGGAAAGCATAACAATGTCAGGGCAAGAGGGAGGTCAGCTAAAGAGGTAAAATAGTGCTAGTTTAACACCAAACTAGAAAGAGGCAGGAAAGCTGAAAGGGAGGATTTTCCTTCCTCTGCCCAAGATTATTCCTACTTTTAAAAAATTTATTTATTTTTGTCATGTTCCCCCCCCGCCAAATGTGAAGGTTCCTGTAACCATGTACAATTCTCTTGGGAAAGTTTGTCTGCCTCCTCTCTCTGGCACTTTGAATGCAATGCTGGGTAGAGGAAGATATCTAACATTTCTATTTGAATTACTTGTACTCTCAGTGAGAGTAATAGTTTGCAAATCTAAGCAAAAGGACTTTCTTCAGTCATGTAACTCACTGGAGAAGAGATATCTTTTTGATAGAATCACAGAATCATTTAGGTTGGAAATTACCTTTAAGATAATCAAGTCCAATCACAAACCTAACATTGTTAATTCCACCATTAAACCATGTCCCTTGGCACTGTGTCTACAAGGCAGAATGGACCTTCTGCAGCTAATTTTTTTTCTCCATTAACTAGGCAAGAATTTGGACAGTTATATGAGGAGGACTGGAAAATAACTCCTCTGCTTTCCTTCCTCCAGACTAAAATGAAGCCATTTTGGAAGTCAAGACACAAACTGTTCAAATGGAATCCTGTCCCTGATTTTCCCTTCGTGTCTTAAAGATCTAAGAGACAAATGGCACTGCAGGCAATAGGGCATCTTCTGTTGGCTCCCACCCTGTCAGAGGATGCCAGTTAGCGCTAAGTTCAGTGCACCAAATCTGTCACAGAGGTATGGAGAGAGATGGATATGTTGTATGAACTGTGCCATGATTTCATGAAATAAAGTATCTTCCTCAAACACAAGTTAAATAGTACATTATGGAATGTTTATTTGTTGTTCTAGCATCAAGGAAATGTCTTTAACATAGGGAGATCAAAGAAACTTGTTTTGGCTGGACTTCTAGCAAAACAGCACAATGTCCCCTCCCCATCCCAAACCAACAAAAAGGAAAAAGCAATTCCTGTTTCCTTCTACTAGCTGGTATTCAGTTGCAGTCTTATTTAGCACAGGTGGTAGAATTTTTTTTCCAGCCAGAATAACCTGACAACCTATTGCTGAGCACTCGGATTTCAATGCACAGCTTTTGATACAGCCGTGTTTAAGTAATGAGATGGCTCCCGGGAAACACATGCAGTTTTTGTATCCATCTGTAGGTAATCCCTTCAAGTAAAAACTTGGGGTTTAGCTACTTTAGCAAGGAAATAAATTATATGAACTGTGTAACAGTCTTCCAGATGTGAGCAGTTGTGATGAATTGGTGCCACAGCTGATTCAGCTGTAGAACATAACCCAGCACTTGCTATACTTCAGGTTTGTCAAGAAGAAAATCCCTTGGAGACAAAGCTAAAATTGATTGTATGAAGCACATAGCACCAAGAGAAGTTTATTTTTATCATAATTTCTGTCATTTAGGTATGTTGTTCCATTTTTTTTCCTAGTCCCCTGTAGTGATTAGTAGCAATACTGAATTCTGATAAATGTTTATATCTTCTATAGGTTGAATTATTTTAAGAGATCAATTCCTAACCTGCTAATTATGGATGCAAGTAGATGAAATTTTTTGATCATCCATATTTTTAGCTGTGCTGGAGCATGCTTGATCAGAAATTATATTAGGGTACAACAGTTGATGGAGGATAGACTGGCATATTGCTGAGTTTTATGCTTTAAATGCTGAAATAACTTAAGAAAATGAAAAGTAATAAATTTAAGAAGTAAAGCCCTCAGATGGCCTTTCTCCACTCTGCTATTTGGAATGCAATAATCAGCTAGGATTCCTTGATGTCCAAGCTCTGATATATCATTTTAATATAAATGCTACAACTGACCTAAATTCAAAATTTGCATTAGGAAATATTCCTTCAGTCAACCTATTCTATGTTCCTGTACTGTGCTTAGAGCAGGTCTCAACATTGCTGCTGTTTTTCCAAAAACTGATTTTGATTGTATCTGTAGACCAGATCTGCAAATTACTTACATTTGATCAGAATCCTTTTTTTTCTATATTATCTTCCTCATTTACCAAAATAGAACTAATTAGATAAAAAACAAGGAAATTAGATTTAAACTCCCTAAACCTCTGTTCAGCTTTGCATTTACCTTGAGTGTATTTTGGTTGATGAGAGTACATTTACTCAGGCTAGTGTGAGACCTTCAGAGTCAGTTTTCTGCAGAAATGGGGAGGGTGCTGTGGGCTTTGTGCAGGGAGTCACCAGGATAAGCAGAGAGTCTTTGGTGATAGTAAGCGGCTAACTCAAGCCACTTTTCTCTCAGGTGGATGGTGCTGAAGAACAAACCCACCAAGATAGCCTGTGGGTGATGGAAGGGGAAAAGGGGAGAATGAGAGTATAAGAGCTAAAAGGAACAAGTTAAAATTTTGGAAGGATGGAGCAAAAGGGTAAAAGACCTGGAGGTGAAGTAAAATCAAGAGTAAGTGATATTGCCGGTTCCAAGAACACAGGCAAAAGGAGCCTTGATGAGTAGAAGATGAGAGGAAGGCCAGAAATATTAATCATGGTGACAGTTTGGATCATATTTTCAGATTATGTCCCTGCACTTTCTCACAGGCTGATTTCTTTCTACGCTGTATTTTCTCTTTCCTCCTCTCTTATTCTCAAATAAGCTCAGCTGCAAGAGCTGAGAATGAAAAGTCAGTGAGATGAAACTGGAAAAAATGTGAAGTTACAGCCAGTAAAAGTACAAATGAAAAACTATATGCCAGTACAGTATATATAATATCCTCAAAGAAGTTGTCCATTATTACTGAAAGATCAGCATCTGCAGAATAGTTTTCTGCACATTTATGTCAATTCTTTGTATTTTTTTTCTCTTCTGCTGCTCACAAGAAATGAACCTCAGTAACTACAACTTTTGCTGTGGAAGGGTTTTTAGGTAGTCATTCCTTGAAAAGGGAAAATAGTACTGACAAGGAATGAATCTTAATGATTGTGGTTCATGGCAGGACTGACTTCTCTAACACTTCAAAGCTCCACAAAACTTTTAATGGGACTTTGCATTTTTCTCCTTCTCAAAGTATTCTTTATAGTGAAATGAAGATAAGATGATTATTCCTCACTGAGAGTCTGAAGCCAAAGTGACCTTTGATCTATTTTTGTCTTTCAACAGATCTTATCTGTTTATTTGATAAAGAATAAAGGTGACTGATGTATAAAATCGGAAATAGAGATTTCCCAGTATGGAAAAATTAAACATCTTTAAGTTCATTCTATCATTTATTTGTTCATTACTGCAAAGTAATCCACTGCATAGAAAGAATAAGTTATGACATTTGGAATTGTTTAAATTGTTATTCTCCATATAATCAAGTGTTTTGTGCAGCATACTATAACTTTAAATACAGCCGTGCCAGGTACTAGTGAAATATTTTCATGAATACATAGGAATATAAAAATGGCCAGATCATGGAGCCTAATAAACAGCAAAACTTTCCAAATCATAATACTGATTACAGATAGGCTTAATTCATTTAAATGCCGTATGTAATTCAGCTCAACTAGTGTTAGTTATTTAAAAGTCTAAGCAAATCTTTACGATCATAGCCCAGAGAACGTGCCCAAGTGGAAAGACTTTCTTTTTAACTGCTATTCTCCCTCATTAACTACTCTGGGAACAGTAAAACCTGTTCGGATTAAATGAATTGGTTGGTAGGTCGAAATGCTACATGATCTTAAGAAAAATGAACATGTCAAATAGCTACCAGAAATCAGTTTAGACAGATTTGGATATATTATTTCAATACAGCGAGATAGTATCCCAGAAGGAGTTAGTTGTGATCTTTCAATCCTGGTTTAGCTGAGGATTACAAAAGTTGGGAATTTGAGCAAGAATGGTCACACTGAATTCAGCTACGTACTTGTGAAAGTGGTTGCAGAATAAGGGGATGACAGGATGAATGGCAACAAGAGTGTGACAGAGGGAATGAGTTGGGTTGTCTTACAGTCTCATTTAAGCCTAATTTACAGCAGAGTGACTTGAAGTAGGACTGAAAAAATCAAAGACTTTTTTCACTTTACATTTGCTTTACAATCAAACAACACATATCACTTTGTCAAAGAGGTTTTTGATGACTTCCAGCCTTCCCATCCTTTTCCTGTCGACTAACTGGTAAAGGGGATAAACTTCTCAGAATCTAAAAATGGAAAATATTTATCTCTCCATCTTCCCCTGCCCAGATAGGCCACAGTAAACAACTTCCTTTTGATATTAGACTATTTAGTTTCAAAAATCAGCTATGCAACAAGCCACCCAAACAACAAACCTGCTTGCTCAAAACAAAGCTTTGAACAAGCAAATACAGAGCTATTGCTAAATGTTATTGCCCAGACTGATATTGGGTAATGCACTGCTCTTAGATACTCTTCCTGTTTATGTAAGGCAAATTGAAGTAAACGCTAAAATGAAATACATGTACTTTTACCAGTAGAGAAAAAACTGTAGCCAGTCAATTTTCCTTTACCCAAAAAAGAAAATGAGGGAAATGGGCACTAAATAGAACTTTGCACAATAGTAGCTGCAGGGAACACAGATTGATTGCCCTTTCAGTAATTAAAATCACATAATAAGTTTTCAGTCACCACCAATGTAATTATTCAGACTTCACTAAGTGCACATTAAAGGCTTGATAAAATTTTTAGGTGACAATTGAATACTGTGCTAAGGATCTTACCCCCTAAAATGGATCCAATTAAAGATCACTGAGAAGTTATTTTCTCCTCACCAGCTAAATAAAGTAATAACTGAAAATTCATTTAGTTCTAACAAAGTTTTTATTTTGGTTTGTTTTTTCTTTGCCAAATCAGAAAACAAATGAAAAATAATCATGTGTTTATTGAAGCATTACATTCAGCATGAACAGAATATTTGATTTTCAGATACTTTAGGACAAGTAATAAAATAAAGAGGTAGAATTAATGATAATTTAGTCATTGATTTCTTTTATTCAGTTTCTAAGGATTAGCAAAATTCTCAGGAAGACCAAAGGCTCATGTTTATTTCTGTGTTATACTTGAGCAGATTTGAACCAATATATCTCAGGAAGTTTCCCAAAATACATGCTGTGCTGGTATAAATAGCATCATCCTACACTGAGGTGCCCTTTCTCTGTATTGTTGGTCATATGCTGTTTCATGTTAATATTGAAAGACTCGCTGGAGCAGGGACTGGAATGAAAATGTCCAACATCCTCTGAGAGTGCCCAGCAGATCAAGCTAGATAGTGAAATAATTCACTCCTTCACATGATAGTTCAATGAATTTTAAATAGTCTACACTGAGCTCAGCAGCTCTAAGAGACTGATAGTACTTTACTGGTGTGTGGCAGTTGTGAGTTCAGATCCCTTCAGGCAGAAAGGCTTGATCCCTGGTCTCTCAAACAGTGAATAAGTGTCTAAGCTAGTGGATAAAAAGGAATGGTAATAACACCATTCCCTCAAATACATTTGTTAAGCTACAAATATCTGGAGAGACTGGACCAAGTTCATGAACAATTTCTTTTGAAAGAAGACATTTTTAAAATGCAAAATTAGTCACATTAAAAGCAAACAAGAAACAGTTGCATACAGGATCTCCAATTTTTTGTGTTTGGTTTCAGGGGTATATCTCACTAAATGATTCACATCATTCCATATGAGTCTTCCTTTCCTCATCATTAAAGATCTCTTCTCAGGTGTTATGCAGCATCCGTACGCTGTGATAGCAATTATTTTCTGTATGACTCCAAACCAACTATGAAAATATTGAACAATGCGGAACCAATTACTGTCCTGTTCAGAACTCCTGGACAGATATGTCTCGGATAAAAAGCTCTGTGAACTTTTTACCTCAGCATCCTGTAGATTCCTGTGCCTGAATACTGAGTAAAATCTTCTGGTAGTCTTAAAATTGCCTTCCAAGCAGATGGATTCCCATAAGACTAATCTTTCTCACCAGGACCTGATCAGCAGGGCTTTTGAGACATCTAAACATAGAGGAAAAAGACAGAATAGACTCAACTATGTTAGAAAAGTGGTTACTGCATTTCACCTCTGAACCATATGGATGATGTAGTAGGGGAGAAGCCCTGCTGCTGTTAGCCATGCCATGGCAGTTCTCTTCTGTTTCCATTATTGTCACTTTGGCTTCACTCATCATAAAATTATGTGGAGGATGGGGGCAATGAAGACCTAAAACTCCACACACTTGTTATTCTAATGAGTTAGTTCTATTGTCATCAATCTGCCAAAGTGTGGAAGTGAGACAGTAGAGACTATATAAATTCTTTGTTCTGGTACACATGCAGTGCCCCTCTAACATTACTCAAATTTCCTGTAAGGAGAACTTTTCTGATGCTGGGCAGAGGAAGGCTCATCCAAAGTCTCGTGTGTCTGCTTGGTGTCACTGAAAATCAAAAAGTACTACCCGAGAGACATCGTTGTTCTTAAGTCAAAGACACAATGAGATTTCTCTATTTTCTTTTTGTCTTTCCTTTTTTTTCTGTTTGCCTTGGGGCATGCAGTTTAAAATCCCAGAGACTCACAAGATCTGTGAGAACTTATCCAAACTGACAGGAGATATGGCATTGCACTCTGGGACTTTCTAGCTTTGTCGCAAATGTTACAATGTAAATTAGGGAGTAAATGAGAGAGTTTTTCAATTTTAAATTAAAGTATCATAGGCCCGGTGGGAACTCTCACTGTATTCTGTGGTGTGATAAAAAGCAAGTTGTCTGGATACTTTGGGAGTTTTACTATTTGATGATGAAGAAGAAAAGCCAGGTTCCAAGATAGAAACTACTCTGAAAGAGGGAAAACCTCATTTCCACTGAATTACATTCACTAAATGACAATGATGACATGAGTGAGGTATGTGTTGGGGATCTGTCCAAAGTATAGTGGTACATGTTCCATATGTTTTTGCTGAGGTTATCATGAGAACTTTTTATTTTTTATAATTTTTATGAGCTGTAATTACTAACAATCAAACTAAAAAAACACCATTAATGTCAGAGAGTTTCTTCCATGGGGAGGTTAATTTTTGCAAAACATTTCCTCAAACTGCAGAGGATGACAGTTTTCATTGTTTAAGGAACAGGTGTCAATACAAGAAATGGAAAAGGAAAATATGTGTGTGCTGGTTTTAACCACCTTTTGACATGTACACCCTAACTGATTATGTCCTGTGGGATATATGTCCCTCCTTCACACTTTTCAGCCTCAGAACTGGCAGGTAAGAGATTTTAGATGTTACTGCCTCCTTTTTATATCTGGACTGCATCCTGTTTCTCTTATTCTGTGTAGCTACTTAATCCACAGGACAGCAGAAAGGAATGCTACCACCCTCCTCTTGAGGTCTCCGTGCTGACGGTCTGCAGATGTCATCCATCTGTCTGTCCCACCAGCACAGCAGACGGGAAGGCTGCAGCCCAAAGTGTCCTGATGTGGGCAGGACTGCTGCCCTCAGCAGGGAACTGTATGCAGAAATAAAATGTATGGTGGGCTCCACTCCCCAGAACTGGTCCCAAAAGGAATTTACTTTAGACAAAAGATTTGGTGCAAAGATGTACTGAATGGTTCAGATCAGTGTCCCGAATGAAAACAAGAGGAGATAAAGGACTGTACATGAATCATACACCAGTGCAGATCAGTGCAATAGAAGATCTAAGTTTGCAGGCAACAAAACCAAGAAAAGCAGTTGTTCTGTTCTGGAGTCATATATTACAAAATACAGCCAGTCCGTGGTGCTAATACTCACTGCTGCTTTTTAAAGATAGAAACAGATAGACTGACATAATATTATCAAACACAAACACAACAATTTCTAATGTATCACCTGAGAAGTCTGTTGCCCAGTACATAACTTGTTAACTGACAATAGCAATGTTGCTGTTCGGATAATTTAAAAAAAAAAAAAAAAAAGGAAAGAAAAAGAAATCGCAGAAAGCCAGATACTCACAAATTTGTACTAATTATTGTGTTTCATGTGAAGGTAAATTCTATCTGTTTTGAACAATAAGTCCCATTTTCTGTTGAATTATAGTATTTTACAAATGTCATAAATGTGAATATGCTGAAAGCAGAGAAGTTTAAAGTACTTTTGTGTATAGAAGTGATAAACAATTGTGGCAAACCTGCCAAGGTCCACCACTTCAAGGTACTTAGATAACATTGAGCAAAGCCAAAGCAATAAAGCCAAATGCTCTGTACTGATACTTCAAACTTTATACGCATTTATGACAATACAGAGAGCAGTATCTCATCCGTAATAATGAATTTATACAAAGCAAGTGTTTGGAGAGCCTACACTAAATGCAAGTGATGCTTTAAAAACAGTCATAAAAATAAAAATTTAACCAAATCCTATCTGTGCACTGATTCAGAAAAGATGACAGCTTTTATAGAATTGCTAAATTAATAGGCCATTCCGATTTTTTCATTGTTATTTTATTCTCACTTGCTGTCCCTCTCACGTTTACTATCAGCAGGGCAGTCAGACCAGGAAGGCAGACTGTTCTTCACAAGATATAGAGCTGGGCTATGAAAGCATCATGTAAATCTGCATACTTGTTTCTTTCAAAGAATCAAAAAATAGTTAGGGTTGGAAGGGACTTCTGGAGATCATCTAGTCCTGATGAGGGTTCCTACATTGAGAGAGCTAATAATTTTCCCTTGTTTGAAAAAAAGTGGGATTTTTTTCCTCTCTGGCTACCTTTACAAAGGATAAAATAAATTGTTTGTGTTTTATTGGGGATTTAGTTTTTTTTTTTTTTAATAAACTTACTGTTCATACAACTCATTGGGGAAAGCCTCTGAAGCCATGCACCATGCATTGGTAGTAATAACAGGGTATAGCACAACATTGTCCTCTTCCACACAAAGCTGTACAAGTCGCAACTTGGTAGTAGCCAGGAGAGTGAAAGCAATATTTCTTGAGCCAAATAGCTGAAAACATGCAGCTGAGTTCAGCTTCTCAAGTGCAGGCAGGCTGTGTTCTTTGGCAGCCCACTGATGCAGTTGTGTCAGCTTCAACATACCACGATTTGAGCAGACAGGTAAAACTTGCATGGCACACTTGCTTAGGATTGATCAACCCTACTGGTAAAGCACAAGTTTATTTTGCATGAGGAAATGGTAGGGTTGATGAAGGCAGGCTTCAGGCATTGTATCCTCTAAAGGACTACAGATCAGCCTACGGGTGTTTCCAAACAATTTGTTTGGTGAGATCCATTTTGAAAGGTCCCACAGGGTTTGCTATGGAAGCTAAATTATATGAGAAAGTCCAGTTACAGCACAGGTAGAACTCCTCATTGTCAGTGCTATTACAGTGTGGTTGCTAATCACCTATTTTATGGGCTGCTATGGGGCACAACAGGATACATAGACTATACCCACTCTACCTGCTGCTCATCACACAGTCTTCAGCAAGCTGGAACTCGATTTTTCTCATGTTATCTATCAAATGGCAGTAGCTGTATTTGCCCTCTTGCCTGCTAGGTGTTATGAAGACTAACAGGTGTCTGTGAAGTGCTTTAACATACGAGACTGTCGGGAGTTATTATTGTTGCCCAGTTTGAATATCTTATGTACATTATACTGATTCTAGGTAATGGGGACATTTTTATTTTTATTCATCATGTTATTTTCTTCCTTCCAGATGTTCTGAAGCTTTGATCATGAAGCAATATAGAAAACCTTATATGTTACTGGCTGATCAAAAAACTTGAAGGTATTCCTTTGTTCAGTAGTCAAAGGTGTGCAAGGGGTTTTCATACTGTAGCTAGAATTGCCTTTTTTTATTTCCTAATGAGTTCAGAGATTTTTTTTCAAACTCTTATTAAAACTTTACATGAAGAACCAAACATTTGATTGCCTTTTCTCCATTGTAATTCAAGGATATTTTAAAGTATAAAATGAAACTGATAATTCCTATGAAGAAATACTGAGAAGTGACTGCTCTTAGGACTGTTAATTGCCTGTGGTCATCTTCTCTAAGAAGATAATAAAGAAAACAAAAAGGCATTAACCATGAGGCTCATGTCACACAGAGGAGTGTCTTTCAGTGAGAGATGACCAGTCTAAGAATAGCTTTTAAGAGGGCTAATTTAGAAAAGCACAATGGACAAAAAGGCAAAAAAATTAGCCTAGAAGGTTTTCACTTTCACATTTGATTAGCCTTTTAGCTATTGCATCTTTATAGTAATGGAGGTGATCAGAAAAAAGAAAAAAAAAAGACTTTGCCTCTTTTTCTGTTATGTGAATAATGACCTTTAGCATGGTGTGCAGCTGCTTATTGTAACCTTTTACAAGGGCTAGTGTCTGATTGTGCACCTGGGATGGGGCAACGCTGCTTGTGTGTATAGACTGGGCAATGAGATGCTCAGGGTCCTGGTCGACAGCAAGTTGAATATGAGTCAGCAGTGCCCTGGCAGCCAGAAGGGCCAACCGTGTCCTGGGGGGCATCAGGCAAAGCATCACCAGTCGGTCGAGGGAGGG
The DNA here is from genome assembly GCF_003984885.1 of Neopelma chrysocephalum. NCBI lineage: Eukaryota > Metazoa > Chordata > Aves > Passeriformes > Pipridae > Neopelma > Neopelma chrysocephalum. Next base: position 2,461,457 of record NW_020897704.1, read on the forward strand.
GATTGTCCCACTCTGCTCTGCACTGTTACGGCCTCACCTTGAATATTGTGTGCAGTTTGGGGCACCATAATATAAGAAAGATATGAAGCTATGGGAGAGTTTCCGAAGGAGGGCAATGAATATGATGCAGGGACTGGAGGGGAAGCTGTACAAGGAGCAGCTGAGGTCATTTTGTTTGTTCAACCGGAAGAAGACACTAAGTGGAGATATTGCAGTCTACAACTTCCTCATGAGGGGTAGAGGAGGGGCAAGTACCAATCCCTTCACTCTTGTGACAGGACTTGAGGAAACAGCATGAAGCTGAGTCATGGGAGGTTTAGGTTGGATATTAGAAAAAGGTTTTTTACCCAGAGGGTGGTTGAACACTGGAACAAGCTCCTCAGGGAGGTGATTACAGCACCAGGCCTGCCTGACTTCAAGGATTTGGACAATACTTTCAGGCACATGGTGGGATTCTTGGGGATAGTCCTGTGCAGGGCCAGGGCCTGAACTTGATGATCCTGATGGTTCCCTTTCAGCTCAGCATATTCTCTGTTTCTATGAACTTTTAGTGCCTAGAACAGAAGAGATATTAAAGCAGCTCCTGGAATTGCACAGATGGTTGTGGTAGGTTGAGTTCCCTGTTTGAAGGAACATCCTTGGAAAAGTCCTTGCCATTGAATCCTCCCTTTTTCACCATCACAACCTCTGGCTTATATAATATTTAATTTGCTCACTGGCTTTGTAAAAGAGCTGTCTTGAAAACATAGATCAAAGTCAATATCTAATTAAAAAATTCAGAAGTGTTGCCCTTTTATTCTGTGTCTCCATAACCCTTTGGATCCTCTGTCTTCACAATGTAGTAAAAATAGAAATTCAGGAGTCAACATTAACAACAGAAGGTCGTTGTTCTCTTTCATTTTTTGTATTAATTTCTTCATGAAGGATTTGATGCTTTTTCTGCTGCAAAAACAACAGGATTGGTCCCCAAATATGTCATCTATTTCTTCCTCCGTTGTTCAGTTTTGTGATTGTGGTGGTTTGAAACTCCCAAGGATCCAATTTTTAAGTTCAAGCCCCCCTCCTACAGTCTGCCCCTGTGAGAGGGTTTAGTGGTGGTATGGACTTGATATCTTTTTCACTTCATGTGGAGAGTTTTCAGACAAAACACAACCATTTGTTATTGGGGGAAGGGAAAAATATTTACAAAGGTTTATTTACTCACACCTATATATATATATTTACATTGAATTAAATTCCTCTTTTCCTTCAATAAAAGTCCAAGAAGGAAAGAGAAAAGTCTTTCTGTCACTGGATAGGCCACAGTTCCTTCGTTTCAGTTTTTTTGTGGCACTGGTTAGTGTCCTTCATTTTCCTAAGGCAGCAGATTTAAGTATGGCAGTCAGGATTTTGGTTCTTACTTTGTGGAAATTCCAACCCCGAGCCCAAGCCTTCAGGGGATTTCCTTGTAGATCTTCACTCCTCTTGGGGTAGAACATTGAAGGCAGCTTTCAGTTCAGTCTTACCAAAGCTCTTTTGCTCTGTCTCAGCTTCCCAGCATGATAGAAGCAGGAGCAGCAGCAGCAGAGGGCACGGCCACCTCCCCCATGTTCCATCCTGGCTCAGCTCTCAGGACGACTCCGGGTTTCTGGGCTCCTCTGTCTCACTCTAGCTGCTGCTGCATTTTGGCACTCCCTAAAGGTTTGGAAGTCCACCCCTCCTCTTCAACAGGTCTCTGGGTTTTTTGGGAAATTAATACAGTCTTACCCCAAACCAACTCTGTTGAGTTTTCCTCTGTTTCGTTGCCAGCTCTCCCTCCTGCAGGAACATCTCTGCGTCTTTCAGCCGGCTTCATGTTATCTTGTTGCTACTGGCTATCTGTCTGGCTTTTAGCCATCGCTGTCTCTGTTCAGGACTGCTCCGCTGCCGCTTTCAATGTTTTCTGCTGCTGCTGACAGTAAGGAAATTCTCCCACCTCTTGATTATGGGACCCGGTCCAGCTTTGACACTACACCGGCTCTCTCGTAGCCTCAGCTGTGGCTGGGGGCTCTTGGCCCCCAGAGGGGGCTCACTGACCCCCTGCTTCCTCATGGTTCAGATCATGGCTACCAACCTACTAAAACTACTTCACCACCTTCTCTTCCGTTGCTGTGGGTATGTAATTTCCGTAGGGCACATATGAACCTTTGATTGGTCTAGTATTATCAGTGGGGCAAACAATTACTGCCCCAGAGAAAAGGTTTTTCAAACCACCACAGTGATCCAAGTACAACTCTGAAGACGGAACTACTAAAGAAAACAAATATTAGGATTTAGATAAATTTATTCTCTATCCAGTACATGTAAGTCTAAACTGCCGAGAATAAGTAATGTCCTTGGTAATGGACATAAAATGTCCTTGGTAATGGACATAAAATCCTATTTATCAGTCTCTGTGGTGCCAAAATGAGGTATAATGCCAAAAAAGCTGTAAATATTGCCATTTGTAGTGCCATTAAAATGGAAATTAAGGAATCAATCATGGCTTGTTTTACAATTCATAATTTAGGTGAAGCTTGTGCTACTGTTTGATGCTGCAGATTTAGGTTTGACAGTCCAAAGATGGTAACACACCATTTTTTATCAAATATTTTTAGGCCATGATGCTTTATGTGGAATTTACAAGGCATATTTTCAAGTGCAATGAAATGCAGATGTGCCCAGGATAGTAACTAATCTCTTATTTAGGCATTAAATAGCAGTCCTGGCCATTTGGGATCATTTCTTCTATAGTTTTATCTTCATAATATCTCAGATCTTTGTAGTAATTGTCTAAGCAGCTTGATAACCGTCTGTTTCATGTGGTAAATTCTCTTCCTCATCCTCTCATGCATACAGTACAAGCACTGATTTTTGATAATAGAGTTGGTTTTTTTAAAGTATATTTCTGACTGCCAGCCAAAACCCAGCTGAGGAATGTGCCTTTCCTGTGGAGGACAGGAATATGGAAATGTTCTACTGATAAAGAACGTGAGAATGAAATAAGTGGCAAAGTACAGAACTTTGTAGCTTCACCTGATATTAGATCTGGTACCTAATAGACTTGGTAATGGATAATGTTTCTCATTAAAGCAAAAACACTTTGCAAAATACCTGAGAAAAGAGAGATATGAAAATTTAACTATATTTTTTTTCCAAATCATAATTTTCATTGTCACTACAGTCTTTTCATTTACTTTCATTTTTCTTCAGTATTGCTGATATTTTGTAAAAATAACCATCAACCCAAGACACTTTTGCTTCCTCAGACTTTCATGTAGATATAATTCAGCACCTGCCACATAATTCCATGTTATCTTCACAGTAAGATGGGGAAGATGTTGAAACAGTTTAAGAGAAGAGAAGTTACATTTTTTGCTCTGCTAAAAACCGTCTAATTTCCATAAATGTGTTTGTGGGAACACTCTGGACATAACTCTCACTGCTGTCTTGCACTTATCCCTTTGCTGATTTTTTTTTTTTTAATGCTTATCATTTGCTTAACTCGTGTATTTATAGAAAGCAATAAGTTGCCCTCTCAGGCTTCAATTTGCCATACTTACTTAGATTCTTCTTACAAAATATAGAAATTCCGACCTATATTCTTTTTCCTTGTCTCTTGTTGTTTGATCTCATATTTTCTTTGCAAGGCCAGGTTGGATGGGGCATTGAGAAACCTGGTCTAATGGGAGCTGTCCCTGCCCATGGCAGGGGGATTGGAACTAGGTAATTTTTCAGATCTCTTTCAACCCAAGCCGCTCTGTGATTCTATGGCTGTTTAATGTAGAGAGTCAGACAAATTCTATGCATTGTCGGCAAGTGTTTAGAAATGCCTTGTACAATGAGACAAATATCAATAGTTTTACTGTTCTAAAACATCATAGAGTCACTTTTACATCACTCTGATCACACCACATGGGTTACTGAATCAATTTTGAGTTCAAAACCACATCATCCTTCTCTGCTGTTTCTACATGAAGAGTTCCTAACTTAATGTTCTTTTTCCTATGAGTTCAGAACTGATATTGCTAGTTCATTTTACACTATTTCATTACTTTTCTAATTCTTTAATCATGTCTTTCTCTCTGTATGATACATTAACCTTTCCTGTGTTGATGCTACTTTCAGTGTTGTGCCAGGGATGAATTTCATGAGTGTGGATTGCAGTCTTTTATAGTCACTAATGTAAACAATGGCTCCTGATGAATTTCACTGGTTACATCTTTCCCCCCAAATATCACTCCCTTCATCCCTACCATTTTCATTTATCATCCCCATATCACCATTGGCGATTTAGAGCTCAAATCAGTCCAGCAGTTTAATTACCTAGGCAGCCTCATCTCCTCGGATGGTAAGATTGATGGAGAGATAGACAATAGGTTAGCAAAGGCATATAGTGCCTTCGGAAAGCTTCATAAAAGAGTTTGGTGAAATAAACACTTGAAGGAAAGCACAAAGATCAGTGTTTACAAAGCCATAGTGCTGTCTGCTCTCCTATATGGATCTGAATCATGGGTCATCTACCGCCACCACCTGCATCTCCTAGAACGCTTCCATCAACGCTGCCTCCGTACAATCCTAAACATCCACTGGTCAGATTATGTGACCAATACATCTGTTCTAGAACAAGCAGCAGCCACAAGTATTGAGGCCATGTTGCTGAGAACACAGCTGCGCTGGGTAGAGCACGTTTCCAGGATGAAGGACCACCACCTCCCCAAGATCTTGCTTTATGGTGAACTTGCTGCCGCAAGAGAGGAGCCCCGAAGAGGAGATACAAAGACTCCCTGAAACAATATCTCAGCCTCGGGCATATTGATCACCATAACTGGTCTACTCTGGCCTCCAATCAGGAGGTCCGGAGACACACCATCTATAACGCTGCTGATGTTTTTGAGAAAGCACGCAGGATCACTCTTGAGGAGAAAAGACAACACAGAAAGAATTGTGCATTGCAGAATATACCACCTCAGGAGTCTTTCTGCTGTGCCTTTTGCAACCGGACGTGCCTATCCCGTACTGGCCTTTTTAGCCACCAGCATGCTTGTAACAAACGTTACAAATCTTCGTTTGCGAAGCCTAGCCATGAATGAATGCCATTCTCTTCCCTGGCATGACAGGACCCTGAGTCAGCTACAGCTTTAAATCAGATAGGCAAGAATTTCTTGTTGCAAACTGCCCCAAAATTTTGAACTAAAAAAAATCAGCTTTAATTAGAATATCAATAATTAACTTCCAAAACAGAAAAAATGCAGTGTACATAGGAAGGAGAGAATAGTAATAAAGTACCAACTGATATTTTCATGGTGCCCACTTGGCCCTTGTGGAAAGCCCATGCCTTCTGTATTTACACTCACGTAGCTCAATGACTTCCAAGGTGTAACAAATTTCCCGATCATCTCTGGTTGACTGGAAACTCTTTCTGTCCCCTCTGAGACATGCCTGTCCTCTCCTGTCCTTACAGGAACATTTGAGTTTCTTGGCTTGAGCTCCAGCTCCCAGCCATATCTGTTGTCTCTTTCCTTCTTTGACCTATCACTCACGGCAGTCCCCCAAAGCTGCTGACCTCAGGCATATTTGTTTGCCTCCAAGAGAAGGGACAAGCCTCTGCTCTTCCCAGGTGTTGCACCTCACCTACTCACTATTTTAAAAGACTGTAGCATAAATGAAGAAAAACAATTAAAACAAATACATACTATTTAGAATTTTTTCCTTAAGGTTCCTTTATTAATCTCTACATTTGCCTGCTTAACTAACATTTGCATATTTACAGGAGAATGTTAAATATTTACTGAAATCCAGATAAACGAGGTATACTTCATTTGGTTTGGCCAAAGACCATCAAAGAAGACTTCCAGGTCAATCTTTCAGGAAGGCTCCTTAGCAAACTATGTTACATTTAATCTCAGCTACCTCTAAGTTTTCAGTTATCCCTTCCTTCCAAGTCTGTTTTCCAGCTTGTTATGTTAGAGTTTAGACTGAAACTGCTCACATTACTCTCCTAAATATAGATACCTCATTTGCTACCTTCAATTATCCAGAAGAACTTGCTAAAATACATGCTGTGGGATTTACAAATTCAGTACCAATTCTGAGAAAATTATCTCACTACCTGCCCTATGTTCTGTAAGCTTTTTCTCCTCTGTCGTTGTGACAATTTCTAGTTTTACATATACATTCTCATTATCTACTTTCATTTTTCATTAGTTTTCTATATCATCAGTCTTGGAAGCTAACCAGAGTATATTTAGCTTTGGACTACACCAACATTGCATCCCACTTTACCTCTTTAGTATTCTTGTGCCCTTGTTCTATAATAATTTATTTATGTGGCTGGATAAATTTTCTCTCTGCTCTCTTTCAGGAAGCTGAATTCAGCTTGGTTGTTTTTTTTTTTGGTCATTACCATAGTAAACTTTGCCTGATTTGACATCCAACATATAGATATCTGTGTTCTTTTTCCATTCTCTTCTTATTCTTAGTATCCTTCCTGTTTTCAGACTTCTTTTCCCTAAATATTCCAGTGGATCAGATGGCTCTTTGTCCAAGGTTTTCATTCATTGAGGAATACAGACTCTGGATCATGTTACTTCCTTTGATTTGAAGAAAGTCCATTTTCTAGGTTTTCTGTGTGCCTTCATCTGTCAATTTTACTATGAAGTTTCTTTAATTTTTAACACTTTGTTCAAAACAGTCTTAGCTGTAGACTTACACTTTTTTTTTGAGTTTTCTTGAATAGAAATGATCTAACTTCACAATCCAAGATTGTTTTCTACAACAAGCTTCTGAATTGTCTCATTTCTTGGTAAAATCAAGTCTAAGCAGCATCCTTTTTCTTATTTCAGTGACTATGTAATGAAGAAATCTTACAGCTATCACACCCAAAAGATGTTTTCCAAGCTATTTCTGCTAACACCCGCTGTGGACATTTCTGGGTAATAATTCTCTCTCTAATAACATTAAAGATTTCCTATCCATATCCAAAACACACCAAGAGATTCTCTGCCAGCCTGCTGGCATCAGTCCAGCGGAAGCTGTTTTACCATCTTTGTTTTATGTCCTTGTAAAAAATATGCTGTAGGAGATAAAATGTGAAATAATTTTATTCCTACCTAAGAAATTTTGCCTGAGTGGAATTTATCATTTGTTTTTGGGACACTATATGGATCTTTGACTAACTCTGGACTCTGCATCCCCAGGCAAAATGATTAATTTTACATACATCTTAGGTATTTCATGTCTGAAATAGGCTGCTACAGTAGGAGCAGAGAATGCATCCTGCATCTCAAGAATAATGATGGCAGATACCTGTTTTCTTTCACAGTACTGGAGCAACATGCCAACTTGAGGCTCAATGCAGTGATGATGAATAACAGCGTTGAGGGATAACAAATAACACTGGGTCAGGCAAATCTTAAAATTTTAGTAGGTGTTTGTGTAAAGAATAGAGGCAGAAATTTCCTTTGCATTTTAATAAACCAAGAACAATTCTGTATCTGACTCTTTAATGAGTGGGAAGACCAGAACACATTTGGGAGTGAGGGAGAGACAAAACAAATATAAATAACATTGAACTTTATATTGCTGATTGCACAGTACTAAGCCCTAACAGCATGCGATGCATTATTTGTTTCTCATCTAATTAAAGATGAATCAAAACAAAAAAAAAATTTCTTAGTCTTCCAAAACCACTCATTTTACACCCAATTAATCTCATTTGGAGTGGAGTTTTGTCATTATTTTTTCTTATGATGTAGTTACACCAGAAGTTTAAGTTGATCCAAGTTCGTAGTACTAACACAGAGCTGATCCCTGCCCATACCTGCTAAAACCCAACCACACACTGTCATCTCTTACCTTATGGCCTCATGAGTGCCCATACATTCTGGGAGGACCTTATCGAACTGAAATGTCATTCAGTAAGTTATGATTAATTTTCAAGTCCCAGACCGAGTACCCACTTGCATACTAGAGCCCACAACTCCCAGCTGGCACCTTGGAAAAGGTGTGGATTACCTTAATTTGGTTTTGCAAATGATTTCTCAGAAAATGACTGCACCTCTGCTATAGTCCTATGTGTAGTCATTAGGTCCAATCTAATATGCTATAAACGTGTACAATGTGTGGTGAAGGTTACATTTGACTAACTGTGATTATGTTGCTTTAAAGGGAGATTCTCTACCACCCAACTTTGTGAGCACACAGATAGTTTAAATACTATAACATCTGAGATGCATGAAGATATTTCTAGGCATTGGTTAAAAAAAGGAATCAAACAAAAAACCAACCCCACAACTGAAACACTTAGAAAAGACACTCTGGGTTGCTTTTATCTTCATACTATCTCAGGCCATCTAAATGCAGGTTCATAAACCAAAATAATTTGAGGTATATAACCATCACTTCCTGCTAAAATATGTTTTGCAGGATGTTTATCCTCTGCACCAAGAACAAAATGAAGTAAAAATATAAGGACAGGACTAGGTAAGACTTTTTTTGACTTTTGTTGCCAAAGGAGATTGCAGGCAGAAATTTGGTTTCTGGTCTTTTAGACAGCACTGCAAATTTAGGATATGTTTCTGGAACTGCTACTGACTCCTACAAGAGGTTGATCTTTTCCTTGAACTCTTCGGGTTTTTTCCATATCAGTTTTTCTCTCTGTCTGTTAGATTCTGGGAAGAAGAATGTCTCCAGAGGCAGGGACAGTTTTCTTTCTTGACTGTTTCTGTTCGGAAAAGTTTTCCTGCAGCAAAGAAAAGAAGAGATTTAGGAGTCAGATATTGCAATATAAAGGACAGAATAACTCTAGATCTTATATGATCTATCTTTTTTTTTTTTGGTACTGAAATATTTCAAACCTGGGAAAGTTTGTTGCTTGCCATAGTTCTGCTACCTTGAAGCAAAATTATAAACACTGGGGGTATTTGTTTAAATACTGGGTGAAGGGAAAGCTCTTGCCACTTCTAAAGAAGGTCACACCCACTGTTCATAACAATTGAGGGCACCTACATGCAAGGAAGGACTTTCCTGCAATGCATATATATGCAAAGTTCTTGTATGAACAGCATTTGTGCTTGAATGACTTCCTGCCTATCCCTGATTTTAAATGACCTTGTGAAGCATTTTCACTTCCTAAGAAGCTTTACAAACTCTCTGTCAAGGAGCACAGTCAGCACTGACACAGCATGGAGAGCTGTGCTACAACTGTGTGTGTAGGTGTTACCTGGGATTTGTGCAGTAAAGGTGTGTGGCTACTACAACACAGTGCCCATGGCTCCTCAGTAACTGTAAACAGCCACCAAATGAACTTTCTCTTCCTGCTCTCTGCATTTCTTTAGGTGAATGTAGCTGGCACAGACAGTTTCTTTTTGATTGTGCTTTTGAATGGAGGTATCATAGATATTTGATTTAGGGCAGTATACCTGTGAGTAAATGTTATTTTCATGAATGCCTCGGGACAGTGTAGTACACAAATTGAGTGGACATGCCCTATTTTGGGTGGGATGGCCTCAGTGCTGTGAGAACTGGGACAGATCTGAGCAAGACATTCTAATTTTGAGCTGGTTTCAGTTTATTTGGATATGAGTGGTTTACTATTTGAAATTTCACTCCCTTTAATACATTGTGAGATTTTTTACACATTCATAAAAACCTCCTTGTTGTTCTGGAATTGTTGCTGCTTGAAATACAGGGAGGGATGTGCCTTCCTGTTACTGCAAAAGAACTGACAGACTTTATTATATGAATCTGAGGCATTTCAGAGTTAAGTACTGTCAAGAATGTACACAGATCAATAAAGAAGTCTTTTTGTTAGAACCATCTATTTTTTCACCTACGTGAGCAAGCCAGAAGTCTGCATTTTCTTATTGGTATCCTGGCTGATGCAGTCACCACTATAATATAATACCTGAGAGTCTGTGAGGATGTTCATGCCTTGAGCATTTGTCGTTTTGAGAATAGTTTCTGTTTGGTGGGGCTGGAGGTTCCCTCTGTCTGACCCTACAAGCAACAAGGGGATGTGGAAAGAAATGAACTAAAGATTTACTGTTGCTCTAGCAAGTCAAAACTCCAGTGGAAAATAATGCAGAAGGGGTAGCTGGATCTGTCTGATAACTCACACAGATTCATGGGGAGACCAAAGCCAATGAATTTAATCTCTTGGTTCGTGGGTGGTGAGGAGCAGGGCCAGGGCAGCACGCAATGGCACGCAGTGTGGCAAGAGGAAGAAGAGAGAGAATATTAATATAGAAGCTATTTTTATCTGAAAATAAGCTGGTTTTGTTTCTGGTTTTTTGTTTGGTTGGTTTTTGGTTTTTGGTTTTTTTGTGGGGTTTTGTTTTTTTGTTTTGGGATTTTTTTCGGGGGGGGGTGGGGTTGGGTTTTTTTGGGTTTGTTTTTTTTTTTAAACTAGGGTTTACACGTTGTGAGTGCCCAGACAGGCTGAGAGGATATGTTATTATGTCCCATCTGCCAGATGCAAATGCACAAATTCAGCTTGGATGGGTTAAAATAATTTCATAAGTCATATTGCCATGTTGCTCTCTGCCCTGTGTACCTCTGTATTTGCCTGTGTTTTGGAAGCACTGTCTTCAATTACGTGCACACACACACACACACACATGCAAACACTGCAGAGAGAAAAGCTGAATAATTGGAAAAAGGGAAGAAAACAAAAGCTACCAGTCTTAAATTTGCTAGTCACTACATTCCTCCTTTCCTGGATGAAGGTCAGGTGAAAGTTATTCTCTAGGCACAAGGGAAGGTGCAAAACTCCAGGCTGCCAAGATTCAAATGTCTGGTGTCATCCTGAGTATATATAGATGCTCAGAGGAGGCAAGCCCCCAGGTCTCCTCTGTTAAATTTCAAGAACTCAGCTCAATTCCATCTCCTTCGTTGCAACCAGAATCACAAAGTAGCCAACCCCAGGGGCAAGATTTATGCCAAAGACTCTCAAGGGGACCTAAAGTAGATTAACAACTTAGAAAGATACAGAGGTGAGTTGTGTGAACAAAGCCTGACTGGCTTATTGACCCCTGCTGCAGTGCTACCACTGGGTTGACAAGGAGCAATCCCATAATTTTTGTACCTAGGAAAGAGGAATGCTGTAAAGCATTTAAGCAGGTAGTCCAAAAAAGGCCATAGGTATTGTGGTCCTGAACTTAGAGTTGAAGGAGAGATTTTGAGGTTCGAGAGGATGATTCACATATACTTCCCTGAGTAAGCAATAAGTAAAAGGGTGTGTTCATGAAGAAGCTGGCTACCAACCATGAAATTCTCAACACCTCCCCTTGCTAAGGGCTGCTAGGAATAATTACTATCTAATACCAAGGACACTCCAGAGGTGACATCAGAACGAGTCAAACACTGAAATTTGCTTTCCCTATTCCTTTCTTGTACCATGAAATCATTATGTCCAAAGATGTATCTGCACCTCTGGCCTGACTGTGAAGAAAACAGTAGCCATGACTCCACTCTGTGCTGAGATCAAGATTGCCTGCAGGTCTTTCAAAAACTGGAGTGGAATTAACCATGGAGGGAAGTTAGGTGGAAGGACTTGGATTTTGCCTTCTCACCCTGAAGCAGGTGCTTGGCTGCCCAGCTGTGCCCACGCTGATATACTTGTAATTCTGTAGAGGTGAACACTGCTAAAAACCAAAGTATGTCTTAGTCACCGTAGGCTTCCTTCAGAAGCACAGGAAAGAGTCATTTGCAGGCAGCAATTTATCCAAACTATTTTGTACATCTTCTTTAGACACAAAATTCCCATGTGAGGCACTTGGTTTTTTTCTGAATAGAGCTCCTTGACTATCATTCCGGATGGTGTTCTTGAGAACTAGAGACCTGGAAAAAAGCACGACCAATTTTTGTCTACTGCATTTCTATGACAAATAACTCTAGGGATGAAACAGAACATTTTGCCAGAAAGGCATCCTTGTATTGTAAATATTTGGGGCTTTAAAATAAAGGATATATTTCAAAGAAAATGTATTTTCCATTTTTAAGAAGATTTTTCTGCTAAATTAAACTATTCTTAACTAAAATTCAGTAAGGTGCTGATGAAAACATAAAGGTGATTTTCTATACGTTTTTAACCCAGGAAATGAATCTACTTTCCAAACTTCCCATCATGGGATAGATTTTATTCTTATCTACATCCACACAGATCTCTTGGTTCATTACTATAGGCATAGCTGCAGACATAGTTTAGCCCTCAGATTTAGAGTTGAGTCAGAGTCAGTTTCAAAGTCATGGTCAAAATCTCCCTTCAATTACCTTCACACAAGTCTCCCCCTTCACAGAATAAATGATTTTTATTGCTTTGTGGGTTTTGCCAAGCCCAAAGCATTATTGTCCTGTGAGTTTTATGCTTTGAAATAGGTTACAGGATAAGAAATCATACATATTCATTTTTGTAGCAACATCTTCTGAACAGCTTTCTCACTGCTGCTGTCTGGGGTCTGCCCATAATCGCGTGCTGTCAGGCTCCCTGCCCTTTGCCCTTCTCGCTCAATCAGGGCAGGAAATAAGGTAAAATAATGAAGTAGGGAATTTTAAATATTGATTTCTGTGCATGGGCTACAGATTGTGGTATTGCTCTCAAGAAAAAAAATCTCTAAAAGAGGCATTTTCAGCTGATGAAATGGCACAGATACACTATGGAAAAGAGTTGCTTGCCATGGATTCCTAGACCAAGGAATATGCTGAAATGCACCTTGGCACACTGATGGGAAAAACACAGATATACAATTGCTCTATATTAAAAGACTTTTCTCAGGAAGAATTTAAAGATTTCCTGATAGAATGCAACAATTAACCTCTAACCATGCTTTATATTCAAATATAGGTGGAATAGTCTGAAGGACAAAAGAGAATGGTATTTGAACATACAGAGAAATCTCTCATTGATCTTCTAAACTTTTGGGGATATTTATCATAGATAAGCTCAGAGAAAGTTGCTTTTGAAAGGGAATTGAAAACTCTTGGCTATAATGAAAGGATTTTTAAACTGCTTTGCTGAAGCCCCCCTCCTCCTGGTTAGCTGAGGGTTAACTGTCCATCAGTCATGCTCAAAAGGAGGGCTGCAAGGCACATATCCCATTTACAACACATGGAAACATCCCTGTGAAGTACTGCATAGAAAATGCAAACCCCACCACAGCAGTCCTCTCTGCCGTTTGCAACATTTTTGTTTGTCGTTCAAAGCATTTTGCCTAGCTGTGCCCTGCCTTAGTCTCTATCTAACTGATAAGATAAGAAATGGTCATTATTGAGTTGCTGAAGACCTACAGAAAGAAAAGAGAAAAAGCAGTAACTATTGCAAACCCCAGAAATAGTTAAAGTTTCTTTAAAATCAGAGAACTTGAGGAAATTTTCCCCTGAACTTTGAAATGTGACTTTTGCTGTATCACAGGCAGCAAGGGAAACCCAGAGGCCTGTGCAGAATCAGACGGAATTGCCTTCAAAAGAGGGGAGTGCATAAAGTTACTTCTTCTTCCTCTCGATATGCTGTGAGCTATGGGCAATTTTTCTTTGTCTTTTTCAGCTTCTGTAAGTTCAGACTGACCTTCAAATCTTTTCTTTTGCTTTTGAACTTCTAAAATATCTCCTAACACTGTCTTCTCCCAGACAGTGCAAAAATTATTATAATCCTGCTGAATCACAGTTAGTTCATGTAGAAGAGGGCTCTCTCTGCCTCTGTCTCTCCATGCTCCTCATTTATTTCCCAGGAATTTTATCTGTATTTAAAACTGTGTTATCAAAACCCCCAAACAGTTTCCAACTATGAGAGTGCTCTTGGCCTGACTAATATGGTTGCAAACTTAATAGTAAAACAAGTATCTTCTGAACTCACTTTTGTATCATTTGAAGTTTCACACAATTCTTTGAAGTCTCCAAAGACAACTCGCACACTAGCATACTCCATGGCTATGTCTCACGTCAGTGATATGTATGAAGTGTCCATTTCAAAGTTATTAGTTTCTAAGAACCCATACTGAGTCACAATGACTACTGTTCTAAATAAATCAACACTTCAATAAATGGTAAAGCAGTAATAGAGAATCCTTGTGTCTGTTAAAGAAAACACAGACTAATGCATTTGCTGCATAGATTGTAACACTGTTACAACAAATTGTGAAACCATATAGTCCTTATGAGAACAGTCTCCTTAGATTCAGTGCAATGATTCACATGAGGAGGAAGAAGAAGGAGGCAGAAGACAGCTGCTAGAGTTATTGCTAGATACATATTCCTGAGTATTCTTTCTGTTAGCTTCGCATGCAAAATCACATTGCAGATGCACTGTAAACTGACTATAGAAACTAGAAAATCGAAATACATATATAATTAAGAGAGTGACAGTATGTTACCGCATTAGGTTTCCTTTTTTCTAGTACGCTAACGGAATGCATGAGCTGTCTGAAGTTGTTAGCAGTGGTTGGTATACAGTCCTCACTCCTCAGGCATAATTTTATGAACCCTAAATCAGAAACTGAGTGTACTATATTAACAGGTATGTGGCCTGTTGTACAATAGCATCTTTGTCTTAGGAAGTAGTGATAGGTTGAGCAGGGTCTCAATCTGCAGTGCTTTACTGTTAAAACCTTGTTCTGAAGATGAGATTTTCCCTGTTTTTTTGTTTGTTTGTTTATATTTTTTTAATTACGAGTACATGTAAATGAGGCCCTGCTGTTTGTGCTTTCCAGTGTTATCAAAAGCAAATGCCAGCAAGAAGAGTATACTCTGGAAAAGTTTCAAAAGTTAATGCTTTCATTTGGCCACAGTTGACTAGTCTTCCCCACCCGTGGGCTGAACTCACAGAATTTTAACCTCCTGTAAAGCCTGCTTTATGCTACTGCAGGCATTGACACTTTCTCTGTAGCACACCTATATAATTTGCCCTGCATTGCCTAAGGACTACATATTCTCTAATTATCCTATGTTGTGTCTTTATCTCTTTCTGTAGCCTTGACACTTGCATGGTTTCAGAGTAATACAGGGCAGAATGTCTCATTTCACTACACCTAGGATCCCCTTTCTCCTCTAAAAGTAGTAATAACAACAATAAAACAATGATGATATTGTTTCTAAATGACAGACTAATTATGACTAATTACTTAATCAAGTGAATTATTAACATCCTAAAAATCCTTCACAATAATTTTTGAGAAGGAAACAAAACAGTAATATGTCTTCAAAATGTCTAGAAAAAATAAATATGAAAGTAGTTGCTCCCAGGGCTGAGATGAATTAAACACAAAAGATTTCACATAAGAATCAGCAATCAATAAACGCTCTAATCATTAAGAAACACTTATATACATGTAAGGTTGTGTCAGATCATTGTAGAAGTGCAGTAAAAATAAGTAAATGATGCTGTGTTTTTGCACAAAGCTTATTTGAGAGGATTTGTGTTTTGAGAGTTTTTATCAAGAGTGATTAAAACATTGAAGTTCAAATTCAAAGCCACATTTGAATGTAAAATATGTGTAATTTATGCTTTTCAGATTTTAGTTTTCACATTAATCATTGTTAACTTAAATAGTAAAATCTCTATCTTCCTTAAATGATTGTTACCCTACTTCTATGAATATGATGGGGAAAGTAAAAAAAAAATCACTAGAAAAAGACCAGGTAGTTCCACTCTCTGCATTACTGTTTTCATTAAAGACGAGGCAGTGCTGTAAAGCAGCTCTGGCACTGCTAAATTACACACAGGGTGACAGAATAAATGGGGCCCTATCTAGCAAAAATTAGCAGAAAAAGTCATAGTAAACTGCTTTCCATATGGAAGGTTATCTTGGGAATGCTTATTCTCTGCTCTTTTGTGCCAGTTTGGTGCATAAGGTCTCCTCTACTGCATTCTTCATTCTGTTTTTGCTGTGTGGATTTGTATCAAATCAATACTGATTTAGGAAAAAGACCCTGAATTTTTTGTCAGTGAAACTTCTGGTGTGCATCAAATGAGTGTAGATAGTGTCAAAACCTTTGACTCTGGGAAGACTTACAGACAGGCAAGAAAGCATTACCTGATACTTTTAAAATAAATTCCTCTGATACTTATTTTTTATCCTGGCAAATCGAGGTTGCTCAGCATGAAAAATGGGCATAGATGGGTAGCAGAGTTATAATGGCTACTACTGTTATTGTTTCTATTTTCTTGTATCCTGGATGAAAAAATTAGGATTCATCTCAACAAGATATAGACAATGTATCTTTCAATAGCTAAGCTAGTTATCAAAAAATTCCTGTATATACCTTTTCTCCACTGAGAAAGAAAAAGACATTTTATGGTGAAATTTAGCTCCTCAAAAGTAGATGTTCTACTTAGACCAGGTTAGGTCAGATAATTTATGTAGAAAGTGTCTATTTCTCTACAATAGTTATGAAAATGAAGGCATCTTGGTCCTTGATATCTGAGAGGTGTGTCATAAAGGGACCAAAGGTTTAATGGACCCACATCAGCTGCTGGATGGAAAGCACCTACAGCATCAATTCAGACACTTGGAGTGAATATTGTGTCAATATAAACCACACAAAGACCTCTTATAATCTCAGCAGCAGCTTCTTTGCCTTTCAGCATGATTTTATTAACAGAATAAAAAGTGTTGGCTTAGTCATTCTCTTCCCTTGCAAGAGAGTTCACCATTGTAACCAGAGATGGGTTATATACAGGTAAGGCAGCATAAATGTCTTGGTAAATTTAACAGAACATGAAAGACCATGGTGTTTTTCACCAGTGCAACCTTTTGCCAATGCTATTGTAGTAGGGTGATGGTGGCTTTCATAAAATGGGGGAAGACCAGAGCACCAGAGGGTTTCAAAATTATTTAAGAGAGATTTCTCTCTTTATGCCATCCTGTGTTGTAAAAGGACATGAAAAACTACAGATGTGTTATCACCATTTGTAGTCGGTTGTAGTTGGCTTCCCGCCAAACCCAACAATATAGCAAAAGCCATAGCAAAAATATATATATTACATATATCACAGATATATACAGTTAAAATACTATGTACACATAAACACAGGAACTCCAAACAGCTCCCAAAAAGGGGAAGGGGAAGGGAAAAGGAAAAAAAAGGACAAGAAGGGACAAAACCAAAACAGATATGCACAATTGAAACCTGGGAACCAGCAAAATAAAGAACTAGCAAAATGAAATCTCACCACTTCCCTAGAGAAAAAGCCAGACCGCGCCAGACACGGCCAGCACCCTCCACCTCCCTCATGGCAAACAACAAGCCTGAGCAGGCCTCAACTCCCAGATAAGTGAGACCAACTACAGGGACCTGCTGTCTCCCAAGTTCACCGGAGAGAAGAGAGGAAGAGATCTCTGCCTTATTTATACCTCTGTTTACGTAAAGGGATAGGGTGGAATACTTCCGTGGTCACCAGGAAGGAAGGCCTAAGACTCATAACCATTACACCATTACAAACATGTTTCATATCTTTTACAAATCATATATCAAAGCAGCAGAACTCTGTGCTCAAAATGATTATTCTGCCATGGTTGGCTTCTCTGTTGGCTGCCTTGTCCCAGCCTAAAACAAGTTGACTATGTCCTATCCAGTCCCATGCTGTGTGGTTACATCTTGTTTGTGACAGGTTAAGTAAATGTATGGAGTTTCATTTATGGACAGTGAAACATTCTATGCCTTTGATTGTATAAAAAACTAATTCACTTTGTCAATACATATTAATTTTAGTCTGTATGAATTTTACCAAGACATTTGTCCCCAGTAACACATTTTATCAAAGTATGAATTCTCCAAAGAAATTCTAGTGATTTTTTTTTCTCAGCAAGACACATTTTTATATCAGTGAAAGCTTTAACAAGTCACTTTTGTGAGTACAAACCTAGTAATAAAGCTACTTTGCAGCAAAGAGGCATCCCTGTATAATAAGCATTCTTAACTACTGCCACCACTGTTTTAACTTCAAATATGCCTGAAATTCACTAATGGCAGAGCAAATGTACAGTGAGTATAAAACAGAATTTAAGGTACATATTATGGTCCAGGAAAACTCTCATATTGCAAAGCAGGACTTCTTTGTCCACGTTTATGAACAAGTGGCAATGTTTTTCTAGCCCAATAAGCATCAGAAAATGTTGCTTCAATGATAACAGGGCTTGGAGACTACCTGAAGTAGGATGTGTGTCTTGTTCTGCAGTTGAACACTTTTGTAATGTATAAGGCCCAGAGGAATGGAGACACCTGCCTCAAATCCTAACTCACTGAAGAATATTTCTAATGAAAAAGCTATGAACTGCAGTGAAGTAAAAGCCAGCTTTTTATTTGGATGAAGCTACTTTCTGCTATTCAGTGTGAAGTTATTATATGAAGTATCTCAGTTAATATTATTTTCTGATGCCTTTTTCTCTCCACACTTTAATCTTGTAGACAAGTCCTAATTGATTATTAGTAACATTTTGTGAAGCAGGTCCATAACTGACTCAAAAACTGCAGATGAGAATATTATCATTAACACTGGCTTGTTATATTTAAATAAGCATTTGGGTCAGTGTGTACATTTTGTTTATCATGTTTACCACAAGCTAATGAGGGAAATGCAACCTCTGTTCTTGGTAGAGGTCACTGATTTGCAGGCAATTCTGGGTTAGTGTGAACTTTAAAACCACAGCCACAAATAAATTCAGTTCTTGTAAATGGTAACTGCAGTGGTTATAATTCACTTTGGTTTACCTCAGACATAATTTGATGCCTAGATGTTGTTTCAGTTCCACTTCTCCCTTTGAACACAACATAGAAAGTAATAATGATGGTTTTCAAGATGTGTGCATCACTTTCTTTCCAAGCACAGTTTTTGCTTTCCTGAGTTTCAGCAGGAAAGACCAGACAGTTATGTTATGAAGACCAGACAGTTTAATTATTCAGTTCCAATCTACCAAACTTTGACCTCAAACTCTGCCACACTGATGCCATTCTGGAAGAACATTAATTTCTCTCTCTAAAGGTTCGTATAATTTTGTAATTGTACAAAATTCCATCCATGTATTTATGTTGTGGTTGGGTAGGTGCTAGGTTTGTCCTGAAGGCAATTTGGTGCCCCGTAGACTCTAGCTAGTCCTACTTCTGCTGGATCTTTCCTGTGAAAAGTGCACACTACTTCTGTGACAGGATGTACAGAAGAAAAGACTTCTTGCCCTATTTGTGTTGAATTTGTTCCTGAGACTTCCAGCAGCAAATAGTGACATGTAAGAGCACATAAACTTAGAAGAAAACCCTGCTTAAACATGAAAATCCTCAAGGGTAGGAGAGAGGAAATGAACCACATTCGGGAAATGACCGTCCCCTAGTAAATGCATTGCAGAGGCACTTAGCTGGCATACAGCAATTAATGCAGGGCAAAGAAAGACCTAGAGTGGTGGAGGTATTTATCACTGGCTTTTGGGATGAAGGTTTCTGTGAAATCTCCATGGTCCTGACATTTATATTATGGCTTCAAAGAGGTTGTTAAGCTAAACAAATTATTCGCTTTTGAAGATATCCCTGATAAACTGCCTTATTTTTCTCCCCTTGTATGCTATTGTTCTATTTTTTTTGGTTTAGCTGAGCTTGTGCTCTGCCAGGTTTTTGAACGAGTCCTCTCAGTCCTCCCTTCTCTGAGCCCAGACATTCTTAACGATGTTTAACATGAGGAGGCTATTCAAAAAACCTAACAGCAGCATGCTTCATTTTCTTTTATTTTCAGTACATCTCAGATTCACTTTCAGACTTCACAGCAGTTCAGAGTTGTCTCTCGATTCTTTTCTATGTCATGAAAGAAACACATAATTAAAAGTGGACTCAGAATAATCCTATTACTTAAGTAAATGCAAAATTTTAAAACCCGCATTTATATGCTGCTTCTCCAGGAGCTTTTATGTCTAAAATACAGAAGACAATGGGGTCAGTAGAGTGCTCATAAATATCTAAATGCTTACTACTTACAATGATTTGAAAAATCTTCAGCTAGAAAATTCTCTTAGCTGTCATTTGGGACCCTTTCCATATCACTGTTAAACTACAAGCTTCATTTTGAACAGAGGCCTATCTTCCCACTACCTGGATTTTTCTGATTAGTACCAGGATAAAGTTCAGAGTGAAGAAAGCATTGATTGTCTTTGGGCACCCAAAATTGGAATGAGTTTGAGGCAGCCTCAGAGTAAAAACACTTATGATGATGATCAGGTGATGACAATGAGCAAAAGGAGATATAACTGAGGAT
Source organism: Neopelma chrysocephalum (assembly GCF_003984885.1). Lineage (NCBI taxonomy): Eukaryota > Metazoa > Chordata > Aves > Passeriformes > Pipridae > Neopelma > Neopelma chrysocephalum. The sequence continues at coordinate 2,481,684 of NW_020897704.1, forward strand.
TATAAAAAGATAAAGGAGTTAGTTAGCCTAGAGGAAGAGACAAAAAGTAGAAACACGGCTGATGCAAGGTGGGGTGGGGACATGGCAAGCCTCCACACTCTTGAAAAAGAATGTGCTGCGAAGAAAGAAAATCTTCCAAACACAAAGCTGTGAATATTTCTGCCTCTATTCCCTCCCCCTCTAGTATCTTTTGACTGGGTTCAAAACAGTCTGTATAGACACTTACTGTTGTATGTAGTTCTGGATATATTGTGTCATTCCTGCATTATGCACTCCACATAGTTCTCAAAATAATAAAAATTCAAAATAATCCTCAAAATAATGCATTTGTGTCAGAACTTCTGAAGTGCTTATATATCCTTTTACTTCAGCTACTTTTCTTCCTAAACCATGGCAAGTAAGTCTGTCTGGAAGGTGACATTTTCGGAAGGGAGGTTGTTTGAACAACAAGAGAGCTGGATGTGGTCAGTATGGTCTTGTGGTTCCTGCTCCCACAGGAGAAAAAGAAAATGCTATATTGACTCTTATTTCCTCTGCAGAACTTGAAGATGCCAGGTCCCAAACAAATAAGAGATGACAAAGTTCAGGAACTGTTTGGACAATACTCTCAGGCACATGATGTGACTCTTGGGGATGGTCCTGTGCAGGGCCAGGAGCTGTACTTGATGATCTTTGTGGGTCCCTTCCAACTTGACATATTCTGTGATTCTGTGAATATAACTTCATGCTGGTTAACCGTTGAACAACTTTCCAATTGATATTGTAGATAAAGCAATTACACCAAGTCATGGTGGAAAAACACACATCAGGAGCAATTACACATTTTGGCTCAGAAATTTCCTAAGTCGGAAATCACTGGACAAGGGGAAAATTCACTGAAGAGTAGTTACTTTATTTTTATTGTGTTCCTGTGTTCCTCTTCTGACATCAAGTATTGCCACCAGGGAGATGAGGTAGGCTGTTGAGCTATATGGTACAGCTCTTTTCAGGTACTGGTGTGCGTAAGAGTACTGTCTTGCCTTTGGGTGAAGTCACAGCTTCTGCTGAATTGGGAACTCAGTGGGAAATGTCAGTAATGCTGACATTTTGAGAGAAGCATCATTTCCCATTTCACATGTCCCAGTGGGAGTAAAAAACTTTAGATTTCCTACAAATATTTTCTTTCTGATTTTGGAAGGAAAAATGCCCTTCAGCAATAACCCTTTAAATATTTACATCCTTTCCCTGTGAAAGAATATTTTGTATTCTTCATTTTCATTGCCTCTCTGTTCCTTCAGATCAACTCCATACCAAAGTAGGTATTTTTGTTGTGCTAGGGCAGCTGGTGGCCCAGCCAGTCTTGTATACTGGCTCTTGTTGCTCTGTGTCACAGAGGAATTTGAAAGAATCCCATCAGCAGGCACTGACAGAAGTACGTACTCTGGAAAAGCATCTGTCGAGCTTCTCCTCTTTGTTATAAATAAGGCTATCCTTGAAAGAAGAGGATTTAAACCTCCTTCAAAATATTTAGATATAGTTTATAACTTTGGTGTTGTAAGCTGTGCATCTTTGTTAACTGTATATTCAGACCAGCTTTCAGATTTTACTAAGAGCTTAACTTTCTGTTGTTTTCTCTTCACTTGTTGTCTCTTTTAATCTCTTCTGGAATGTTTACTTCCTTTGAATGTCAATATCTACATCTTTTTTTTTTTTAATTCTCATTTGCTTTATCCCTCCTAAGAAATTGCTTGCATGAACAAAATAGAGAGAGTAGATATTAGAAATGATGCTTAATGGAAAATCTTCCAAATGAGGAAGTATAGTACCAATTTAAATCCAAAGCGTCCCCAAGTAAAGAACCATAGGGATAGTTGGAAGTAGGCAATATTATTCAAGCAGAAGACAGTTTACAGCATCTGTGGAATTATTATTTAAAACATAGGTGAGTTTCTTTAATGCTTATAATAAAGGGTCTATATTATATGTATATTTTATCTGTTAAACTGAAAACAAAAATTTATTTAAATTTGTTATAATTATTTCTGAGATTAAATAGCTTTCTTGTACACTGCACTTTTTTTTATTAATTAAACAGAGATCAGTCTTCTGAGCAGGCTCTGTGTCAGATACATTTTTGAATAGTGACGTCATTCCATACAATGTGTAACTCACATTAGAATTCATAAGTATTATCCATGCAAATACTCATTTCAGGGGAAAGATACACACTGCTCCTATTTTTCTTTTCTGACAAAAAAAAGCCTAGAAGGAAAGGAACTAGAAAAGTTTATTCATTGGTCAATGCTACTACATTTCATAGTATAAATGCTAGAGGGGCATATCAGAGAGGTAATAAATTTATTCATAGTCCTGAAGCTTTTTAGAAAGCATAAAAAGGGAGGAAATTGAGCACAGAGATTGATTTATTCAGAAAAAGGATCAAAGTTAAACCTTATTAACTTAATAATGCTCTTCCTCAGAATGCTCTGAAGAAACAGAAAGAACCAGGACTGTATAGACATAGGATTCACTCTCTAAGATGATAAAGAGAAAGGAAGAAGAGAAAATATTCAGAATGAACCCAAAAGAAAAAAACCTCTGTTGATGAGTTTATATGTGATCAAGGCATGTGTTCAGAAGGACAGAAAAATACCTTCTCTCAAGGGAGAACTCACTCATGTGTCTCAATGCCAACAACCATCCTAAACCACCCTAAACATAGAAGCCATCTAATTATGTGTATGAATAATATAATCTTCCAGTTGGGTGCTTATGTTTTAAAATCAAAATCTGAGTTGGGGTATATATCGACTGGGACATAGAAATCATTTTACTCTATGCAGCACAATCATTGACTCTTCTAAATATAGCAAATGTAGATTTTATTATGTAAAGGAATAACATTTCCTAGCTGGGTGCTTATGTCTTAAAACTGAAATCTACATTTTCATGTTTGAAGGCTGACAGCTGCAGAGGCTCTAGGAACTCAGGCTCATACACTTGATACTGAGGCTTTGCACTAAATACTAGTACTGACAAGCTTTCGTGTTTGCACACTATCTCTAATGCTGTCAGTTCAGTCAGCTGCCGTGACAAAGCAGCAGTGGCAGGCTGCTGCAAAGCTTCTTTAAAGCCACTACAGATTCCTGGGATGCAGGTGTGGGGGTGGTAGGAAAATGCTGTATGCATGTCTATATCTATATCTGTATACATGGAGTACATAGTGAAGAATTTTGAAAGAAGCCTGCTGAACAGCTGGTGTGAACTGTTTGTGTGAGCTTCTTCCATAGAATTGATGCAACTCAAATATTGCAAGGAAAGGAGTTTAATGAGTCAACACATAATTCTGTCTCCCATTTGCAGCTGAAATAAACACAGTACTAAGGATATTTGCAGTTCTGGTGGTTCAGAATTTGAAAATGCCAGGAGAACTATTTCTTATTTGCCTTAAAGGCTTAGGAGGCCCTATAAGAGGTTGGGAGTGAAATGCAATACTCCCTGGAACATTCTGGTTTGAACCTGTTATTGTGTATCATTTTGACTGGCAACCTGTTGAGAGAGAAACAAAGAGGCTTCCCTGCCTCTTACATTAACCTTCTCCTCCCGTGTTCATTAATCTACCTTGGCCATAAAGACTCATTCCCAGGCCTCTGTTGTCCTTTATTGTCATCAAAGAGCACTAAAAGGTCCGTCAGCTTTCTTGTTATTTTACCTTTTCCTTCTCTTCTCTGCACTTCATCCTACTCAACCAGACACTTTCAAATTGGAGGACATGAGAAGTGAAATAAATGCCTCCCCATTTTTTCGTCTGTAAAGCAACATAGCATTTTAGCAACCCTACTGAAAAGCTCATGACAGACAATGTGCTGCCTGGATTTGCTGCAGATACTCTTTTACCCCAGTCGATAGGACTCAATCCAAGCAAGACAGCACTGCAGAAACCATAGTAAATAAGGTGTACTGGCCTTTCTTTATGTCCAGTCAAATACAAATCCATTTAAAAGACATGAACCCTGAAGCTGTGAATCCTATCTCTGCCAGCCCGGAGGGTAGCATTCATATTGTCTCCCAGGGAGCCCACAGAATGTGAAGAGGAAACTTTTAAACTGTAAACTTTTACCTTCACCTCCAGTTTGTCTCTTGTTCTTTGGCATGTACAGAAAAGTGGAAACATCTCAAAATCATGGAAAGTGATGTTCAGGCTACTGATAAGCTTTCTCTAATTATTTCTGTCACATTTTTCTCACATTCTCAATGATAGGTTTTGACCCACATTTAGACTTTAGCAGATTGAAAGACATATAACTAATGGACCATGAAATTGTTGTAGGTGTAATTAAAAAGATATTAAATCAGTAAAAGTAGATTCATGCAATGGCATTTGATACCTTTGCCTGTCAACCTGCAAAAGAGGAAACATTCCTGTTTCCTTAACATCTTATCTCTTTCCTTCTAATCTTGAATACATAAATCCAGACTTACATATCTCATCCTCATCACTTCTACAGCTGGATAATAAAAGTTTGTTTGACAAATATTCCCTACTCCTTTGTTTATATGTGTGAATTTTTTGTAACACACTATTATTTCTATAAACGTGCTTCCTGTTTGTATTTAGAAGGCAAATCCCATGTGCAAACCATTTTAAGCTTTATCAGTTCATCAAAAGTTATTTATTTTGGTTTTCTTCTGAGCATCCTGAGTTTGCTGATGGGATTATGTGAGTAGTAATATGGCATAATTTATTCTGCTAGTTTGAAAGGCTGATGATTATATAAAGAACGTTGCTCAGACTATTGGTTTTGTTTAATACCTTCTGCTGTGTTAACAATGAATTTGAGAGAGCTAGAAAAGGGTTGCCTCTCTTACTCATACCTGCAGCAAGGTCCTTGAGCCCTAGTATAAAGGAAGCGTAAGGATCTTTCCAAGAGAGAAAGCAATTTTTCTTCTATTTCCCAATAATCTTTCTTTTCACCAATTTTTTTATGCAACAATTTTTATGCTTTTGGGTTTTTTTCTGAAGTTTCATGTTTATTATCATATCTTTGAACCAGCAGTTCTGGACTTTTTTTTTTTTTTCTCATTCACTTGTGTTTCTTAGATCAAAACCAGTCAAATGTAAATTCTAAATGATGTTTTTAAAGGAAGTCAGCTATGGTCTTCTGAACAGCTGTTTGTACCACCACATATTCAGTAACATATTTAGAAGTAATGAGCTGCTATTTTGCTGAAATTCTCATAGGAAATGATTCTTAAATGAACAGAGACCTATCACTTGAAACATTGTGTAAGATAAACATTTCCTTCAAACGGATTATCTAAATTTTTGGGGCTATTTCATTAACTGGAGTAAAAGGTTGAGTAGCAACATTTATGTTTTGTAATATGATGTCCATATATACTTTTATACTGAAAAAAACCCCAAACAGTGTTTTGTGATTTATTGTGCACAGACGAGCCTTGAGCAGCCAAAGTGTTTGTCGTATGTGCCCTCTCTTGTCACCTGACATAAATATCTGTTACAACTAAATACATGCTTCTATAATGTTTTTGAAAGTGAAAATGACTGTGGGTGTTATCGGTATGTTCTGCAGTCTTGAAATTCTTGGCATAACAGGATAGTTATTTTGTAACTCATTACTTTCCCTGACTGGAAATTTTCAGAGCTGTCAGTTCTATCTTCCATCAGGACTCATTTACTCCTTCCAAGACTTGATCTCCTTGTTTTACCTTCAATGTGTTCCCCTCATGAGGACCCGTCTTCATTCTGCATGCACTTCCAAGGGCTAGGTGTCACTCCTGGGGCTGTTTGTGAGAGACACTCCATTGCCGTGAGGTTGCTATTCTGGAGGAGGAGACATCACACTGTCATACCTCTGCGGCTGCCAGTGCATTTCTCTCTTTATTGAGGATTTGGGTTTGGGTAAGTGTCTTCCTCTGCATTTGTACATCATCACAAAAAATAAGACTTTTTAGAAAATAGTTCCAAAGGAGATTTCAAACACTAACCAAAACATCCAACCAGTGAGAAGGATGGCTAAGTCTACATAATTTCTGGAAGTGGTATGTCTAACTTGTCCTTAAGTTCTTCTTTTAGAAGAAAAGCAGTGGTATTTTCTGTTGTAATCTGTTGCCTGGACTGTTGTCCTCATATGCAGCAGCAGTGAAGTGAACAGCGGTTTTTACCCCACCTGAGTAATTTTTCCTTTGTGATTTCAATTAGCAGTACTCTAGCTACAGCTCCTTTTCTTTCTTTTGCTATAGACAACCATTAGCTGCATCTCACTTAAAGCCCAATTTTTCAAAATGTTATTAAGTCCAAAACTTATCCATACCTAACGGCAATACTTCTCTCCTATTTCAGTCATGGATGCTTTAATTTGAATAAGGACTACATGTGCACTAATAGCATAGAGGAAATATGTCTTGTCCGTGACCTGTCAGGAAGTCAAGGACAGAGACAGTAAGTGGACTCTGTGCCATGGTGACTCTTACATGGTCACGTGAATAACCAACTGAAATATTCATATTACTCATTTATTTCCTCACCTCATTCACTCTTAATTCACACATAATGAACTCTTAACTTTAACTAACTTTAGATGCTGATGTTGGACATATCATCCTTTACCAGCAGTCACTCTTCTCAGAGAAACTCTTTTTTTTCAAATTCAAGTCTTGGATTTCTTGTGGGACCACAGAGAGTATTAGTTCCTCCTCCTTCTCTCAAAGCACTGGCTTTTTGGCCTTTTAGCTCTCCTCTTTGGTTTGTGGATGCATCTATCCCTGCTTTTGCTCAATTCCTCTACCTTGCTCTGATCTCAAGTCATTAAACATATTCAGTGTTATTAAATGAGCACTTCTAATTGGAAAATCTTTGCAAATCATTATTTATACACAGCTCCTGGACCCTGTCCCATACTACAAACAATCTTGGAAACTGACAATATGTGTATGAAAAATTACAGACCAAACCTGAAGACTTAATTTCAAAGAGTCTTTCTATACGTCTCTTTGTGGTATTAACCCCCCAGCCTGTATTGATACTGGGGGTTGCCTCAACCCATGTGCAGTATCTTGCACTTGGCCTTGTGCAGCTTCATGAGATCCACATGGACTCTCTTCTGGAGATTGCCATATTTTGTTATTATTATTTAATTTTTATATGTTAGCAATTTTTATATTTATTATTTTTTTACCCAATGAAATGACTAGTACCTAATATGGTACCAGTCTGATGCTGGTACGAGAACCATGTTAGAAGCCGATCTGGGACTTGCTTCCATTTCAATGGAGAACACACCAGCTCATCACAGGACCAAGTTAATTTTTCATTTTATCTTTCCTTTAAGCACAAATTCTCCCACAGATGATCAAAATAACATGGAATGGTAATAAGATTCTGATCAATATCTCAGTGCAAATACCTCAGCAGTCTAATCCTAGTGAGGAAAAGTCTTAAAATGAAACATGCTAATAAAAACCTTTTTAATCCCTCAAAAATAACAAGTACAAAATCCTGACAAAAGCAGTTTTTGTTGAAACTCTGAAACTGAGAGCAGATATTTCTGAACATCATTTAATAATTTTTCCTCAGATATGTCATTACATTTCCCCCAGAAATTACCCCGTTCCTTTGGATCCATTCCAGTCCTTTTTGACCTACAGGGCAGGCAGTACTAAGCAGGTTTTATAGCACAGTAGTGGAAGAAATATCTGCTGATATTGGCTGATTGAATGCCACAAAGAGACGTATAGAAAGACTCTTTGAAATTACGTCTTCTGGTTTGCTCTGTAATTTTTCATACATATATTATCAGTTTCCAAGATTGTTTGTAGTATGGGACAGGGTCCAGGAGCTGTGTATAAATAATGATTTGCAAAGATTTTCCAATTAGAAGTGCTCACTTAATAACACTGAATGTGTTTAATGACTTGAGATCAGAGCAAGGTAGAGGAATTGAGCAAAAGCAGGGATAGATGCATCCACAAACCAAAGAGGAGAGCTAAAAGGCCAAAAAGCTACTGATCGGGAGAGGAAGGAGAAAGCTGGAGTTCAGGAGGTGGACTTTGATGATCTTAGTGCGTTGCTTCCAACTCAGGATATCCTGTGACTCTGCGAGAAGAACTTGGGAATGCTGGTGGATGAAAAGTTGGATGAGAGCTGGCAATGTGTGCTCACAGACCAGAAAACCGAACGTATCCTGGGCTACTTCAAAAGAAGCATGGCCAGCAGGTCCAGGGAGGTGATTCTACCCCTTTACTCTGCTCTGGTGAGTGCAGACCCCACCTATAGTGCTGTATACATCTCTGGAGTCCCCAGCACAGGACGGACATGAAACTATTTGAGTGGGTCCAGAGGCGGGTCAGAAAAGTGATCAGAGGTCTTGAGCATGTCTCCTACAAAGATAGGCTGAGAGAGTTGGGGTTGTTCAGTATAGAAAATAAAAGGCTCCAGGAAAATCGTGGCCTTTCAATACTTAAATGGAGCTTAAAATATGGGGACAATTTTTTTAGCAAGGCTTTTTGCAACAGGACAACCGATAGTAGTTCTAAATTACAGGACAGTAGATTCAGACCAGATATAAGGAAGAAATTTTTGACAGTGAGGGTGGTGGAACACTGCCACAGGCTGCCCAGAGAAGGATAGATGCCTTGGAAACATTCAAGGTCAGGCTGGACTGGGCTCTGAGCAACCTAAGGTAGTTGAAGACGGATCTGCCCATGACAGGGAGTTGTTCTAGATCATCTTTAAAGGTTGCTTCCAACCCAAACCTTTCTATGATTCTGTAATTTAAAAAGCATTATTGGAGCCTGAAGATAGGGCAAACTCAAGAAGACTCAAACTGTTGTTTTCATGACTGTGCTATACTGTTTCTCCCTTTGATTGCACTATATAGTTTCTTTTCTTTTTTTTTGTACAGAAGGTATAGCTATCTCAGTATCTCCAACTACATGTTTACTTTTGAAAATTCACAATGAATTTGACAAAGTTTAAGCACTAAGCACATCATAGGATGCCTCCTGCAAGTTCAATACCAGCTGCTGTATACTTTCTGTTTGATATTCTGAAACCAATATAATTTGTCATTTTTACTGGATTGTTACTTTAGAAGACCTACATTTTTCACTAATCAGTGTTCAAGCAAGACACTAATCATAAAAGTATTTGATACTAATATAAGAAAAATGGAAAAAAGCACCTCTGCGATAAAGACCTCAAAATGTTTTGGAATGCAAACAAAACAAACATAGGAAGAATATATCTGATCTACAAGCATTATCCAGGCAGAGAAATCCAATTGTTCTCACATACTCTGACATGATGAGTTTTAAAACAGTTCAAGAGACTACAGGATAGCTGGACATTTACAAAACATGGTTCTGCAGTCTACAAATAATCATGTTTATTTTATATCAATGCTTGTCAAGCAATTGAATTAAAACATCCTTAGCTTTAATAGAAGGTGAAAGAAATTTTAATTAACAAGAAAATTTGCTATGCGTATTAGAGGAAGACCTGTTGACAGAACCACTGCCAGTTGGACTATAAAAATTGAATCAGGGCTATCCTCTGGACACAGGCAGTAAAAATCTTCTCAAGCAATCCCCAGACAGTATTAGCCAATGTCATGAATGACACCTCCTTAAACCTGTTCTCATTTGTCACTACTCTTGTGAGCAGTCTGAAGCTCAGATCCCTTTAATTTATATTTATACACTCAGTATTTTAATTAGTATTGCAACCACAGGGACGGATAATTCCTGCAGCTATAGATACAAGAAGTCTGATGTGGGGGTGTCTGTCACTCTCCATGGGCTATAGATCACATCTAACTCCTGGTTTCACTGGTATAATGGCCACCTCAGCTGTTTCTTGCTCTTTGAGTCTGACACTGAAAAATTCTGCATGCTAAAATTGGGTGGAAGCATATTAAATAAGATACTGAGTAATGAGTTTTTAATTTATGTTTCATGGATACTAGAATGCTACAGCTCATGTCTAATTATATCTTTATCAGCTTTAGCTAAGTCATTAGGTTACCTGTTACCCCCAGGTGAGCAGTGCATGCAACCAACCACATATTTGTAAATAAAGGAGAAAAAAGCAGTATGTTTGTTTCAACAAAAATATTTCAAATATTACATGGCCTCTGATGACGCAAGGACAAAAGGCTGTCTACCTGGATAGACTTTCAGAGTCTAGTTTCAGAGTTTTGACAATTTATTCTGCAAAATTTTACTGTCTGCACAAGCCTAATTTTTCATTCCTAGTCCTGGTGCTCTTCCAGGATACCCTTCTTTCCTGGATCTCAGAATGTCTCTAGGTTCCTTAATTTCACGGTATTGAATGTGGCTTTGGAGCATGCTTCTGCCTCGTTCTTCAGTGTGACTCCTGTTCTTTCTTCTTTCCTTAGCTCATAAGTTCACCTATGATCCAGACCTCATACTGGAAGGATCTTTGGCTACTCCAGTTCTTCAGTATGTCTTCTCCCAGCTTTGGCTCTGCCCAAGCTCCAGACCAGCCAGGACCATGGCTGGACACCACTAATGTGCTCCAGTTAAAATTTTGTGACATGCTGAAGATAGTTAATGGCCGTATAACTGACCTCATATTGAAAAGTATTGGGAGTTGTTATTGGCGATGTTTGAATGGGACTGCATGTACACGATTTGGTTTTAGGAATTTCTCCACAGTTTCCCTTTTATTAGTGATATTTGGTAAACAGCACCTGGTGTTGTCATTCAGTTAACCAGAATTCCCAGGATTCTTACTGACCCAATGTCTTGACTCAACACAACCACGCCATCATTCTGTGACTGTTTTGAGCCAGGGTAAACCATGCACACTAAGTCACAGCTGCGGCTGAGTCAGCTTGTTCCCACAAGATGTCACATTAAATCTAGAAGTTACAGGAGCTGCTGTTCCTCAGAGATTCCTAAATTCTGTCTTCAGTTGAAATCATTACCAGATTGTAACAGCTTGTATTAAAGTCTAATATGTCAGTGTGAATGGAACTTTGGTGTGCAAAAAGGCATTTTGACCCACCTAGGCATGACAGGAAACTAATACAAGAGCAACCAAATATAAGTTGAGTACCTGTTGAAATTCAATCAAGAAGTATATTTCAATCACGTTTTGAGCAATACATATAAACTTTGTGGTTAAAAGTAAAAACAAACTCCTATTATTAGCTAAATCCATTATTTTAAAATAATTATTAGGATCTATATTAAATAGCTTAGTCCTATTAAAAAAAAGAAAGTAAGCCCTTCCACCCCAAGCAACAATATATTTTTTCAGGAAAGCTTAGTTTGCAGTCTGAGATTTGCAAAGTGGTGGGTAGAGGAACACCATGTACAATAATGGAAAACTAAAATAGTCATTCCTTGGCTAAAGAAGTTATTACTGTAACTTCAGACATTCAGCCATGTAAACTGAGATAGCGAGGGTACAAATAACAATCTCCTCAGGATTTTCTGAAAATGCATATATTGTGTAGAGGATTCTACCATTAGCTTTATCCAGACATTCATCTGGATCTTTATCACAAAACTTCAAGTTGATAAAATTGCTTATGCACTAATGATTCAGCCCTAAGCTGCAATCTCAGCACGTACTGTAAGTGAAGAATAGCTGGGTTTGTGATGTGACTGGAAGAAGTCCAAAGAAATCTGCGGTTCCTCAGGATGTGGTGGTTGGCATTCAGCATACCTTGTGTCTCTAGTGAACAAATAATACCCCAGCAATGTGGAAGGTAAAGCTCCACTCCCAGAGATAACCCTTTCTTAATAAATACTAAACTCTGCTGTATTATTAAGTGATGATTTATGAGACGTTTTCATGTCAGAACAGGTAAATTCTTACCAAAGAGAAACAGAATCCTTCCAAAGAAGGAAGAGAGTAACAAGAGCGTGGGTATGTTCAAAGGGGAGATAGTCTGCATGGAGGGGCAGTTGAGCTGAGCTGAACCACTCAAGGACTGTAGGCTGGGTCTGGTTGGGAGAAGAGACAATAACTGGAGTTATGAGTGAGAGGGAAAAGCATGAAGATGGTTGTACAGGAATGAGCTGAAAGGATGATGGAAGAGGACTCTGCTGGGAACAGCCTGGGAGGAGCCTACGGTCACTGAAGAACATGGTCTCCCAGAGCCTGGAAAAGGACCTGTAGTTCCACAAACCCACAGAATCACAGAATCACAGAATTATTAATGTTGGAAGGGATCTCTGGAGATCATCCAGTCCAAGCCCCCTGCCAAGGCAGGGGTACCTAGAGCAGGTGACGGAGGAATGCCTCCAGGTGGGTTTTGAATGTCTGCAGAGAGGGAGGCTCTATGGCATCTCTCACCATCCTGTTCCAGGGCTCTACCACCCTCAATGTAAAGAAGTTTTTCCTCATGTTGAGGTGAAACTTTCTGTATTTTCATTTATGGCTATTGCTTCTCATCTTGCTGCTGGGCTCCACTGAAAAGAGTCTGACACCCTCCTTTTGGGACCTGCCTTTGAGATATATATATGTATTAATAAGATCCCCTCTCAGTCTTCTCTAGAGTAAACAGGCCCAGCTCCTGCAGTGTCTCCTCATAAGAGAGATGCTCCAGTCCCTTAATCATCTTTGTGGCCCTCTGCTGGATCCTCTCCAGTAGCTCCTTGTCTTTCTTGAACTGAGAACCCAGAACTGGACACAGTATTCCAGATGTGGCCTCACTGGGGCTGAGTAGAGAGGGAAAATCACCTCCCTTGACCTGCTGGTAGCCTAGGTTACCACTGGTCCTCCTGGATTCAAAGGCACACTTCTGACTCATAGTCAGCTTGTCATCCAAGATTCCCAGGTCCTTCTCCACAGAGCTGCTCTCTAGCAGGTTAGCCCCAACCTCTAATAGTACTTGGGATTATTCCACCCCAGGTGCACTACTCTACATTCACCCCTGTTGAACCTCATTAGGTATCTCTCTGCCCAATTCTCCAGCCTACCATGGTCTGTGACCTATGTTATGCTTTTGTTTTTTTTCTTTTTTTTTTTTTTTTTGTTAATTCCCGGGTTTTATTTGTTTTATTTGTGTCCTGGGGCTTTTGTTTTGTTTTACCTCATTGGGTTTTTTCCTTTTTTTTTAAAAGGAAACTAGAAGCACAGAAGTACACAAAAAATTCTAGAGTCACTGTAAAAGTTCATCAAAATTAAGTGATCAGAATTTAGGAAATGCCTTTGGGGGTATCTGGGTACCTGTACAATGATCCCAAGGTGCACATGCAATAAGATTACAGAGGAATGGTAATTTTCCAGGATATGATTAACAACATAATGTTGTTAATATAACTGCTGATCCTTCAAAACCAAATGGTTTGCAGATCTCTATCAGACTAATGGAGTTAAGTTAAAATACAGGCAGAAAGGTTTCCTGCCCTTTACACTGACAGGCTCAGGATCCTGGGATCAAACCCCGAAGCATGTGCAGCTGGCCAGCTGTGCAACTTATCTTGGCTCTGCATGCCCAGGTCTTGTCATGTCTGTCATTTCCTCATTTGTTCATGCCAGAATCAGAGTTCCCACATCTCTTCCTCAGTCCCCACTCACAAACCCTTTATTTGAATTGGGAGGGCGTAGGAGTATCTCTATTACGTAAACAAGACTAACAGCTCCAGCTCTCAGTGCAGATGCTTCCAGGGATGGCCTTGGGATCTCTCTTGAGATCAATGTATTTTCAAATGTGTTTAATATTGAATGCTTTTCTTGCCCCTTAGATTTTCTCATTCATTGGAATTTTGAAAATTCAAGTATTTTAAAGAGGCTAACCCTTGACCAGCTCCAACCATGACAGTCTTAAATTACTTCAAACTTCACTGATTTTTTCAGCTTTATCCAGTGCACAGGGTAGACGGTAACTACTTAATTAAGTAGTACTTAATACTTGTTTTATCTTTAGTCATTTAGTTTATGACCCCTTGGGTATTTATTGCATACTGCTGTGAATAGAGAATTAGTATGGCCAGGGTCTTTTCATTACTGAATTTAAATGTTTCACAGAAACTAAAGAGTGATTTTTTTATTATGTAAACATTTAATAGTTGATACCAGCATGGCCATTTCCTGGCTTTCATGTGCTTTGCTTCCTAATCCTTTCTTAAAATATCTAGTGCATGTGCTTCAGAATCCAAGTGTAGATTAGATGCATTCATCATGCTTTGCAAAATTTCATGAGAGAAGACTATTCAGCATAAAATAATAAGTAATCAGACCACCTAAAATTTATGGTAAACTTTCTACTACATAAGTATAGATCAAATAGTGCTAAAAATCAGAATATTTTCAAGCAAAAGCAAACACAAGTGCTAACTGGGTGTAGAATATACCTACATTGTACAAACCAGTCCCCCAATAGACATTATAAAAGGTTTAGAAATTTTCCTTTTCTCCTTTTCTCCTTTTTGTCCCCTTCACTGTACTGTAGAAAGCAAATAGGCTTTAAGGTCCAGAAGGGCCTGCCCATAACTCAAAAGCTGATATAACTCTGTTGAGATTGATTTACATCTCTATGTAGAGGCACTGTTATGTACTGTATCTTAAAAGGAAGGTGATTGTCCTTGAAGGAACTTTCTACACAGCAATGCAACAAAAAGGAGACACATAAAAAGACCTTTACAACCAAAGGGACTTGAAACGATCACTCACTAAAAGAATTTTATTAATTTTTTAATGTTGGGGTTTTTTGTTTTTCTTTTTTTTTTTTGGGTGGTGGTGGTGGGGGCTTTTTAGTAGTTTGATTGTTTGGTTGGTTTTTCGTTTGGTTTTTCCCCAGACTCTCAAATGGGCAGACTGTGCCTATAGATACCCAAATTGTGGACCTACACCTCAGTGTCTTGTTTTCAGATATGATGAAATCTGCTACTGTCATTGGCTTCTTATTTCAGCACTACTGAAGTTCAGCATCCCTCTGATGCAGTCATCTGTGTCTTCCAATTCATCTTTTTTTTAATGTGGTGAGGTAAGAATGGCTGCCTATAAGCATCCGGCCATTCTACTCTTGCAACTACTAGTTAGTTCCTGTACCTGTTCTGCAATGTGATTATTTTCTTACTTTTATTTCTAAACTATGGCTGCAACTTTAGATAAAAAAATAATTACTTCAGCATGATAATCCTGTTTTTTAGCAGTTTTTAAAATATTAGAATGAATTATTTTCTTAGCGCAGCCCTTTATATGTGTACATTTACTTACTGCATCATACAAATTAGTTAACTAAAAGAATCTGAGTGTTTGAAGTCAAAAACTGATCTCTATGTATGATTAGTTCACATTTTTCTCCTCTGTATATTATTTGCATTCATCTTCAATAAGATTCTTTTGCTAATGTTTTTCATTAGGTTGGGTTAAATCTTCCTGATATTCTTCTTTTTCCCTGTTAGATTTGCCTAGTTAGACTCAGCCTCAATAATTTTGCATTCTCTTTCTCTCTTCCACTTCTTTATTCACGTGCTCTTCCAGGTCAGCAGTAAACATTCCTCCAAGACCCACAGGGCATCTGCATTTTAACCTACTTCTCTTGCTTTCTCCTGACCTACCATTGATCTTTTTGTGTCACCTCATATCTGCAGCATCTTTCCTGCTATGTCCCAAGTAACACGTTCATTAAGCTACGTAGGCTACTGAACATGCAATGTGCTTTGCAGTGTATAACCCCAGAGACCATGACATCCAGATTTGGAAGAAGCAGATCTCCAAGGCCCATATGTTTCTGAATTTAAGAGAGGATAAAATGAGGGCAAACACAGTGCAAAAAGGAGTTACACAGTTCTCTGCAAAAGCAAATAAACACACACACACACACACACACACACACACACACTCTCTCATGCAAAACCACTCCAGTTCCTGATTGATGTGATTCTCCTTAAGTTAAGCAGCTTCCAAGACTGTCAGGCACTCATTAAAATCCAGGAACTGTGACAGTGAGAAGTGATAGAGGTGAGCACAGCAAGGGGTAAGAGCTCAGAGAAATGAGCTCACAGGTGGCTGAAGTATGGACTATAATAGGCCTCTGAGAGAGTGAGATATGACCTCTGAAATAAACTCTTGTTGTAAAAAAGGAGAGGCAAGGTTGGTATAAACATATGTTTAACATTTGACTTGAAAGAATGTTTTGTCAGCGCTGCATTTTAATCTCTGTTTCAGCTATTCAGTGTTTCTTTGGAATTTTTTTGACACTAGACGGGTTATTTTAAATTTCTGAATTTTTTTTCTTATAAAACTTTTGCACTTTCAATTAAGGAGAGAATTTAAATTGCTGACAATTAGCTTAATTGAAGTGAAAACCTGAGAAGATCCTGGGAGGAGAGAATTTCCCTGGTGAGCCTTGTGAAACACAGCTGGGTTTAAAAGACAGGGTTAGAAGCAAGTATTCAAAACATCCAGGAAATGTGACTGACAAGGAAACGTCAGCAGCCCAGCAGGACAAAATTTTGCAGAGATTACAGCTCACATTTTAAAGTGCTGCAAATCTTTGAAACCTGTTCAAATTAGGCTCATCAAAACTAAAGGAGAAATCTTCGTTGGGAGGAAGCAGTGAGTCTACCCTGCAAAGGCTGAAAGGGAACTCATACCTGTGAAGAGAAGAATAGTGTGGAAAAATGCCAGATCTCTAAGTTTTGCAGAGCTAAATATGATCACATTTTTATTTTTGCATTCACATTCTCCCTTAAAGAAAGGTGACATTACAGAAAGCAGACTAAATGGCTGAATGGACAAAGAAAGTTTCAGAAGGATTTCAGCTTAGGTGATCAATAAGAAAATGAAATCAGCAAATGGTTTGGGGTGAAAAGGAGTCAAAATAGGCTCAGAAGACACATGAAAGTGCTTGTCACATAAGCAGTTGTTGAACTGCAAAAGTTGTGATCTCGTTGCTGCTGTACAGCCAGCCAGCCTTTGCAGAGTGGTTAAAAAAACCAGAAAATTGGGTCTCTAGAAGCAGTCCATAAGCAGAAGCCACTTCATGGGCTCTTTGAGGAAGCAACACCTTTGTGTTGCTGACATGTGATGACAGCTACAGCAGGATCAGAAAGTACACTAAAATCAAAAATCTACCCACAACGATGGGCAGTAGAAACTGACCATGAGGAAGTAACTAAATATTTTCTATTTCTCTGCATATTCATTCTTTTCTCCACTATTTGAGATATAGAAGAAGACATTTACTGAATTGAAATTCAGCTTTTTAACACTCCTAGAGATTTTCGTGTGAGTGAGTAGAGCATGCATTTTTTCATTGCGTTTTTTCAGGTTGTTTCAGTCTCGGATTGACTTACAGGAGAAGTATTCTTCCTTGCTCTAGAGTTGAAACAAAGCAATTGTGAATTGTTGGCTTGACTTTTCCTTTAAAAGCACTTGAGAATTCTGTTCAAGCCAGGGTCATCAAGACCTTGGATAGCAAGATGTAAGTAGATTTTCTGCAGCTAACCTTTGGCAGAAAATGAAATTAATGTTGGGGGCCAACACTTAAAAGATGAGCTGGGCTGCAGCTTAAGAATGCAGCAATTTCTCCTCACCTTTACTGGTTCATCTACCAAGAAGTAAAACTTTACTGAAATGTAAAAGAGAGGACTCTTGCTGATGTGCTGTTGCAGATGGATTTGGGACATACAGACAATAGTACGTAGTCTTAAAATTCAAAATAAAATCTCTTTGGAGTTGAAGGTTTAGAAATAAATGAGAGCAGTTTCAGGTAGGGGAGGGGATGCAAGTTAATGTATGAAAAGTGAGGCAAGGCAAACAAAATTCATTATTTCCATGAGAGCTGGAGGTATGGTGGGTCTACACAATCCCTGTATGTCCTGATTCTGAGATAGAGTCCGTTTGGTCGGGAACTGGAGTTACCCAGTATTGTCAAGCACACACTTAACAAGGAAGTGGTACATGGGAGATAATGAGAGTGACAAGGAACACAACTTTTTCTGCTTATAGTGTATGTTAATCTCTTTTATGTTGGAGTGATTATGAAACAGTATTATATGACTAGGTTAGATTTGCTGAGTTTGATGAGGTTTCTCTTTCTGCTCCCCATGGTGCTGCTTGTGCCTTAACAGAGTATGAGATGCAGGGCACCAGAGTGGCTGTGGTACAGAATAAGGCTAATGTGTCACATAGTTGTTAATTTATAATCTGGCTTTGAACAAATTTAAGAATATTCTCTATAGAAGTAGATTTTTCAGATTTCAGTAATATTTCTGTAGCTGAAAAATAATCTATGTTTGAAAAAAGGGAGGTCATCTCTCCAGAACAGAGAAGGAATGAAAAAAACCCTGACCCACAACCATCTCCTACTCCCAAGTATGATGTCATTCAAGTTGATTAATGCAAGCATTGTAGTTCACTGCATAGAGCTTTGACATTCAGGCAAGCTGCCTTGTTTTGTTGTTGATTGTGCTATTTTGTTTTGCTTATTTTAACTTGATGCCAAGGCTACTAGGCAGATGGTCAAATGACAATACTAACATACCATTGCACTGAAAAGTCAGTGAGAATTAATTACAGAAGTTTTCTTTGGTTTGACTATACAAATACAGACTATGTTTCTTGATATGTCTGGTGCAAGGCTTGTGTATCTGCATGAATTATTATATTTTGTATCGATCTTCCCTAAATACAAACCTATAGGTGCTCTTTTTATAAAGTGTTTTTGTTTTTGACAGACATTTCATACAAAAAGCAATGAGAATGGCCTCTCTAGAAAAATTCTGATATACAAAGACACTTGTTTTGATCTCTGCATGAGACTATATAAATTGTTTAGACTTTTCTAAAGGCTCTTGTTTCTAACCATTATGTCATCTTTTGTCTTCTATAAGATGTCTGTATCCCATCTCTATTTCTCTTGCTCTATTTTGTGGGCTCTGAAGACATGATAGTTTTCAGAAGAGAAGCAATACTAATGGAAAGCAATTTGTGGGGCTATAATGCCCATCTGTATCTATTACATTAACCTTCATATGTGCCACAGCATGCCCTAAAATTAATGTCACCTGCAATGTATTTCTAAATGTTAGACTGGGTGAATTTTTGTGTGTAGGCACAGTGTGATCAGTCTGGAACACCTCCAAGGGAATTGGTGTTTCTTGGTGTGAGGAATTCTCTATTTCAGGGACAAGATGGATTAGCTAAACTTGCACAGGTTTGGCTCATTCCATGAAAAAAAGTGAGTGGACAGTAGATATCAACTATGCTATATTTCCTGACAGGGTTTCATGTGCCAACTTCTATTTATGCAAAATTTTGTAAATGGTTTACCTTTCACCTCAACTGTAGGTATGAAAGGGAATCAATAAAACCCATGAAAAATTATGAATTGCAAAAAAATAAAAATCAGAGGGATACTTGTTACCAAGGTATATGAAATATTATCTCAAGTCAGCAACTGTCAACCTTTCTCAATATCAGAGAAGTAAGACAAGATGTCATGAAGGCTGCTTCCAGTCTTAGCAAGAGAAATTTTATACCTTACAATGTCTTAAAATGGCACTGAGGTTTAAAGACACTGAAAGGAGTAGGAAATAAGAATTAATTAAAATTTGGTCCTTTTAGTTTTCCTTTTTTCCCCCCACTATTTTACTTGTAATAGTATTTCATGTCTCACACTGGGTTTGTAATACATATGCTGAGCATAACATTATGGACTTCTTATTATTTAATGTGTCAGAATGCTGCATCAAAGCATAATATGTCACTTAAATGCCTACATGTCCAACTCCTTTATTTATTAATTCTGTTAACTGCAGTGTGGAAGTATTATGTATATTTTACTGGCACCCTTTCACCACAGAGCATCTGAAGACTGTACATACATAATGTTAGTTACCCAGTGGCAGAGTATAGACTACATAGTGTAGCAGAAAACATTCAGGTGAAACTTTCCCATTGTATTTATACTAGGTTTATGTGTCAGGTTGGCTTCTGTTACAAGAAAAATAATTCATGTAATCATCAGTTCCTGCTGAAAAAAAACTTGAAAGATGTTTTACAGGGACAGGGTGCTAGGTCTTGAGAATTTTGGTGGAAGAGAATGGATTTGACGACAATAGACCAGGCAGGATGTGTACAGTTGTATTGGACTTAAATGGCAGGGAGCAGGGAGGCTGCAGGGGTGGCCAGAAACTGCCTCCCTGTCAGACAGAGACAGTTCCAGCTGGGTCCAAGATGGACCCTCCACTGGCCAAGGCCAAGCCCATCAGACATGGTGGTAGTGTCTCTCTAATGTATTTTAAAAAGGATAAAAAAAGCTACTCAACACCCTATGGGAGAAAGGAGTGAGAATATGTGAGAGACACCAAGGTCAGTGTGTCTGCTGTCTGCAGGCACTAAGGTCAGTGGAGAAGGAGGGATTAGAAGTGCTCCAGGTGCTGGATCAGAGATTCCCCTGTAGCCTGTGGTGGAGACCATGGTGAGGTAGCTGTGCCCCTGCAGCCCATGGAGGTCCATGCGGGAGCAGAGATCCAACTGCAGCCTGGGGGGGACCCCATGGCAGAGCAGGTCGATGAACCCTGAAGGAAACTGCAGTACAGGAGAGCCTGCACTAGAACAGGCTCCTGACAGGACCTGTGGCCCCATGGAGAGAGGAGCCCACACTGGAGCAGGTTTGCTGGCAGGATTTGAGAGCCCACAGGGGACACCCTGCAGGCTGGTGCAGCCTGTTCCTGAAGAACTGCACCCCGTGGAAGGAACCCATGCTGGAGCAGTTTGTGAAGGACTGAATCCTGTGGGAGGGAACTCGCACTGGAGCAGGTGAATGAGGAGAAACAAGTTGCAGAAATAAAGTGTTATGAACTGACTACAACCCGCATTCCCTGTCCTCTTCCATGGTTCACAGGGTGAAGGAAACAGAGGAGTTGGGAGTGACGGTGCTCTCGAATTTGTTCTTATTTCTCATTACCCTACTCTGATTCATTGGCAATAAACTAAATCAATTTTCCTAAGTCAAGTCTGTTTTGACCATGATGATAATTGCTGAATGATCTCTCCCTGTCATTACCTTGACTCATGAGCTTTTTGTCGTGTTTTCCTCACTTTGTCCTGTTGAGAAGCTGATATGGTTTGAAGCTGGCTCCCTGCCAAGTCTCCAAACCCTACCACCAGAAGTCCCCCCCCAACAAAAAAAACCTCAGGGAGAAGAGGGAGAAAAAACTAAGAAAAACCCGAAAACGAGAGAGAGGACAACCAAACTGATATATATAAATATATTTACACTTATATACAATTTCACAAGGGAAAGGGAAAGGGGAAGGGGAAAAGGAACAAAACTAAACTAAAATATATGTATATATATATATATATCCCAATCAGTAGCCCGAGATCTAGTAACTAAAGAACAAAAGAGTTAGCAAAGAAGATATCTCACTACTCTCCTGGGACAACCGAGAGTCGCTCCGGAACGATCGCCAGCAACCTCTGTCTCCCAAGGTCGGCAAGGCCTAGCCAGGCCTCGCTCCCCAACACGGCAGACTCAACAGCAGGGAACCTGCACCTCCAAGCCGCCGGAAGGAAAAAACGAAGGCCTCTCCTCCTCTCTTCTTATAGTCTGGCTTACGTAAAAATCGTAGGGAATACTGGGTAAATCTGGACCCTTCCTTGGTTACAAACTGGTCACCAAGGAAGGCGTAGCCCAAACCACCACAGAAGCAAAAGTGATAGAGTGGCTTGGTGGGCACCTAGGGCCTGCCAAAGTCAACCCAACACAGCAGTTAGTGTTTTATAGTGCCGCACACTGTCTTCAGTGTACCTAATGGTGGGAGTAGCTCTGCCCTCTGAGCAAAACTGAGCACTACAGTGCCTGGAAATATCTGGGTTGGTGCAGAATGCACTGCACTGTCTCACTCTCTAATGAAGAGTTTGCTAGACATACTTTTTCTGTTGTAAAATGAATGGAATTTAGAACATATTACCCAGTTATAGTTCAGTGATACTATTTGCCTCATTGTCTCCTGGATGAATATATTTTCCCTGTGGTAGTTTCCAGAGCCCTGATTCTGACTGAGACTGTTGTATTACACTGTGTTATGTAGGGTGACATTTCCCACTGAGAGAAGGTGACATTTAAAGATCCCAGTCCTGCAGAAATTTACACTTGTGCTTGTTTTTTAAGTGAGACTAACTTTGTAAAGTTAAAAAGGTGGAGAAGGCCCTGAGGAACAGAGTCTACTTCAGTAATTATTGAATAAAAGTTCAAAAGATGCAATAGAGAGTAACCGAGAGCAACAGATTGTGGGTTGTGGTAACATAATTGTGCTGTGCCTGACTAGTTCAAGAAGCGTTTAGATGATACTCTCAAGCACATGGTATGACTCTTAGGGATGGTCCTGTGCATGGCTAAGGGGTGGACTCAGTAATCCATGTGGGTCCCTTCCAACTAAGCATATTCTGTGATTCTGTGACTGATCTCAAAGTTTTAGAAACCCATGCAAAATGCTACTATTGAGGGAGGGCTCCAGTTGTGGGGTGGTAAGCAGTGTTGTAACTGTAGCAGGGCAGTACTTAAGAATCACTGCAAGAAATGCAAGCAATTCTAATGATACAAAATCCAAAATTAGAAAAGTTGCCTAGTGCTGCTGAGACCTTGGGAATGATACAGATTTTCCTGTGAAGATGCCACCAAGACCTTTTCTGCACCATCATTTTATAATGGATTTTCCCTAATTAGAAAAAGCTGCCACAGAAAAGTTTTTCAAGCTTTTTCAAAATACTTGAATATATACTGTTTATCCTGCACCTCTGTCAGTGTCCCTTACAATTTTAATCAGTCACACTAGACACGAGGAGGCAGAAACTTTATCTACTAATACATTTTGGCAGCCTGAAATATGTCATTTTTCTTCATATATGTAGGTGCTAACATCTCATGTCTATTACCTTAGTATCTACTAAGCCCAGAAAAGAAAAGGATTTTCAGATTTGCAAAGGTTTGATACATCTGTGATTAGCCTTGATAGTTCATGGTATGCCACGTCTGATTCATGTGGAACCATACTTGAGACTTCTGCAAACAAAAGCTTTCACATGGTGCCCTATTAATAATATTACTGTTAATCTAATGTAACTGCGGTGGCAAGTAGATACAACAAAATTGTTCCTGGGTATTTGTTTATGTAAATGCAATTAATGCAAGATCAGCTTAGATACTTTGGGGGAAGACTAATAGCATTCAGACTGCTACTAGGTAGCAGGTAAATGTGTAATCAGTTTGTATTGCATCTGTACTCATACCAAGATTTTATAGCAGTGACAGGGATGTCAAGACAAAATAAAAACCTCAAAACTGGATGGTGAAGGCAAACACACTTATAGCCCTCTCCATTCTTACCTGCTTTAGGAATTAAGGGAGTTTCATTAAGAGATATTTACTATTTAAAATCAGTATTCCACTTAACTATAACATCACAGTATCCCTGTTTTATATTACCCACACCTGTTATTTGTTCTCTAGTTTTGCATATTTTACATATGTTGAATATAGCTTCATGGAACTGTCCTCCAGGAACTTTTCCTTAAAGAGTTACCAAGCTTTCTTTCTTTTTTTTTTTTTTTTTAATTATCTTCAGTATTTGTTATGTGGGGCTTTTGTAGAAAGGATTATTGGAAAGAGAATTCTAAGGGAGCAACTGCCAAGCTTGGTCTCTGTCATGCTTCCCGGAGTTGATTATTGGCCCCTCAGTATCCAATATTTGTGTTAAATGGTGAGATTCTGGAAGAAATAAATTCTAATTGCCTATCTTTTCTCATTCTAGGGTGTGTATTAAGCTATAAAGAAAAAACATTTCATTCACTATATTTTGACTTCATCCTCATCAGTGCATGCTGGCACTCCCAAATTCCCTGAAAGTTCTGGTTATACAAAAAAGTTGACCATACAAGTAAGAAATTTTTGCATGTCATTGGCATGTAATGGATCATATGAATCACATCTGATTGCCTACACGGCACTGAAAATTACTTGGTGATTTATTTTAGTTGTATTTACTGTGAGGTTATATATTCTCAGGAAAGAAGACTTCCCTCGTGCATCAGATAGTAAAATACCAGCTGAAATCATGGGTAAAAGCTTGTGAAATTTGTGTTGGATTAACTTCTTATCAAGAGCAGTATAAGAAGGATTTTCTTAGGTTGGGTAAGCATTCCTTCTGACCCAGTGATTATTCATTGTTTATGACTCTTCTCTGAGCAAAGAACTAACATGAATTTGAAAAAACATGTTAAGCCTCAAATAGAAGTGGGTTCAAACACCACAATTCTGAAATATATCAAAGGAAATACCACTGACACATCACTTCCTAAGTCATTGTTTAATTTAATACAGTTTGAAGACAGATATCTAAAAAGCACTAGTGTGGACACTGTTCCTAGAAAGCATCCAGTGAGTAAGT
Organism: Neopelma chrysocephalum; assembly: GCF_003984885.1. Lineage (NCBI taxonomy): Eukaryota > Metazoa > Chordata > Aves > Passeriformes > Pipridae > Neopelma > Neopelma chrysocephalum. Next base: position 2,506,065 of record NW_020897704.1, read on the forward strand.
TTTGATAAGGACAGTCTGCCTAGTGACTTACCAATGAGACATGGCACTTTTCTGTATCTTATTTTCAGAACTTATGAAGAACCAAGGCTTTAGTTTATTCCATGCTAAAATAAGCATCCTATATGCATGGCACTTGCAATTCTTTCTGAAGCCTTTGCTGAGCTCTATACTGCTTTTTACAACTCTGTTAGGCCTTTTGAAGGTACATAATTTAGAATGAACTATGGCAGTAGCATGAGTCAGCTGTAGTGATGTATTTGAAGCAAAGATTTGTTGACAACCAGAACAAATGGCCACATCAGTCTTGCCATTTTATATAAGCTCAACAGCATTTAGTTCCAAAGCCTTAGAAATTGGGCAAGGACAAGTATATTGGTTGTCATGACCACCATTTCAGATAATGTTTGTTTTTCCCGGACAGATATCGGTAAAGCATCAGGAGACCATCTTATTAACATTAATTTTAATAGCTGTGCACATCTTAGCACGCCTTATCCAGTGTTGTAGAGACCAGGGATTGTGTGCTGAATTCAATCCTGCTCTTGTCGAAACCTGTGTAAGAAATGGACGGCATTGGAGATTGACACACAATTAAAGATCAAATGGAATATGCAGGAATACCCCTAAAATATCATAACAGGAAATGGAGGAGGGAAGGAAAGGAAGAAACAATGGTTTAGCTTCCCAACTAATTCTAGTTAGTGGTCACAACAGCAGGAGTTTGGCTTCAGACATGAAAAAGTGGCTTATTGACATCTGAATGGTTTATTTTTCTTGCTTCTGGACTTGTAGAGAGAAAGAAGGAAAAAAAGTGAGATGGGAAAAAAAAATTACCAGAGGAATTACTTGTTAAGGGGAAGGAGGAAGCAAATTTAGATTTCACAGATAAACAAGGACAGAGAGAGAGAGGGAGAGGGAGAGAGAGGGAGGTGTTCATTTGGTGCATCAGCTCATCAGCTGCTTGAACCAATGCAGAAAGAGGTATTTGGAGACTGACGATTGGAGGCAAAGATTTAGAATTAATTCTGTGTCTTCCTTACCAATAAATGTAAACACCTTTCTCTCAGAAAAGAGAGCATTTGTAAGGTATATTCTTCTACTTTGGTCATTGTTTAATAAGTCACAGGTATGTACTGACATCATGATGATGTGACTTGAAATTGCCACAGGAGATCATCATTTGCTTCCTCTGAAGGTTATTTTGAATGTAGAATTCTATCATTATTATATATATATATAATATTATATATATATATTATAATATATATTATATTATATTATATATAATATCTTATTATATTTGTAATGATACTTGCATTTTGAAAACTTTCCTAGGATCTTCCTCCTATACCAGTTGTGGTGCTTTTGTTTGTTTGATGGATTGTTAATTTTATATATCTTTCCTCTTTTATACTGTTAAAGAAGAGGTAAGCTTTAAAGCCAGGTGGATATCTGAGGACTAATTGTTTGGAAGAAGTTCCCCTTCTTGGTGGTATTTATAAGAATGTTTAGAAGTTGTATTTTCTGAATTATTCTTACCTGAAAAATTCTGTAAGTACAATAGAGCTTACAACATTATCCCTATACTTAGGTGGTAACTCACCAGTTCTCCAGATGAAATTCTTAATTCCTAATGAGCTGAAGTCATTCTCCTCTCTTGTTCTTCTATGTTGAATGGTTTTACATTCCAACAGTAGTCCAGTTTCAAGAGAAAACAGGTGGTGTACTACATGGGTTTGAATCCCTTCAGGCAAGGGATTCACCTATTCATATGGTGAGTGCTCCAGCCAGTCGACTCTTATCAGAAAGGTGAGCAGTACCAGAATGATCTACAGCTTCTGTCTTGTGAAAATCAAGGTACCAAATCATTAGGTATCTTGACATTCTGCACCATACATACACACCTTAGAGACTGAGGGACCTGAGCTCTAGGTACAGAGGCTTTTTAAGCCTGTGCTTGGTGTTGCCTGCTGGTTAACAGTGCAGAAGTGTCTGATTTTCTACACTGGCTGAAAGGAAGAAGTCTTATAGGAATGGCGATTTCTCCTAAAACATGAGATTCTCTTCTCTCACATGCTCATGAGTCATGCCTTTCTGTTGATGCATACAGTTTGTGTTTCTGCCTTTAGATTTTGTAGTGTATAAAGTATTAAAAAAGAGTCAATGGAAAGAGAGAATCTTTAAATTTCATTTTAATGAAATCCACTGGTTTTCCCATCTCTTCCAACTGCCAATGGCATCCACGGCCTCTTAAAACCTTGTTGACCTCTTATTCTGGCAAGTGCTCTCTGCTTTGCCAATCAGCTCCTTTGTAACTCTCTGCTTTTTCAGTTCTAATTAAACGTCAGCCTGTTATGCAGAGATCATTAAACCTGTGCTTTCTTATGTTTCTTCTTTTTTCTCCTTATTTCTTTGACATGAAGAGAACTTTGCAGAAGTCTCTGGCAAAAGTGTCAAAACTTCAACCAACTTATTTACCCGTTTATAAAAATTCAAATAAAAAGAATACATTATCTACAATAGCTCAAAATTATCTTAATGATAAAGAAATGTATGCAGACATCTCCCTGTCCCAACTTTCTTTCAACACTCTGTAGTTTGTGAACTTGATGGTTGAAAGGTGAGTGTTTGTCACCTTCTATGTAATTTTTTCCCCTCTTTGATTTTATATTTTTGCAGCTGTTAAATTTATGCATCTTCTCTATCACAGGCATCTTGGGAATCAACATAACACTTTAATGGCTTTCTGCCTGCTCTTAAAAGTTTGGAGCTACATGATTTTTTTGCTTGTTTGTTTTTGTATTAATGATAATTTTTTAAGTGACTCTGGATATTAAGTCCTGTAACGAGCCACCTTTAAGAACAGCTGCATTAATCCAAAATTATGTCTTTGTTTACTTTTTAAGTTTTTTTTTTCTTCCTTCACTAAAGTCTATTTCCAGTACTCTGAACTCTGTAATAAAATGACATGTACAGGGAAAGGCAGACTTAATTATCTTAACTAGACTGCTGTGGGCTCAGCTGTGAGAGCTCTGGCATCTCAGCTCCACCATAAGCTGAGAGCCCAAGCTGTCATTTAACACTGCAGTCCAACATGCCAGGCAGGCATAGCTCTACTGGCTGTTCATGTTATTTGAGACACATCTAAAACCTGATCTTACATGCACCAGGGAGTCGATGGGAAACTTTAATGAGACTCAAGTGTCCAGAGATGTAGAAGTAAACATATATAGAAGGATATGCAGGTTTAGAGCACTGCAAGTGCACAAGGGAGATTTTTGAGTTTCTATTAAATTCTGATTTGCTTGCTATTTTTGTTTGCTCTTTTCCCGTGATTTATTTAAAATGTTGTCTTTATAGCATACATATGTACAAGCTGAAAGTTTTCTGAGAAAGTAATTTAGTTGAAATTTCAGTTCTCTAAATTCAAAATCTTTAATTTTAATATTTTTATATATGCCTTTGTATATCATGGGAAATTTAATCAAGAGGCTTGGTTGGTTGAAATGTAATCATTTGTCATATTAAACCTAAATGATTCATTTTGGGACAGGTGTCTGCCTCATGAATTTTGGATCTATTTCTTGAAATATGTTTTCCTGATTGATTTGTTTGAGACACTTTCTCATGTCTAAGTTAAGTATTCCTGACTCTGGAGCTCTTGGTTGCTTCAGGCCAAGGAATGGATTGTGCCTTTCTTTTCTCCATGTTGACCAACATTTCTTACCCTGTTGAAGACTGAGCATGTGTTACCAAAGTGATTTTAGGTTTGGATGAACTGACATTTTCCATTTGTCAGGAGTTTTTTGACAAGCACCACGTGTTTCTCATATACTCGAACTCTTGATGCAATTCACTGATGGCTTAGGCTACTACTACACAAGGAATGCAACACAAAGTGGAGTTAAGTCTTTGATTTTTTCCAGGGAACTTGAGCATTCTGACTATGCTACCTTTTGGTCTTGAGTCCTCAACACCTATAAAAGTCTTCCCATTGAAATTTTTTGTGGGCTTGGGCAATATTTATTTACCACAAACCTTTATTCCTTCTTTCTCTGTCTTCCACTAACAATATGAATATAAATGAATACAGTGCCATTTTTTTTTTTTAAGAAACAAATCTATACAGTGAAGAGGAAATTCACTAACAACTTATGGGTTTTTTTTGTTCATTGAGGAGTTTGTCCCATGCTTTTGCTTTTCTGACTATGAGAAACAGTCGGGTACTTAGACAGTGCAAATTAAGTTTCTCAAGACAGCATGAACAGTAATGAAGTTTTAACTTGATTTTGTTCTTATTGTGCTTGTACATCTCCAGTGTGCTTGCAGTGTTCCTATAGCGTTTTCAAGCAAGCTTATACCTACATGTCTTTTTAACTGTAGTGCAAGGGCATGTAACAGGGACTTAATATAGTCTTACAATATTTTGGACCCCACATCCTTTACCTCAAAGTTTTCAAGGGAAGGAAAAGAATTCTATGGAGAGTGATAGAATTTTACATGCTATAAATCATCCCTTGATATCTGACATATTCTGGTTAGCCGGATCTTTTTCTTCTGCTATCTTTTAGTCTACAGGAGGTTAAACAGCAAAGGATTATTTCTCTCTTTATCACCTAAAGGCCTGTCACACTTCCTTTTTCATTACTTTCTGGAGCAGATGGGAAAATAGTGTTTTCTTGTTTTTTTCTTCTTCTTCTTTTTTTTTCCTTCTTTTTCTCTCTTGAAATGTTTTTCTTGTTCTTTTAAATTTTGATTTCTGGGGATAAATGATAAATGAAGAAATCACTACTAAATTTTTGAGAAATAGGTTGAGATGCATGTAAAGAACTTTTAAACATCAGGTTCCTGCCGATATAAACAGTGCTATACCTCCTAAAAGCCCATCTCTTCAAATCAGAGAAGGTTGAACACGGTTACTTAGGAGCTATTGTGAAATATGAAGGCACAGTTTATTTTGGGAAAAGTGACTGCGCTGATCTGGGCTAAAGAGTGGCCCAGGTGGCTAAACAGGTGAGTGACTTTGTGCCAAGATAGATGGTGCTGAGTTCTTTGTGCCTTACATTAAGCAAACTCATTGCTAATTGGAAATAATTGTAGAGATCATTTCAAACTATGTAAGGAGAAAGAAGGGAGAAGCTGGCGTGGGAATTTCACCAAATCAATTGTCTATAGCCAATCTTTTGTCGTCATTCCTTTGCAAAGAATGCGTACTCATGCACGCAGGAACCGTGACTCCTGTGGTGGGAGGCTCAAAGAATAGGGTGCCAACAATTCCCACTCATGAACAAGAATCTCAAAAAAACCCTGTGGTTACTAGTCATGGCTTGAGAAACAGCACAAAATAAACAGGCAAGTCTGTGTATGCAGCCATCAGTGCTTACAGGCATAAATTAAAATTTCAGTGTGAGTTACTGAGAGTCTTTTTTTATTATTTTTAATTGGGAATGAATTTGGCATTTCTTCAAGTCTGGAGATGATAAGATTTGTCCCTCTCCCTTTCATTATTTATTTAGTAACATGTTCATGCTAGTCTGTTTCTCAGACTCCTACATAGTATTGAAGTATTTGAGGTACAGCTCTGGAAGAAAATTGTGTGCATGTTTTTTAAATGTCCCACTACAAATGCAAATAAAGCCTGATCTTCCAATCTAAAAGAGGAATTAATTGAGTTTAATTGGGGGTGACATTTGTTTAGTCCACTGAAAATCCTTATGATTTCAAAGCCCAAGAAAGGCCAAAATAGGAGAAAGAATATTCCTAAAAGTGTCATTTGTACTTCCATCATTAACTAGGTCTGCAGTTGCTTTTCTGACATGTATATTTAATGTAATTCATTGCAGCTACTCTAAAGGTTGTTTGCTATGAAACTATCGTGGTTCAGTTCTCCCCTTAACAAGAAGTGAATTTCTAGGAGCAGAAATGAACTGAACAAGGAGGGAGATGTTCTAAGAGAACTGAATCTTCTTCGCCATTTACACAGCCTGATGTGGAGCATGTTTTGTCTGATGAAAAGAGGGAGGAGAAGCTATCCAAATTAGCAAGGATTATGCATCATTCAGCACAAAATATGAGCTGTCAGGATATATGCACTCCAACATAGTGACTGTTTCAGATGTTCTCATCACAGGCTTTGGGAAAGTACTATAAATGTACTATGAATCCTGGTCTATTCTGTGGTTTGAGGAGAAAAGCCTAAAAAGCTTGTATTTTGTAGTCACAGTTATTCCCTACAGCAGGTGAAATATTTGAAGGTGAAAATAAGGTAAACAATTCAGAACTATTTAAAATCTTAAGTCATGCCCTAAGAAATAATTCAATTATGTTTTAATAGTAATGTATAGTTGGGTTCTTTTTTATTATTTTATGGTTTTGAGTCTTCAGAATTAAGTCTTGTAATATATTCAGTTTTTTACCCTTGAGACTGTATATTAAAAATTCCTCTTTATTTTTAATTGAGCTTAAGATTTCTGTTAATAGCCCACCTCTTGACATAATGTAAGAAGCATTTTCAAATGTCATATAACTTAAAATGAACATGATGATTGAGAAAAAACTCAAGATAAACTACTTGAAAGAAAGTCTAGTCAGCTGCAGGAATTCTAGCTCTATGTTTCAGTAGGAATAAGGGGTAAAGAAGAGCACCCTCATTACTTTAAAAATGGAATTTGATTAGTTTATGAATATGATTGGGTTGTGTAAGGTGTAAGTTTGGTTATTTCTTGTCCCAAGCATTACTGGACTTACATGCAATAGTGTAGGAGGATTGTGTATTTTCTGCAGAAAATTTGAAAAAGGATTAAAACTCAGCTTAAAAAATACCCACATATTAAAACCAGTAAATGCTGCTAAGTTCCTGCCCTGGAGTTCTGGTGTACCTGCTTATGGAAGGGAGCAGCTGGGAAGGAAGTGTTCTCTGCCTTGAAGCTGGGGAAGAGATTTGTCTTCAAGAAGAGTTTGAGGATCTGCAGGTTTTTGTAATTTATACACCACTGATAACTGGCAAGTATGAAAACATGCCTTAAATACCTGTATCCTCAGCTGAGTGGTCTGGTTGAGAAGTGCTTATTGTAAGGCTAAAAAGCAATTGACCTACTCATATGAATAAGTGCTTCTAAGAGAGAGAGTTTTTGAATTGAGCCCTTTGGGAGGCAGAAGTCACAGATTGAAAATTAATGATGCTCTGAGCATTATTTGTTTTCTTGACGTTGCCACAAAAATATCCCATATGTTTTCCAGGAAACGTGCTACCAGTGGCGACTGATTCCTGGCTTCAGATGATCCAGCTGTCTAGTCACTGTCACCATGCTGAAAGGCAAAGATATTGAGAACAAAAAGGCTCCCACCATGTAGGAAGCACTGTAAATCCATAGAGAAAGATTAGTCACGCAGGTTCTGTATTCCAGTTACCTTACCAAAAAGAAAAAAGCCCTACAAAAACCTCACACCAATAGTCCAGTACTTTCCTGTGTATTTTGCTTGAATCAGAAATGAAACTGCAATTTGAGAACAAATCTATTTCTCAAGCTAATATTCTACTGAGACTTCATAGCTAGAAGTTACAGGCAAGCTATTTGTCTATGATACTAAAATGTCTTCAGTATTTGCACATCTAAGCATCTGTACATAATGTGCAAACCCCTATTCTGTTCTTGAGACAAAAAGACCCAAGCTGCCTTATGTCAGCTGTAGGCTTCAAACTGATTTTAAAAGTAGGCCCTCAGGTTTCATCAGTCAGCACTGACCAACTGTTACTGTCAAGTTCCCAATGCAATCAGAAACCAGACTGGGTGTTTTTAGCATGGAGCTTGAACATTGAGTATCTGGGTGCTTAAAACTTTGGTTTAAAGTTAAGGTGTAAACCAAAGTGCTTGTTTGTCCACCCCCATCCTACTGATGAAGGAGGGAATGTTGGAGAGACAGCCTTGATGCTGTGCAAGCCCTGCTCAGCAGCAGCCGAAACACTGGGCTGTTACCAAGACTTTTATAGCTACCAATAGAAAGCACATCACAATGAGGGCTGCTATGGGGAAAATGAACTCCATCTCAGCCAAGCTCAACACAATGCGATATGTTCTCAACATATGTGATTATATTCTAGCAATATATGTGACTGCATTCTCGTTTTCTATCTAATACATCACTGAATATTATCCTAACCCTTAGTAACAAAGCAACAAAAAAAAAAACAGGAACAAAGGAGCTAAAGTATTAGCTAATCTATTATGCACCCGCATCTCATTTGGAGCACTTGCTCACAAATATTTTCACGAAAAAGAAACAACCCTGAGTTTCTTGAAGTCAAATAAAAACACCAATTCTCAGTTTAAGAATTAAAAACTGATCTAGAATCAATCACTGGAAGCTGAATGAAATTCTCTCTGGATATCCACTTCTGATGACAGCTATATTGTAGTTTTATGACAGTGGTTAAAGGAATTATATGAATCACTTCCCATAAAAATGTTTATGTTCACATTATGTCACCGCAAAACTGGAGTTTTCATAACAGAAAAAAATCTCAAGAATTCACTTTGAATTTCAAAATTTGAAGTAACCTGACATTCAGTATAAATTATCCTTTCATTTTTAAAATATGTAAGAGTCATGCAGGGAGGGAACCTACACTTGGACAACTGTTTTGGAATACGCATTTTCACTATTCAGGGAACAATGTCTCTTGCCTTTAAATATTTCTTGAAATGTTAAACTTATGAGTTTTTCATTCTTCACTGAAAATATTTTATTACTATCTAATATTATATTATATGATTATATTAGACTACTTATTTTATTACTATATTGTCTTTCAGTGGTCATGTGAAGGTTTAATTTATTAGGTTTTGTTTATGTTTTTATAAGTGTATAGATTCCCAGATAAAACATCCTGCATTAATACATTTAATTATTTTAGGAACTCCTTTGCTCCCATGGGAGTGGAGATGAATTAGAGTTTAACCCAAATATTAGATTTTAAAGAAAGTTTATCCAGGTATTTACTTTGCACCCGTTCGTTTCTATATGCAGACAATAGTAGCTAGATATAGAACTGCAGAGGCCACTGGTGTTATCTGATTTTTTTCTCTTGTCATTTAATTTTTCATACATATACATCTAGTGCTCTCTTAAATTCATTAATTTTAGGACTCCATATAGATCAATATATATAGATCATAAAGATTTTTTGAGAGTCTTGCTGTACATTTGTACCAGGGGGCACTTTTACAAGTTCAATCGCATGGACATGACCTTTCAGTTCCTTTTTTAGGTGGAATCAAAACTGATGTCTGCCTGATTTCAGAAATGTATCAAAGTAGGATTTTTTTCCTACATTGCCAGCATAGATTTACAGGTTGATGCAGGACAAAGTGGGTGGAACTTCTGATGGGACCTTACTTGTTCTTTAATTACTGTGTCTGTTGCTCCTTGGAAAATAACTTGTAGTATGCTTGGGACTGTAAGCTGGAAAAATGCATTACCACTATTTGGTGCATTCTTTAGAGACTGGCAAATGAGCATCAGGTTCACTATTGAACAGAAATTGGAGTTATCAGAGCAATGCACTTGGGAATTGGTTATGGAAAGTAAGACAATTTTATCTTTAATGAATATTATGCGATCATTGGCTTTGTGGTTCACATGGGACAGAGAAATCACCTTTAGTAGATTACACAGCTAAACCAATTTACATAATAACATCATATGCATTAAAAATACATTGCCCTTGTGGAGGCAGGGTTCAACTGTTGGACAGATAAAAATAACTGCTACAAATGGGCATTTCCCAGCTACACAGATCAGTAGGGATCACAGAATTCTCTTGGACATCAGCTTCAGTAGATTTCAGCACTAAGCCAATTTACTGAAGCACATTATGGACTTTGAAAGAGTTTGGTTTTTGAATCATACATGGCCCTCTCAGGAGGTGAGTTAAAATATATTTAATTCTATTAAAACTTTTCCTACTAACTCAGATCACAAGGGATCATGTAGTCCTATGAAAATGGTCATTATGGAGGAAACCTTATCAGTAAACTAATATTCCTAAATATGCAGGTACACTTGGGGCATACATATGCATTATATTAATATTTCTTCTCAGTAGTCAGTTGTGACTTGTTTCCAGTGTTTAATTAAGTTATCAGAATGTACACTACCACAGCCTCGTATTACACAATTTGAAGACATGTTTTGGTTTATAAGCATCCTTCTTAAAGAAGAATGATTGTTTGTGGAGCATTGTTATGCCTATGCCAAGAGGAATAAGAGTTCATTAAGGACTGGATTAATGAAATTATTTGGAATTCTTTGTGTTTTTCTCTACAATACTTAGAAGTTATATGATTTAGTTCCTCTAAGAATGCTCAAGAACAGAATTAGAAGTGATCTGCCCGGTTACCAGCAGAGGGGCTAGGGGAGCAACCACATACAGGGATTTTTTAAGCCAACTGCTGACACTGAAGAAAGGGTTGTTTTACTCCTCTTTTTACCGAACAAAGTCTTAAGAGAATTTACCCATAAGCATCCCCCCTGCCCCAGTCTACCTCATGAGTGGACTTCAGTAGCCCATGGCTACACTCCTGCAGAGATCCTTATAATGAAAAATTAAGATAGGAAATAGGAGTCTGCAGGACTGGGGCTGTGTTACATATGCCCCAAAAATTGAGGAGGAAAGAATGTAGAAAATTTCATAAGAATTTCTGAGAGATATAAGCCAACAAATGTGCTACTTGGAGCATATATTATCCACATGCTCTTACTGAGTCAATATTGAGATTGTTGCTTATTGAAGTCAGGCTGAGAATAGTTACCATGGTCCAGGCTTTCTCACAGAGGCAGCAAAGGGAGCCTCTCATCCAGAAGGGAATATGAAAATGTTCCATAATTTCTCAGGCTCTTCTGAAATAAAGCTTGTACATCCAGCAATAGATTTCAATAAATTTCTTCTTAGAAAGGTACCCCTTGGTGACCTTTGCCAGTCCTGGATTCTTGGGGCCTTACATTATCACAGATCTGACTTGCTTTGGCTAAGCCATACTCCGAGTGTTGCAATTTTTCCATTTTCCCCAGGGGGTGGTGATGTCCCCTTTGTGGGGTCTCCATCCCTCCAGTATTTTTGTACACATTTACTTTAAACCAATTCACCAGTCTGTGAATGTGAGGCAGAAATATATATTCTGACCTGCCCTAGGAATGGTGAGCTCTGGTACAGGGATGCTGTAGAAGGAAACAAATGAACTCCCCATTCAGAGCAGAATCAGTCAGAAACAACTCACATGAGAGGCACAGAAATGTTATGGGCACTGGCTGGCAAGCTTTCTTGGACCTTGCTGAGGGGCAAAGGAAAATAACATTCTTTAATATCATCTAGTATATCAAGACAACACTACTAATTAATGAAGTTCAGTTCAGTTTACCAACCTCTTTAACACGGATCAATTACAGAAAATAACATCTAAGATGTAACTGTAGGAATACACATTAAAACATTGAAAAAAAAATGCTCAACCATGTAATGAATTGTTTTAAATATTATTTTAATTTAAAAAAAATAATTTAGTAAAAATTATGTTCAAGAGGTGGCTATTTTTTCAAGATAAGAAGTCTTTTATGAATTTTTTTAAAAATCATGCCATGTACAAGGTACTGGTGACTGTTCACTGTTCATTTCTTTAAAAATTCATAAACTAGAATTTCCTTCTTTTTGCTTGTCAACAATCACACTGCATACCTAGAATATTTTATATCTTTCATTGGAAATAGAAAATAGCAAATACAAGCTTACATTTAGTTTTTAAAAAGTAAATCAGAGTGGAAAGAAATTGGCTAGTTTAATTGCATATCAAAGTCAGACATAATGTCTTAATTTTGAGTATGGTGTCTCCCAACTACACAACACTATGTACGCGTGTATGTTTGTGCCAGTATTTGCATTTACTTATCTTTTTTATTCCTAGTAGTGTCACAGGTGCAAAACCCTTCATATGTGAATTCTAAGGGAAATATTACTTCAAGATTTTTACATAGTGTTTGTTCTAGTCTGCCTATCGACATATGTGGGTTTGGGGATTTAGCTTCATCAAATTCATCAGCAGTTTTATTTTTTTTACTATGATGATTGAACAAGCTAGTCAGTTGTCATTTCTACACTATCAATACAAGTGTAATCAAACCTTGAATGCTTTTAGCACTTTTGTACAAGAGAAGGAAAGAATTTTGAATTAAATATGCAGTCAGTAGTAAATTCATAATATGATTTTCTACTGCTCATTCCCAGTCTATCTTGCAAAATGCTGTTGTGAAAGAAATGTTATCTGAAGTCAATGCATTATTTCCTTCAGATTTATCCCAGCTATGAAGTTTGAAACAGTTTGGAGATATTCCTTTGAAATAGTATTCTATCTAACTATTTATACATGTCCTAGATTTTTCTAGCAGTGTTCATGGTACATAAATAAATGACTGGGGTTTGTATGCTAGCAAGCAAGAGAGCTGAATGTTCATTAATCAAAGAAATCTGACAAAACTCTTTATCTTTCAAATCAGAGAAATGAAATGTGAACTCCAGAAAGTAAATTAGGAAATAAAAGGCTATACAAAAAGAATAGCGGTGAAAGATTTTATTGTTTGCTTAATGTTGCATTTGAAAGGAGCCTGATCATATAAAGTGTGATGGATTACCGGACTCAGTCACTACTTTAATGTCTTCCTGTTTGATACCTGTGATCTGTGACCAGTACTGAGCAACTAAGGAGGTTATTGATCAGATAAAAAAACTCAGACACTGTGATAAATACCTACAATATTGTAGTTTACAGGGAACCATAAAAGGATTTTTTTGTCCTCTTCCGAAATTAGACTTCCCCAGAGTTTGTTTGTGTTTGGGTTCAGGCTCTGGAGAATTGCATAATCTTCTTTTGCTTCAGTCAACTGCTGTGTGATTATTTTCTTGCAACACGTCAGCCTATTCTAGCTTTCCTGTCTTTGAAAATGTGGTGGCCCATGTTCAATGGACAATATTTGGTTAAATATTTTAAGTATATTTAAATAAATAAATACTTCAAGGGTGATTTTCCATAAAGGCAGAGACAGGTATTCTCTCCCTAACAAGCCTGCCCTAGATTTTCTACCTGCTACATTAGTCCAAGATGTGACTTCTTTTATGTTCCTTGAGCTCCCCAACTGAAAAAGGGTCTGTGCCAAGACCCCCTCTTGCCTCAAAGCTCTCTTAGAGGATTGAGGAAAATAATTGACTCAAAGACATGGGCAAGAAGAATTAAGACATCAGCTGGTAAGCCCATTAAAATGTCAAGCATTATCTCCCCTAAGTGACAGGAGAAGGCTGAAATGCAGTCTTTAATCTGTTAATCATTAATTTAAGAAAACGAGTCCACAGTTCGCTCTCTAACAGGTCTGAGTGGAAGCGTTCCTACTCGACTGGGCAAACAGTTTTGGTGCAGCATGTATCACCCACATGATGTGGTTCTGGGCCAACTCAACAGTGCTTACACCACCCTCCAGCTCCTTACAATCAGCAGCACAAACACCACTTGGACGCTCGCTCGGGGTTAACCCGTGGCTTCCATCCAGGCTCTGCAGCAGCTGTGTGTGTCTCTGATGCATCCTAAATCAGGTTGCTATAGGGAGAACAGTTTCTGAGAGGCATGTTTGTTTCAACATCAGGGATGGAAATTAATCATTGAATGTGACTTGTGAAAGACCAGAAGAGGTATTTGTGGCAGCTGGAAGTTTAGCGGGATAAAGAAAATGTGGGAGGTAGGAAGGAGCAACACAGGCACATGGACAGGAATCCTTAATCGGGAGAAAGTTTATAACAGAGAGAAAGAGAAAGAGAGGAGAGTGGAAGAAGTCCAGGACTGTGTGAACTGAAGATTTAAGAAACTACAGAAAGGAAATAAAAATGGGTAGGAAAATATAGCAAAGGAGTGTGAAAAGTAAAGTCAGAATTTACTAAGGAAAAGAAAATGGAAGAATCACGAAATAGAAGAATCAGCCTTAGTGAGCCAGCTGCCAGCTTTTGGCCACATAAACCCACCACACCAACCCCAGTCTTCTTCCTCCTCACTCCATAATTTCTATGCCCATTTGCAGTCCTCTTTTCTCTCTCTTTGTTTTTCCTGCTCCAGAGCCCCTCAACTCACAGCCTCCATGTCTCCATGCAATTCTCCATAGTGTTTCAGCCTGCACTGCTTCATTCCATATTTTACACTGCACTATTCCTGCTGGATCCTTGCTCTGTGTTGGTAGATCCTGTGATGCTGCTATTGCATGGCAGGAGCCATGCAGTCAGAGGGAGAGGTTCACGAAAGGGGCAGGAGGTGCTTACTGGGGACATGGGAACTGGTGATGTGCCAGTCTTGTGGGGCTGATTAAGGAGGTGTGTGCGGATCAGTGATAGGAGAGCTCAGAGTGGGGGTCTAAGGAGTGCTGTGGCATGCAGAGGGTGGCATGGGGTGCTTTGGTCAGTGTGGAGTGCTGTGCAGGGGTGGCAGTGAGGACATGTTGTGTGTGTTGGGAGGGACCCTCTGTGGGGTACAAGGAGAGGCAGCAGTGCAGGGCCCTTGGGAAGCCTGGCATGTTGCTGAAGTTCTGCCAATGGCCAAGCAGGGAGAGGCTCTGGCTGCTGAACATCTTATGCCAAACATAATTAAAAGCCTAATTTGATAAGTGATAAAGATCTGTTCTCCTGTAGAGCAAAGGAATGGAAATAGGGACATGTGGAAAGCTTTCTAGAGGGGGAGAAGAATATTGTATGTGTGAGCTACATGCAATATACAAGCTTTCAAGCTAAGTGACAGGAGATTTTGATGCAGTTCCCAGTTTGGCCAACTGTGTGACCTTAAACATTTTGATCTCTGTGTAATGGCTTCCATCCCTTAGCTATGGGGAAATTTTCACATTAAAACCCCTTTTTAATGACAATGATCCACTCAGGCAGTATCACAATGAAAGCTATACATTTGAAAAGGTAAACAAGTGAGAGTTCAGGTTCCAATCTTGTTAAGGGAAAGGTGGTGGTAAAATTTAATGCTAACATCTTCTCGTTTTTTTGTGTATGGAAGTCAGTGAAGAAATGGTTGGATGCTCTCAGTCATTGTGCCATGTACCCAAATGAATAAGGAAGAGGTTATTAATTTAGGGGCAATATTTAAAGAAAAAATAAAATGAGGAATGGTTAAGCATTTGCCTCCTATGAAAATCTAATGCTTTGGATATGTAATTCCCATTTGTGTACCTGAAAATCTCTTTCTTTATTGCTATAGAGAGGGAAATACGGAACAAAACAGGATTTCTTTACCAGTTTCCATGTCGTCGTTTCTGACGTTTGAAGACTTAATGCCCATATTTCCCATATTAGTCAGGTGATACAATTAGATTAGCCATCAAGACCAGACTTGGAATCAACCATGCTGCATCTAATGGACCAGGGAGTAATTCCTTTGACTTGAGGAACAGGAAACACTTTAAAAGTCACGGTCACTCTTTCTGATGCAGGAAGATATGACAGTAATCTCTCAGTCATCCAGAGGCTTTCTCTGACTAGAACAAGTGACTAGAATGGCTTCTTGAATTTTCCCCAAACAGTTCAAGCAGCTGTCTGTAACACTGTAAATACCACAGTGTGCATCCATATTTTGTATTTCAAGCTCAGGTTGTGTTTCCAAAATCTATTCCATTCTAAATTTGGAATCTGCTTTCAAGTCTGGGAGTTTTACTTTATCCTAAAACTCTGCCACACCCCTCCCCATCATTTCATTCCCCCTCCCCCTTAACACTTCTCTTCCTCTGTTGTTTCAGTTTGCATGAGAACAGGAAAAAAACAAAACAAAACTGATATTTGCTACTATTGGGAAATTAAGAGCCACTGCCCTTAGCAAATCTGGGAGAATCTGCCCATGGAGAGTAGCTGGGACTAGTTGTGGGCAACGAAAATCAATGTATTGCAGTGCTTGAAGACACAGTATTTAAATGCCATTCTCCAGTGCAGTGAGGCTTTAATAAACTCCAAACATTGTTAGCAGGTTTGGGAAATTCAGGATCCTGAATGCTAAATAGGAAGGAGGACAAGAAGACAGCAGATGTTAGTGTGTGTAGGAATGTCACATGAAACATCCAAAGTCTTGGCAGCTATAGTATTTATCAGTGTTGATATGGCAAAAATTATACCTGTTCTGCATGCTTTCTTTCACTGTCATTTCAAAAAGAAAAAAAGCATTGTTTCACTGGCAAGATTTTACACTAAACTCTATTCAAAGGTTGACATAGTATTCTAAGACAAATATACACTACAATATTTTTCTGGTAAGGGTCCACTTTTACAGGATATATTTGTTATTATATTCTGGTATAGTTCAGCCACATTATGATTGAAATGGAACAAAAGGTTGACATCTTTTGTCTTCTGTGATTATAATGATGTCGCTGTGTTGCGAATGCTTTTTGGGCAGGTTTGCAAAGCTGAAATGATAATTTTGAGCATGTTTGTTTATGTTGTACAAAAAAAGGGAAACATTTGTTTTGAAAAAAAAAAGCTATAGAAATATACTACATATACAAATACCAACAAGCAGTAATTTGCAGAAAAGCAGTATTCAAAAAAAGATTTATTCTATGCATATATGAATTTCAGTTGATCATGTACCCTTCTTACAGTTCACCTAGTTTCTCAACGAAATGCATGGAATTATTTCCATTCTATGGAAGATGGCAGCCTTTCAGTGTGGAAGGTTATAAAAAATGCCAGTGTCTTGACCTCCACCCTGATACAACCACCATTTTGAAAAAGAAAACTCATTTTTGCAGGTTAAATTCTGTGGAGGTCAAAGGCACTTTAGAACTATTACTGATTATTGGTATGTTTCCAGTGCTTCTGAGCACTTGTCACAGGCGAGTAATCAAAAGTGGGAATGTGAGCTAAGTCAGAATAAGAGAGACTAACTCTCCTCAAAAAATTTCTATTTGATCATTTCACCTGGTGGTGATGAAATATTTTATTCTTTATATTTTCTCAGTTACCCTTCTGATCTGGAACCTACATAGAAAAGGACTAAATTGTGTGAGGTCTACAAAACCTTTGAAACAAAGAATTAAGCAATTTCTTGCTTCAGCCCATAATGTAGCAGGGTTCTTGTGGTTTTGAGACATGTACACTTGGACCTTACTTGTATTGTTTTCTGTATTAAACAAGTCTGGCCAAGCCCTGTACATTTGCTCTCTAAAGATTAATCCCCTGAGGCATTCAAGACAACTCTCAAACTGTCATTTCCAAATACTGTCTATGCATCTCAGCAGTTCCTTCACTGCTTGCACTTTTCTAGCTATGTGCCACAATCCCTGGAAGACTTCCTCCTTTGAACAAGGGCTGACAGCATATTTCTAAGAGATTTGTGATGCAGGAATTAGACCTATAGGTGTGGAAATGTGAACGTGTCACTGATAAATCAGAGAAAATTTTTTTCTAAATTATAATTTCATTATTCCACTTTAGTGTTTAGCATTGGGATAGTCAGTGAATGACAATCAATGCCTACTAAGGCACTGTAGAGATGTTAAACGTAAATCAGACTAAATAACCTGTTGTCTGGCTAGTAAAAAGTAGGAACTCAAAAACACTGTGGTAGTTACATTAGTAAAATATAGTGAAGCAGTTAATCACTCAAAACAGTTAAAGATGCAAAATATAGAAAACATGCATTTTGGGAAAGTTAACTAGGAAGAAAAAAAAAAAGACATCTCTCATGTTCAATATACCACTGTCGTGTTAATCAAGAATAACAAGACCATGACCATAAACATCTTAATTGCTCCCCAAGTACACATTACAGTGATGACCTGCATCCATACTCTCATAAGAATATGACGGTATATTGTTGTCTCTTGGGAAGACACAGTTTTGGTTTTGGTAGATGGGTTGCTATAGCTACCCATCACAATTAATGAAGTTTTCTGAAGAGGGACAGTCTTACCCATTGAAGTTGTAAGAGGAAACAAACCCTTGTTTCTGACTTTAGCTCCTGCCCACACCCCCACCCTGCAAGAAAACTACCCCATTTTGGTCGCTATTGCATTCATTGTCATGAGGGAAGACATACAGTTGTGACTCATGGAATCCCTTTCCAAACAGAACAATAGATAAAAAATATCAATAAAGCCATTATTCTTCAGATATATAATAACAGTAATAAAACAGTTGTTTTGCCCTCTGCCTCCACCCTTCCAGTTCTCTAGGGTTTCCAGGCTGCTGGAAGGACCCATAGGTCTGCAGTTTCAGCAATGATCTTTCTCCTAATATGGCCTATATGGGCAGAGCAGGGGTATCTTCTCTCACAGCATCTCAAAGTGGGAGAGCGGTAACCATGCTTGCTAGCACTGTCAGTGATACAACTTCTTGGGCAGGATAACTGCAGTGATTAGGGATAGGCATTTCTGTCCTGTAGCCTTCTGCAGTGGGGTAAAATTTACCCAAACAAGGTTTCTCAACTGAAACTGCAAAATTATTGTGCTTCATTTTGTTCATTCACCAGGAAGTGAAAAGACTTCCCCTTGTTAAATAATGAGTGTTTTGCTGCCGGAATTCTGCAGTTCCCTTGGACAATACAAGGCAGGAGAGAGAATCCAAAGCAGTGTTTCATGCACTCTTTCACATCATTTAACATCCCTCAGGCACGTGCCCCAGTCCGCTGTACAAGGGCACTAACAATGCAGCGAGGTGGTTGCCAGGGTTACCACAACCTGTCAAAAAAACTGGAAAACAAAAGTGAAGGAGCCATACTACCCAGCAAATTCCTGTCAGGCACATTGCCTCCCATGCTGCCTTAAGCCGCAGTAGAAGAAAAGGCAAGTCTTTGACAGGCGTGTGAAAAAGAGAGCTGTATTGTAGCTTACAGCTTAGTGTAAGAGGCTGCTGATCTGCCGATTGGAAAGACACCAAATACCCATCCTTACAAGTGAGATCACAACTATTGGATACCTGAACAGAACTACCTCAGCTAGAGAAATAATTTTTCAAAAAAAAAAGTGCTAAACAATAAATATATTAAAGTCCAGAAATCAATAACTGGAAAAGTTAGGATTACAATCTTCTCTTTTTTTAAATTTTTTATTTTCTTGAACAGCATTAAAATGTTTCTTATATTACTTAATATTAAACCATAATAGTGTTTACTGTACTTTGGCTGCATTGCAAGGTTAATACAGAGATGTACTTTAGACAGGCAGTCAGAAGGATAATAAAAAGAAGACTCTCTTTATTTTTCATTGCCACTGTATCACGTACGAGTAGGGGAAAGACATCTTAATTCCTTCCAGGCAACAACTCCGTAATACTGACTTCAGAAGTTAATAAAATCTCCAATCAAATCCAAACTGCTGAGTCATCAGTTACCTCTGCAAAACATTGAATTAGACCAGTGATTCCAGTTCTCTCCACTGATTTTAAGGGGACCTCAGTGACTCACTTGAAAGCATACAGAAGAGACATCCCAGGTAACTTGAACCCCATGCTTGTAATTTGATATCTGTGAGTCCATGACATTATACCTATTTGCTTACCTCATAGAAAAATAAAAAGTTTCTGTTCTAAACATAAATTTTGGTCTCTGGTCAAAGTTCAAATCGTTGTTTTTCAGGACTCAGAGGGGAAAAGGTAACGATGTGTTAATAGCTTTGTATTTCTTGTCATCTTTAGAAATCTTGGACCTTTTCTTCTTCTGTGTGCTATCCTAAACTAAATACAGATTTTTTTTTCCACCTGTTTCTAGAACAAATGCAAATATTGTGTAACCAAAGGGAAAAGTGCCATTCACTGACTCCAGATGTCTTCTTAACTGACAAAAAAGAAGACATCAATATCTGATTTTTTCCTTAAATTAATGATATCCAAGAGTGACACTGAAATCTCCTTTTATTTCTAAGGCTTCATAAAAGAATTTTGCCTCTCAGCAGTAACTGATCGTGACTAGTATAATGTTTTTATTTATGTTTCTCCAAGCAGCAGTAAGCACGATAGATGAACACAGGAAAAAGGAGAGAAAATTATGCTCTCAGGAAATTTGTTGAACAATGCAACTGCCCCATACCTGCAGGAAAAGAAAGTCTATGAAGTTCCTCTTCTATTGTATGTGTGTTTACTGACAGCAGATTCAGTGGCTTTATTTTATCTTTATTTTTCATTTTGAACTTGGGAATATTTGAAGCTGAGAACATGACTGTGAGTTCTGCACAAAATACAGAGGCATGCAAAACTTCCTGCATCTGAAATTCCCCAGAGATCTTTGTCAGAGGCCTCTATGTGGGTAAAAAGCAGAAGAGACCATATCCGTACTACATTCAAGGTCAAACTGGTCGTAGACTGGTAGATTTTCAAAGGATTTTGATATGTTTCTTCCCTGCATGATAATGTGTGAGATAGTTTCCTGAGATTCTGTAGCTAATGTGTATCTCAAAGCCCAGCCAGTACCTCTGAACAGAGCTGTGCAGCACTGTTGTATGTGTATATGAATTCTTTGGAGTAAGATCACATGTGCTCGACATAGTTCAGCAGTCTGTCACCCACCTTGAATCTTAAGACTTTCAGTAGGAAACTGCTGCTGAGGTACCATAGTTCAAGTTTTCACAGCTACCAATAGATGTTGATGCTTGTCCTACAGTATGATCCTACAGTACTCCTGAACTGTGGTCACCTCATCTGTCTGAAATAGTGCCTGCTGAGTATCTCACACAGTTGTTACCATCATGGTTCAGATTTACTACAAAAACGTGTATGCTCTTTTTTTTCTTCTTGCATTTAACTCCTTGTTTGCTTGCTTGTGTAAGAAGGTTGCTTTTTCTTTTCTGTTTTCATGACCCATTTTCTGATACCTCCTGAGCCCTTGAGTCATCCTGGACATGGACTGACTTAGAGCACTGTAAAGAAAATTTATTGATATGGTGTTCCTTATCATGCTTTAAAAAATGGCTACCAGATTTTTTTTTGAAGATGCACAGGAGACTGAGCCTTCTGTTTTGTTCTGCATTTGTATCATGTCGTGATGGTAGAGCTTTTAGGTGCTATCCAACGATTCTATGATTCTGTGACTCTTTCTCAAAGCAAATATAATACACTTTTCTCACGATGGTACTTTCCATGTTACTACAAAGTAGCTTCAGAAGTAGACCAGTTAAAAAGCTACCTCTACTTATAGAGGGATCTCAATGTAGCATATTTTGGATTAAAAGAATAATTAGAAACATATCAAAGAGGAAAAAAATTACCATGGCATTGCTTGGAGTATTGAACTTAAAAGCCCCATCTATGATAGTAAATTAATCATAGACAAGGAACACCTCCACACATTGGCCTGCCACTATCTCTAAGTGGTTGAATAGGTGATATGGTTTTGGCTTATCAGCTCACATTTTCTCAGACATGTCTCAGGGAGTTGGAGCAGGCCAGGAACCATGCACCATAGACTCGTTGCATGAAGCCATTCAGTTTTGGAGAGTAGAATTCAATAGAACAAAACTGTGACAATCCCTGTCTCATATTGGTGCCAGAGATGTGCTTCAGGCATATCTGTTTACCAACAGAGACAAAGTCAATGTGTGTGCAGGAGAAGGTTTTACTTGCAGTGGATTGAATGTGATAATGCCTCTTCCAGGTGGTAGATATGGTATTGTTTGTACTCTTGACCAACTGTACTTAGGAGAAGAGAAACTTATGGTATAAACCAGTTCTGACAAAGGTTGACAGGCAACCTGCCTAGGAGGAGAAAAAGAGAGGTTCAAAAGGTTCAAGACACTATTATGTTGCTTCTGCTTTGAAAACATAATAATGGGAAACTATCAAATGTATGCTATGTCACTATCTGCAGCTTAGGCTGGTTCAAAGAGCATACTTTCAAAAATATTTCCCCCCTGCTTCTGTAAACAAGCTGGACTCTAACTCTGTGCCATTTAAGGAAGTCACAAAACTTATGTATAAACCGCATTTTTAACTTGGGGGGAGTTTGTCCAGAGGTAGTAGGGAAAGTCTTCCAGCAAAAGAGAACCACGTTTATCTTTAACAATTCATGTGACATTAAAAAAAGCACAGGGGTTCTCCTAATCAAAGGGACACTTCCAAACAAAGGTTTTTTGTTTGGTTTTTTTTGTTTGTTTGTTTCAAAAGATTTCCGTATGATTATTTTGCTCAACAGTTTTGTGATTGTATTACTAATGTATGCATTCAACTGAACACTTTAATGTTTAGTTGGTCTAAGCCACACCTGAATTCGTGGGCTGTTACAAAAATTTGTGGGCTGTGGTTATACAAGTTAGGTTACAAGCTAAGTGCAAGCTGTGGTTATGCCAAGCTAGGGGCCTGGCACAGAATTTGATGAAGCTTTCTGCAGGGAGCCTGTATGGAACTTTGGCTAGCAGAAGGAGCTACTTCACCGTCATCATTCTCTTAATACTGTAATTCACACCCAACCAACAAAATATGTATTATATTGCAGATAGAAAGAATATTGCATTTAATATAGAAAATTTGATAGGAGGTCAGTGGTCACTGAAGATACATTTAAATTCTTTAAATAAGAAACCATGCACTTCAAAAGTCTTGCTGCAAAATTAGGTTATTCTCTGGAAAAGAAAGACAAACTGTGGCTGTTGAAAGGCACACGTAAGCGTGAATTTTGTAATTCACCCTCGTCATATATTGCTGTGTGCAGGAGGTTGTCACCTATTGTATTTTTGTTTATCTTTTTCAGTTTCGGCTGTAGGCACTTTTATATTTTTTTAAATTCTTTGTGGAATAGGTAAATTAACAAATTATAAAGCCAGAAGAAGCTATTCACTGCGGAAGTGTTCTAAAACTCTCAAGGGAAAATAAATAGTAAAAATGCCTTTTAATAGTGAGATTTTGAGAAATGCAATGGCAAAACCTATTCTACTTTCACACACTCTTCAAACACTAAAAAAACTTAACAACATCCTGAAATTCAACAAATGCAAAAACAGAAAGACTTGAGGATATGAGTAATTGTCTGTATTCTTAATTGAACACTTTGTTTCAGCCCCACTATTGTACCTAAATTTTTTCATGGGGATTTTGAAGATCTATGTAAATTGGCTCTTGGCTTTAAGGATTGTGATATATGCTGACTGATGTATATCTACATCTTATTTATGCAGCCTTGAAAGGCTGATTCTGAAACAAACCATGAATTATCCATAAAATTTACCTGTTTAATATCTCACACAAGCAGTAAATATTCACTTGTTTTCATTTATTAAGCATACAACAAAATCCAATATTGCTTGTTCTAAATGTTTGTCTCTTAGGACTATTTCAGATACAACACTTTCTGACACTAGCTACAAAGAGGTGAGTAAAAAATCCTTCTTTTTTATACAAGTACCAATTTTTATTCTTTTGCACAGAATAATGACTTAGGAGGACAAATGATGGGAAAATTAAAAGGAGGGTAATCAGAACTTGGGTATTAGTCTAATTTCTCAGAAACTAGGCTACTTCTTGGAAATATTTGTACCTGTGATTGCTTCAGGAATATGTGATCTACTTATATGCATTTAAAAAAAAAAAAGCTATATTTACTGGACAGGAACATATGGCCCTACCGAGGACCAAGAACTATGGAAAAATCATGTCATAAATCCCACACAGTGAGGAAAAAGGCCACTGACTCTTGAAAACATGAGTCTTCTTTTCACTGCATGAACATTTAAGGACAATTTTCAAGTGACAGACAACAAGGCTGAAATGTTTTCTTGAAAGTGCCTACAAATGTTTATTCATGGATGCTGTACACTCCACAGCTATGCAGGGAAAGCAACTTATACATATGCAAATAGCACTGAACTCTGCATTTGTATGTGAAATTACCTGATTGACATTTCAAATCACTGTGTCTTGTGCAGTTATGAGAGTTACTCAATTGCCTCTATTTAAAAATTCAGCCTTAAGGCACAATTTTGATGAGAATAAGAGTATATCGAAGTGTCCTCTGTCAAACTCTGCTTTCTTTCAAGATTCTTTGCAATACCCTATATGCTACTTGATTGAGATTGTCCCTGTAGAGAGGTAATTGTGTTACAATTGTAAGGCATGCATTTTTTCTGACGTAGGAGCCCTTTACTATGAAAGACATTAAACATAAATGACAGTATGATTCATCCTTGGTTGCAATAAATTATTCATTTTTTCTGAGTACCTGGATTCTAACAA
The DNA here is from genome assembly GCF_003984885.1 of Neopelma chrysocephalum. Classification (NCBI taxonomy): domain Eukaryota; kingdom Metazoa; phylum Chordata; class Aves; order Passeriformes; family Pipridae; genus Neopelma; species Neopelma chrysocephalum. The sequence goes on from NW_020897704.1 coordinate 2,530,294, forward strand.
TTGAAGAACGTTCCCTCTTCCAGCAGAAATCTCTGTGGTTTCCCAGCCTTTTTGGCATATTTTCTTGGTCTTAACCTTATAATAAGAAAGACAGTTTATTTCTCAACAAAATGAATATTATCCTGACAGTTTCTGTCTTTCTCTGGTCAGTTTACGAAAACCAGAGTTTAGAGCACATTTCATCTGAGATGGGGTTCATCTTATGGTGTCACACATCTAAGCCTAGGTGCCCTAACTCAGTGGAGAACTTTGCCCACACTCAGGTCTGTAGAGCAGTGAGAGGTATGTTTCCTCCTGTAGAACCAGCTGGATTTCAGGCATGATACCCTATCCTAGAATCCTACCTGCGGGTAACTGAATCAAGTTTATCCACAAAAGACAATGAAATCTGTGAAAGGACTTAGTTGGTCAAAGATGGTGTCTGGTTTCTCTGAGTGAGCAGTCATTTCTCTGCTTACCATATCTATGTTGACCAGATCTCCAGGGATTGGAGTGGCAACTTAAGCATCCTCACACAACTCTAAGCAAGAAGATGTTTCTTTCTCTAGTAGCTGAAACCCACCCCTGATACCTTTGCAAAAAATCTCCAAAATGAGCTGTCAGATAAGAAATGCAGACAAAGAAATACATATTAATGACCATCCACATAGATGCTTTCCTTTTCTTAACTGTATTCCAACTGTCTTTACTTGTAGCTCAACGAACTACAGCAGAGAAACACAAAGGATAAAGTGAGCATCGATTTTCTAGACACTGTGTGTATGTATACCCATTCTCAGTTTTTCATAGAAATAAGGCATGACTTTTACCTTAGTGCTGTTATTTGTGGCTACAGACCAGCTGAAGAATGATCCAGAGAGTATGCGTATCCCAAGTTCTTCATATCCAGCTTTTTCTTGAAAGTCAATTAGAAAGAGCACTCAAACTGCTCCTAGAGACATTGTCATGGAAATATCTCTTATTCACTTTAATTGCTCAGTGAGTTATTGTTACTACTGTCAAGTATTCTATGCAAAATATTTTTATTCACAGATGTCAAAGTAGAATAAGAAGGTAGCCAAAAATATTTATTTAATGATTTGCACCTCTCTTTCTTCAGTAAAGGAGTCTGCAAAATGCTGTAGCTTCTAAGTTATTTTATATCATCTTCACACTCAAACACTTACACACAGAGCTTTTTTTTAAATTAGTTATAGGAGTCCAAGAAGATTACGCCTTTTTTCTTAAAGGTCTTGCTCCAACAACTTAATCCTCAAAGATTAAGATGCAGACTTTGGTGAGAATTTATTGTACATGTGCAAAACTCATAGCTTCTGAACTTTTCATTCATACTCTGTTGCATGAAAATTATTTCCTAGAAGATGTCGGGGGGAATTTTGCCTTTTAAAAACAGCTCCTGACCAAGCTCTTTATTTCGGGGACTTGAGCAGAAAGAACATACTTAGGATGAGACTAAAAATTAGCACTGTTTAATAAGCAACTTTCATTCAGTAGAAAAGGATTAGGGAATAGAGGAGCTGAAGGCAGATAATTGTCTCCAAGATGCCAAACAGTAATCGGTAGTTGGTTGCAAAATAAGATTGAGTATAGACCTATGTAAACTAAAAGTATTCTCAAGCTGTCCTGGTTACCTCGTTACCATTGTTCTTCTATTATATAACATTCATTAGAGATCAGCATTAAGGTGCAGTCCACACATGAGTTAATTCAATCAGCAGAAGTCCCTTTTAGGAGGTCACAGAAGTGCCGTGATCACATCTATCACTGCTTCATACACCCCAGTGTCTGTCCAACAGACTTTAGCTGATTTTGGGTTGGAGATTATTGTTCCTTTTGGTACATTTATGTTTTTTTATTAATATATTACTTGTGGCATTGGTATAGTTCAGACTTACTTGCCAATATTTATAAAAACCATCCTTCTGGATTCATTACTGGAATGCTAAAAAATTTGTCTCTTCTGGGACACCTGTATTCCTAGTTTTTCTACAGACTAGATATTATCTTCAGACTTTTAAATGATCCTATGTTTTATATGTTACACTGGAATACAATGAAAACTACCATCTGAAATATAACAATGGGAGCATTTGAATACTTATTTTTGTTGTCTACATATGGGGGAGATTTTTCTGCAAGTGAATCCCAGGTTAGGGTCAGTGCTGTTTTGCTGCTTCCAGAAGACAGTATCACATTTGTAACTCTACACATGTCAAAGGAAAGAAAGATTTCCAGGTATTTCAAAATATTCTATTACCTTGGAGTGTAACTAAATTGAGTATTTAGCAGAATAAGGGATAGGTGTGAGGCTCAAAATAGTCCATTATTAGTTAAAAAGTTGTTATTTGTTAAACAGGTCTTCCCAGAAATTTTAGATATTGACTTTATCAATCTGTGTATTTATATGAATTGCACAAAACGTTATTGTTAAATATTGTTTAAAAGTGAGAATTTGGCTTTGTATTTAGGAGAGATCAGTCAGTACACTATTGTAACAAAGCAGATTTAAATTCTTACCATCACAATGTTTTATTAAAGCCTTTATTTAAAGAAAATTCATTCTTCTGATATTCTTTCTCATCTTCCTGTTCTTGCACTTATCTTTGTCACAAGAACAAGACATCTGAATTTCAGTGCCCAACATGGGCTTGCAAGCTATCACAGCATAACTAAGCTGTGCTGTTTACACCTTTTCAAAATTCAGTAATTTGACTGTCTCAGACTGTGGTTCTTTCCGGTAGCTGCCGACATTGCAAGAAGAGAGGAGATCAGTCAATCAAAGTCTAGAATAAGTAAAAGGTCAGAGGAGTCAATATATTGCTGCCTTTCACAGGCTGTGTGAGGTTCTAAAAACCCATTCATGTGACTTGAAAGGGAGAAAATATCTGTGTGATTCATTCACACAACATGGAACATAACAGAAACAGGAAATAGTGCCAGCTAACCAGTTACATTTTGCTTTTACCTTGGCAATATTATCCCCCTCTAAGACTCTAACAGGCCACTAAAAAGACAATAAGTATTTCCCATAATCATAAAAATTGGTTGGTTTCCAGTTATGAATTTTTTTTTTGTTTCCCGTTGTTGCTATCAAATTTGACTATTGCCTTTAGAAATACAACTTTGGGCTTGAAGCTGTACAGATGCTAGTATGACAAGGCTTGGGCTAGTATCTAGACTTATCAAATTTCACAATGATTGGAAATATTTTAAAGTGCTTGTTAAGGCCAACCATATTTTCCCTGTCTAAGAACTTTTCCTTTAACAAAAACAAACAAACAAATCTTTAATTTTCTCACTCCACCACTAAATGTGATTTAGTGGTATCCCCAGGTGCTCCAGAACTCAGAAGTCATCTCATAGAGAGCTTTTAAGACCTGACTGCCCACCCCAGCACACTCGACTTCCATCAGCTGAAAGCCCCTTGGTACATGAATACATTGTCACTATTGATGAGGAAAGATAAAAGCAAGAGCCTTAAACATGGACATATTTTTGGTGGCAAGGGCAAACTTCTCAACCTTTCTGCTACCTTCTCCAGACCCTACGTTGTTGTAAACTCTTAAGTATTTAAAATCACCCATAAATAGGGCAAAGTCATCAACTTTGCTCCTAGGACAGCTGATAAAAAAGTGGGAGGAGTGGCTGATAGACCAGAAGGCTGTGCTGGCATTCGGCAAGACCTGTCCAGGACAGAGAATTGGGTGGAGAGGAACCTAAGGAAGTTCAACAAAGGCAAGTGTGGGATCCTGCACCCAGAGAGGAATAAACCTATGCACCAGTACAGGTTAGGGGTGGACCTGCTGAAAAGCAGCTCCACCCGGGGGTTTGGACAAGTTAATCTCCAGATGTTCCTTCCAACTCCAGCCACTCTGTGATTCTGTGATACTTTTTTTATACTTGTTGGAAGGGGAGATTTGTCTCTGTGAAAGAGGTAACCTACCCACACTGGGGGAAGCTAGCAGACGGTGTAAAGGGCATCAGAGGTACTGTTACCAAAGTCGAAAGACTGGGTAAATCAAAATAAAAGGCAGTAATTATTACCTACTACACATAGAGATGAAGGAATTACTTCAAGGTTTTATACAAATTACAAATTATTGCCCTCATTTTTCCATGGTGGAGCCATGGCAATATTACCTTCTCTCCTCTTAGTCTATTATATTTTTAATTCTGAACTCCTGTTCAGGGTCTCTTCAGATGGCAAAGCATCTGCTCCCTGACTATATGATAAATGAAGCACCTTATCTTAAAACAAGCTGAGATCATTAGATGAGATTTGCTGGGAAAATGCAATGAGTCCTTCATTGTAAAATCTTCTGAAGTTTAATTTTCATTAGTTATCTTTATTCAGTAGCATGAATATGAGATCAACATTTATAACTTGGTAGCTTTTGAAAAAGTATCGATATGGTTGCTTCTCTTCACAATTGCATACAAAAGTGCACACAAGTGCTTTAGGAGAAAAATCTGTTAATGAGGCAGTGCCATCACATTGCTGAATTTATCCTGGAGTTTGGGGATACTTTGTTGCTGATTTAGAAACTTTCATAATCTGGATGATGGATCTGTGGGATATACTGATGAATTATTCAGGGGTTTATTGGATCCTGTATTGGCTTTTGCCATAAACAAGTTATTTTAATGTAGGTAAACATGAAGCTTCTACAGAATTTTACATGAATTTACATGGATAATCGTTGACACTCATTTATACAAGACTGAAGAAAATTGTCTATAAATTTAAACCTGGAAACAAAGCCTTTAAATAGAGCTAGGATGTCCTTTTTATGCTACTATATGGTTAGTAGCCACTGTCATAACTGGGACAGTGAAGTAAGTGAATCATTGCATTGTTCTACAATGGCAAATACATATATTTTTATTTTTTTTTCCCATTTTGAAACTGCTGTGCAGGCCAATCCTAAAAAAACCCCAAAAACTGAGGTAATGTTTTCCAACTAGGTTGGAAGGGACCTCTGGAGATCATTTATTCCAATATTCTGCACAAAGGATGCCTAAATTTGAGTTTAGGTGAGGTTGCTCAGAGTCATAAAACTTTTGAAAACTACAGATGGGCATTTCAGATTGAAGGAATGATCAGATTTTTTCACATATATCATTTGCACCTCAGGTAATTTGCATTCGTAGAATCATAAAATCATAGAAGGGTGGAAGCGACCTGCAAGATCATCTAGTTCCAAACCCCCTGCCATGGGCAGGAACACCTGCCAATAGACCAGGTTGCTCAGGGCCTTATCCATTCTGACCTTGAACAATTCCAGTGATGGGACATGCACAACTTATCCGGACAATTTGTTCCAGTATCTCACCACCTTCAGAGTAAAAAATTTCTTCCTAATATCTAATCTAAACCTATTCTCTTGGAGTTTAAAGCCCTTCCCCCTTTTCCAATCACTATATGCCCTTGTAAAAAGTCCCTCTTCAGCTCTTTTGCTGTGCCTCTTCAGGTACTGGAAGACTGCTCTCAGGTCTTGCTGAAGCCTCCTCTTCTCCAGGCTGAACAACCCGGACTTTCTCAACCTGTCTTCATAGGAGAGGTTGCATAGCCCTCTGATCATCTTCCTTCAAAAGTTCTTCTCTCTTGGACATAAGTGCTCAAGTAGCTCTTGTGTTTGTTAATTAACAGAAAATCAGAGGGACAAGGTAGGGTGTTCAGAGGTAGACAGGTGCCAAAAGATCCTGAGGAAGAAGGTGCAGATGAGGACAGGGCAGGCAGGAAAACGAGGAAACTACTAGGGAGCAGAAACATGAGAAGTAAAATTTTCTCTTTATTGTCTGTTCATTCCTATAACTTGCACTGCTACTGAATCACTAGATTTTTTTAAATGGGCAGACTTCTGGAGATATATATCGAAATACAGTTTCCTGAATAATCAAGGCAGATCTTTTTGTTTTGAACTGTACTACATGCTTAGGCTATATAAAGATGACTGTGGTCAAGAACACCTCTCACTTTAGTTCCTGTCCACATCATCTTTCCCATTCTCTCTTTCATCATGCGCTTATATAGCACAGCAACTCTGAGAGTTACTGAGGCATGTTTGGGTCTCCACTGAAGAAGAAATAAAAAGAGTACATGTATGCATGATTCAAACACAGAGAGTGTTGTGATCTGCCAGTACAGGCAGCAGCTACCACTGCTGTAACTCATGGAGGAAGAAGGGGTGTAGTGACTGCAGCAAAGGCAGGGTGTAGTTACATATAAAGCCTGCCTGTCCAGAGTATGGAGCTGGGAACTATGACTGTGAAGGCTATGATAATTTCAACTAGAGATGTTACAAGCCTTAATATAAACATTTACAGGGTCCCCTTTAATCAAAAAAATTTTTTGAAGCTGAGAGAGAACGTGCTGGTACAGTATTTCAGACAGGAGACAAATGAGATTGCACATGGGAGGATAGAATTATTATCCATTTGTTTAAGCAGATTCTGGGAGCTGACCCTAACTGAACTTCTGAGTGCTCCCATGTTTGATCATCATTTGGCCACTCTGTATAAATAATCATATTTAAATTTACAAAAGGCAGAAAATTCAGTCTGTAACTCTGTCCTTAACAGCCACCTCCTGCTGAGCCTTTTTATTTCCTCCCGCATGGTACTTTGGATCAAAACGCTTTGGAAAAGATGAGCAATAATATCTGGGCAAGATGATAAAGAAAGGGAGGCCTGTTCCCAAAACAACAATCAGAACTGTGTTTTTGTTCAAACAAAAGACATACTGGCTACTGTGAAACACAAGAAGGCTCTTAATGTTCTGCGGGGGCTTTTGAAGACTGTATAAACATGAAAAAAACGGGGACTGTTTAGTGGGCTAGAAATAATTCAGCGTTACAGATGAATCATGTTTCTTTGGCTGTAAAGAGGAGCAGAGGATGTCTTACTAAAGAAGAATACAGTAGAAAGTCTTCTGCAGTTGATTTTACTAAGGTGAAGCAAAAATATTATTTCAAAACAGGTAGAAAATGTTATAAGCCACTTTTACCATAGTATTGTATGCTCGTCTGCCTAGAAAACTCCACAGTAGTGTTTGCTTGCACATTTGGGTAATTTAGAGCTCAATTTGGCAGTAGTCAGTATTTCTACCCTCAAGATGATGATTTTTATCCCAAAAGGTTGCCTAGTAAATATTAGATAACACTTATGGAATGATCTCAATTTAATATTTTATTTAGTACAACAAACTTTCTTATTTTCTCTTTTCTGTTCTTGTAAAGGTAATGATTGTTTCCAGTCCTCCACCTTTACAATATTTATACAGAGAACTAGTGCATTACCATTTCTATGGAAAGAAGAAAATAATGTATGAGTTAATAATTAGTTCTCTGAAATGTACCATAGCTTGTAACACTCGGTTGACCCTCAGGACAATCTCACAAAATTTTATCCTTTTAAAAGTTAGTTGTTTAGTGTATTCTTCCCCTGAAATCACTGGATAAAAATGGGCAATTCCAGGAGACAGTTTATCTAAATTAATCTAATCAATTTTAAACTGTGTCCTATGATAAAATTATTGTCTATGGTGGTACCTCTGAGAATAGTGGGATTTGATATTTCAGCTTTTCAGACATCAAAATTTAAGTGAGGTAAATGCCTTCTTAGGACCTAATAGGGCTTTTATTTTCTTTTTCTACATACTTCCGCATTTTATACCTCAAATTTTCCACTTATAATAATTTAAATTGTAAAAAAACATGGATCCATGATAACATGTTTTTTTTACAGGCATAGTCATAATTGTCCAGTGTATCTACGCTCTCCTTTCAAGAGTTATTTAGGTAATACAATAATCTGTAAGTGAACACAAGACCAACGGTATCAGAACTTGGCACTAAAAATATTTATATTAATAAAGCATACATTTTGGTAGGCACTAACTGTTTGACACTTGCCTTGAAGGAGCTAATTCTTTATTTTTCTTTAACTTTACACATATTTTTCAGTGTTTTTCCAGTTCTCACATTCAGTAGCTAAGGTAGGAGAGATGGAAGAGGTAAATACTGCTTTTCTTGCTGCTGCTATGACATTTTTGAACATCTGTGAACACTTCTGTACCAGTTTCACTATCTGATGGCAGGGTCAGTGTTAGCTGTTGCTGGCCCATCCATCTTGCTCCCTCGCTCTTGCATAACAATGGGGATTTCATACTATTTTCCCTTTTCCTGACTCTGACTATTCATTATGAAGGTGGAAATAATGGCTCTAATGGCTATTAAGTCCCTCCCCTGCTTCCCCTCCGCGTTGCTCAATGTGACTCTTTCATTCTTTTGACCATGCAGACAGAAATGTCCCAACGGCAAGGAACTGTCTGCTCCTAAGCACACTTGATTTTGATTCTCTTCCTTTTCTTCCATCCTTGCCTTAGAGCTGGAAAACCACAATGAAAAAAGCAGCAACCAAGTCCAGTGAGTTTCCATTGTCCAGGATGTTCTTGACCGAGGCAATTCCCCTCCCTCACCCTCATTATTCATTTCATTTGGATGATTAAATTAAGCAGAAAAGGTTATTTTGTTGGAAAAGAGCCTGCATTAGTTGCATAAAAGCTGTCACTGTTCCGTTTTGGCTTAGTCTTCTCTCTGGCTCCCAGCAGCTCGCTGCCATTCCCCTTTCATTGAATTTTTAGCTTCAGGCACCTCTCTAGTCCCCAAGATCTGTATATTTATTTTTTTTTCCCAAAAGTGAGCATGACATCGCTGAATCTGGAGCCATCCCCCTTGCTGTAGAGCCTTCACAGTTGTTTTGATATTGCCAACTTGATGAATACTGCTTGCTTTCTGTTGTTTCCCCTCCGGGAAGGGCACTGGAGGGCATTGGAGGTGCCTGTGGCTGGAGGGAGCTTGGAGACAGCACACCTCACACCAGCACTTTGTCCATGTGAGAGGAGTAATGGTCCTTCTCTAACAAAATGGATTTTCTTGTCTTCAAGAAGTGAGAGACCATATGAATTGCTTGGCTCATTATCACTCTCTCCCCATGTTCTTGGTCTTGGTTTGTGGCTGTCCATGCCTGCTCCATCAGCTGTGTAGAGCACAGACAGACTTTTTGTGTACACAATTATTGATTAAATCCTGAGCTCTTTAAAATAAATACATCAGTGAATGTAAAGACATTAACTGAGAAGCTATTATTTTTGAAATACAGAACCTTTTTAAACTGCAAAATATCAAAACAAAAGACTTTAGATAGTTACATAGTGCTTCCGTTCTCTTAAAGCAGAGCAGAGCTCATAGGGCAAAAGAAGCTGATGTTTCCTAGTTTGCCAAAGCTTTTGAAATTATATTTTAGAGAAGTAAAACTGATCTGGCTCTTTTGTTCCACGCAAGTGGCAGTGATATCATTAGAAATCAATAACAAAAAAGATGTTCACAGGTATTGTAACAAAATAATAAATACTTCCTGCTTTGGATGTTGGCTGATATTGTCTATCTCACTGTATTTTTTTCAATTTAAAATCACAGGCTATTTAAGAAATAGAGAGAATGGAAAAAAATATGCTCTTTTATCCCCAGAATTATGTTGCAAGAAGCAGAACATAAATGGCATAGTAGAAACAACAAGAACATGGATAAATGGATCATTTAATTGTTCCAGGATACTAGTTTTACTTGCTTTTTTTATTTACTAGTTTCACGGTGAAGAAAAGCTGCATTGTCTTGACTAAACTGGAAACCATCCTCCTCCATTAGAGCAGAATGATGAGTTGCTCCTAAGAAGTGCAGCTCTATGGAAGAACACCACTGTGGTTGAATTCTTCTGTTACTTTGCAGCATAATCTTTGTTTTGTTCAGCATATAATGCCCCTTTTACATGACATGTTGATATGTGACATTCTTTTGACATATTGGATTTTAAAAACATTAATGTTGACATTCATGGGTTCACTGGTATATTTAATGGATTGTAGATATTACCTTATTACATTAATGAAGGCAAAGACCCTTCCACAGCTTTCTCAAGTGTTTGATCTATTGCCTCTGGCCATGCAGTTGTTTGCAGTGCCAACATACAATCTATAGATGGATCAATCAAGCATGTTAATATGCAGTGTTATCACAAAGAGCAGCTGCACTTAGCTAGAGAATAATAGGTTTTGATGATGCTGTACATTTGACACATTATGAACTTGCTTACCATCCCTTGTCAGAGAGCCTACTCAGCTGCTGTATGGCAACGCCTCTCCAGTGTGATGGGGTGGAGTGTGTTTTGAGGTTTGGCGTGACCTGTGAAGATAAAGAGGAGGAGCAGCTGAGCCACTCTTCTGTTCAATCCCTTCTCTGCTGTCAGAGAGGAGGGCAAGGGCATATGGTCAGAGAGCATAGCCTAGTGGAGCCACAAACCTCTTTTTGTTTTGGAGGTAGCAGTGAACCAAAACACGGTCTGCAGTTTTTAGAACAACAGCAGATCTGTCCTGAGGAAGAAACTGAGCAAATTGAGTTAACTGATGTCTTGCCATTTGTGGTTTAATTTTATGTATTTGGAAAGGAAAAATTGAAACACCCTTCAAAACTTTGGACAGTGTAAAAAGCAAGTGATGAAAATGTAATTTTTATCTTGCTCAAAACGTTAAATACTGAGGATTTAAGTATTCATTTCTCAAATAGAATGATATTGCCATAAAATTCGAATCAGACTATTCAAAATATTTTAATCTAGTTTTCTGATGGCAAATTAGGGACAATGAATACAAATTTCAATTAATTCAAGTATGTAATTTTGAAAACATTTTTTTAATCAACATATTTTGTTTTCTATAATGAGGACTCAGTTAATCAGGCAAACAAAAATTATGGCTTATTGACTCTTATATTTTACTTTTTCTCTTAATTAAATTTATATGACAAGAGTACTCAGATAAATTCAACATAGCCAAGATGAAGCATTCTTAGTTCCCTTAATCTGGTCTGGAAATAAAAAGATTTGATGTTTGCTTTTGATATTTTTAAATTTAATTTTATCTGAAATTGATAGTCTGAATAAATAAAACTGGCTGCTCAAAGGAGTTTGCTTGCACCTTCCAGTAGCTGAGTTTTGAAATTTTCTCTTGTTTTTTGTTGTTTGTTTTTTTTTTCAGTTTTCATAGTTTTCACAGTCTATGAATTTGAGCTATAGTGCAATGTGAGGTTTCATTTATTAAGGACATGACAGAGATTAATAAAATGCTGGACAAGCTACAAGTGATAAGAATTTTGAAAGCTTCACTGTAAAATTGAATGAAGTGGAGATAGAAATTGAAGACTTGGAGATAACAATTGATGGACAGAGTCTATTGCAACTGAGAATACCAAAGAAGACTGTAGAACATTGTGAAATTGAATTGATCACCTGGAAAATAAGGTTAGAGTAAGAAATATCAGGTGTGAGGGCTGGAGAAGCTGAGCTAATCTTTTCTGAGAGGATTATGAGGGCCAGAAACGGGATATCTTTCAGCTCTTTAAATGTATGGCATACATGGCCTCTCATAGCTCTAGTGCCATCAATTAGACAACACACAAACATGGTATTTGTACAGTGTGAGTCTTCAGCCTCCAGTAGAAAAACTAAACATTAAAATACATGTTGGAAGCTGAAATTAGGAATGAAATACTTTAAAACAATTCAAAATGATGAAATTGCAAATTAAGTGAGGCCTATTAGCTGAACCAGAATTCGGACAGCAGAGCCCTAACAGAGCATTTAATACCATTTTGTCAGGAAAAGCCCATACCTGACTCCAAGAAATTCAGAATAAGAATAATTCCGTATCTTATATTTTTTGATGCTGTTTCAAAGTTTAACTTCTTAAGGTTAACTTGCCAAGGCCTTAGGTTCAGGTATTTCTGCTGCCTCCACATACACAGAGCATAGAGATAAGAAGATGGACTGTATATAGACTGTGAAAAATGGCTTTGATTCAGCTGCTGAAGGTTTTATTTTCAATAATGTAGATTGTCATTGCCTTTTATCCCAATTCTTAACTGCTGTTGCCACAGAGCTCATTTACTTGAATGTATATGATAAGTTAGTATTACATTTATTATCATAATTATCATGTCTGATTAATCTTGCTTATTCTGAAAAGTCATGCAAGTTTCTTACTGAAGGGCATACTTTTAAGTTTTAATATTCATGTATAAGGAGCTGACCTGAAGATTGAAAATAATTTATCTGGACTAAAGTTACTTGTGGCAAATTAAAGACAGGTATGCTGGGATGGTTTCAATATCCAGTGTTGTCTGAAGCTGGATGAAGATGGATGTAGTGTGAAATCAGAGGGCGTGGTGATTACTAGAGCTACACCCAACACCACACAATGAGGTTTTAAGCACTTTATTTTCAAATTTGTCTGAGATGATATAGCACTTCTTTTAGGTCTATGCCCAGACTCGCCAAGATACCCCTGCAGATGTCATTTGTTCTGGCCACGCATGGGATATCCAGATAAAAACCTGCTCAAATGAGCTCAGTGAAGGATTTGACTGTATTCAGTCATTTGCTAAAATTCGGTAATACAGGCGATGGAATTTCCACTAGGTGATCAAAATGATTTCCTCTGGCCATCCCAACCTAATTTATGTATGAAAATAATTATTAATTTGTCAACATTATCTGGTGTTGATATTTCTATTTTTTTTCCATTTGGTGTTTCTTTGCATAAATGAACAGAAAGATAGTATCTTACTCCTCTCTTTGTATGGTTATTTATGAAGTAGGGAATTACTAACTGTGCAGGCTAATTTTAATTTTATTTTCACTGACAGAAGAGGAAAAAAAAAAGAGAGAAAGAGTTGTGGTCTAGGCTCTCCAAAGCACTGGAGCATTCTCCAGTGGAAGTAGCACTGCTTGTAATATAAAACATGGACTAAATATTAGAACTGATTTTTGCATTTTATTTTAGTAACCTTATCCATTTGGACAACACTGGCTTCTAAACTTTTGGTAGGCATACTCTAAGCCTACATGTAGACTTTCCTGGCTAAAATTTACTCAGAAAAATCCAAACAGATGCCAATTTGACCAGAAAGAAGGAACTAGGACAGAATTGCTCTGTAGCTATGTCTGTTTGGCCTCCTTATGAGTGCATTGCTTACAAACAAGCCTACCTAGACTACCAGAGGAGGGAAAAAAAAAGATAACCAGCAAAAAGAAGTAAAGCAAAACCGCAGGCTAATTATGAAGAGGTTTTGGCATGTTTTCTTCATTACCATGTTTATATGAAGAGTGAGTTACCTGAGTATTGCTACATATTGTCATCTAACTTTACACTGGTTCTACTCTGTATATTTTGAATGTATTTCATTCCTTTTTGTGGGTATCTCTAGGCAAACAGAAAGAAACTGCTTACCATCCCATTGGTATTTATTTTATTTTTATGTTGGGAATTGTTTGACAGTAGGTGTTACTCTGTTTAGGTTTGATTAATTTCTTTTGCTCTTTGCTTCTGAAAATTACACAAATGGTTGACTTACAAAATTAGCTCAAATTGCAAAATGCACCAGTACCAAAACAGGAAAACATCTGGAACTCTTATGCCCCAGAGAATGGTGTCTACTTATACAGGTTGGCTAAATTCCTTTAGTGATGGTTTTATCTGTATTTGTTTTCTGTGTCTATTAAAGATTGAAAATGTCTCCAGGCGATGATCTTATGGGCTAAGACTTTCAGATTAAATGTAGTAGTACATTTCAAGATCCTCGCTCAGATAACTCTCTCTTTTGCTACCTCTTTTGTGAGGTTATAGCTGTAGATCTCACACATCTAATATCACAGACAAACCATAAGGTGTTAACTGGGGAGAAAATTCTCACTAAAGAGCTCTAAAACCTTGCTGCTTGACTGTCTCCAAGGGCATTATACGTCCTTCCCATCTGCTCAGTACCGGAGTACCTAAGATGGTTACTCCGTAAGACTTTACTCTGTAAAGGAAAGATACTGTGCAAACAGGGGTAAAATCTTTGTTCACAGAGATAGGACAGTGGAGAACAGCTCAAGAACTGCTTGTTAGCCTGGCTTCTTGAATGCATCTTGAACTTGGAGATTTCACTGACATTTACAAAAGCTAGTAATGAAAGCTCATCCGAGATATATATGTGCAGTATTTTATGAATATTTTACACAGCAATGGAGCTGAACTAAATCTCGCAAAATTAAACTGGAGTTAGAGATCTGTCGTTTTAAAAAATACAGTTATTTTAATCTTAGTTCCTAAAATTTGCATATCTACTTTTGGATGGGATCTGAAGCAGAAAAGTAGAGCATTAAATGGTACCTTTTTTCTTAAAATCATGAAATACTGGCAAAATTCTTCAAGGCCAATTTCTAGACAGTGGAAATACGAATACCAGTTCAGACAGCTATCCCCCGTCTCTCATCTGAACTCCTAAACCCTTGGCGATTAAGCTATTACTAGCTTAAACCAGTCATAGTAAGTCAGTCCTGAAGGCTGACAGAAGTTGAAGTCACCATTTCAAGGCAAGAAGGGACACTATGAAAAGAAAATGAATATATCAAACTCACTGTACATCACATATATTCTTAGTATTCATTATTATACACCTTTGCCTCAAAGGCCAGAGAGAAAGAGCTGATAAAAGTAGCACAAAGTTGCAGAACAAAATTATAATGTACCAAATTATTTCATAACAGTCCATTTACCTTCAGATTTTATTGTAAGATGGCAGAAATTTAGCAGAATGCTTTTAACTGGATGCTGGAATTCTGTGCTATGAACTGTGAAACATTTATTTTAAATATTTATTGCTCCTCTGAAAAAAAAAGTTGGTAAATGTGTTTTAGAAATTGTCAGTTTAAATAATCAACTTTGCTTCTTTACCGAGGAATGCACTTTTGTAAAAGTGAAAAGATCTGCTGTGTGGCTGCCATGATGCTGAATGTAGTGTTTGTGAGGGGTGGAAACCTGTAGTCGCACTTGCGCGCTGTCAGGTCCTAAACCCTTAATTCAGTTTGATTTGCCACTGTGAGGGATTTGCCACTGCATTTTCTGAATGAGAAAGCAGACACTATTATTGGGTTACATCCTACCCCTTCTTATATTTGTGTCAGCACTTTGTTCAACTGAGAGGAAAACAGTATTGTATGCAAGATATGCCTTGCATTGTGCCAGGGGTTATGCCAAATTCTTCTTTCAAACTCAGTTTTTAATGGAAGAGCCTTTGGCAGTAATGTTAACTTTCCAGAAAATTCAGATCTCTAGCAGTGACCCTAGTAAGACCCCAGGCACTGGGGTCTCTCCTGTGACACTGGGGATGGCACTGTGTCTCTGAGGGATGTCATGAGCTGTGAGGAGACGAACTCTGAGGTTGCCGCTGTTGTGCAAGTGTGCTAGTTTTGGCTAGGGTAGAGCTAATTTTCTTCATAGTGGCTAGTATGAGGCTGTGTTTTGGATTTGTGCTGAAAATAGCGTTGATAATATAGTGATGTTATTGTTATTGTTGAGCAGTGCTAACACAGAGCCAAGGCCTTTCCTGCCACACTGGCAAGGGGGCTGGGGGTGCTTGGGAAGTTGGGAGAAGACACAGCTGGGACAGGTGACCCCAGCTGACCCAAAGGATACTCACAGAATCACAGAATATGCTGAATTGGAAGAGACCCAGAAGGATCCTGCACAGGACTATCCCCAAGAGTCCCATACCATATGACATCATAATGAGGGAAGAAGTAAGAAAGGGAGGGGATGTTTGGATTGATGGCATTTGTCTTTCCAAGTCACCATTACATGTGATGGGGCCCTGGCCTACTGAAGATGGCTGAACACCTGCCTGCTCATGAGAAGTAATGAAAGAATTCATATTTTGCTTTGTTTCTGTGCTTTTGCTTTACCTATAAAATTGTCTTTATCTCAACCTATGACTTTTGTAACTTCTACTCTTCCAATTTTCTTCCTTATCCTGCTGGTGGGGGAGTGAGTGAGCAGCTGTGTGGCACCTGGAGGCTGGCTGGGATTAAACTAGAACAGTAGGAAACCACGTCTGTCCCAGTTAATCTTTGCTCGTACTCTGGGTCTGTGGCCTGGTAAAGAGTGTGGTTAGACATCGGTATGCTCTGACAAACCCCACTAATGTAATAGCCTTCTGGTAAGACAGTGCAGGCTGCCACCTCTGAGACTACACCTCAGGCAAACTTCTGTGGTTGCTTCTCAGCTGAAAAGCTAAGAGAAAACAACATTTATAACTCACTACCAGTCATATCGGCCTGAGCTATTGGGGCCCTTCTTGTGCCAATTATCCTATATATAGTTTCCCGTCTCCTACTGAACCCAAAAGTTGTTCTTCTGTTTGAGATGTAATACATTTGCAACGCAAATAAATAATAAATATTAGCTATGCATGAGGTTTTCACAGTTATTTAGTGCATTTTTGACAGCATTTTATTTGTGATATCCCTCTTTTAGTCTATGTGGGTTAGGAGCTATAAAAACTTGTAGTTAAAGAGCATAAACCAAATGACCTATAGTTAAAAAACATTATCTAAGCCATTCCTGATGAAAAGAATAACAATAAAAATCTCAGTGAGTAAATTATAAAGTCTCTTGTGTGTGTAATGGGTTCTTGGTTTGATAAGCAGTAAATGAATCTAATTAAACATAAAGGAAATACGTGTTTTACCCCTGGAATTCTGTTGATCGATAGGTGAGAAATTTGCAAAACCAGTAAGGACAGTAGCTAAGGAAAAAGATAGAAACAAAACTATTAATAAAATAAATTGAATTTATAAAATCCAGTAGCTCTGCATAACCCATCCTAAAGGTTTACTGAGTTCATATGTTTTCACCTTCCTTCCTTCCTTGCATCCCAAATGTTGCAAGTTATTTAAAAAATTGTCATCAATAATGAATGAGTAATTTTCATGGTGAAGGACTTCAAATCTGTTTTTAGGTCTAAAACTGAAATATAAGAAATTCAGATAAAATCACATGGGCCAAGGTTCATTTCACAGAATCACAGAATCGTAGAACGACAGAATTGTTGGGATTGGAAGGGACCTCTGGAGATCCTCTAGTCCAATTAAGCCAAGACTGTGTCACCCAGAACAGATGTAAGTCCAGATGAGTTTTGAATGTCTCCAGAGAGGGAGACTCCATGACCTCCCCAGGCAGCTTGTTCCAGTGCTCTGCTACCCTCAGTGTGCAGAGGTTCTTCTTCATGTTGAGGTGGAACTTCTTGTGATTAAATTTATGGCCATTACTCATTACTTCTTTGCCATGGAATAAAATTCTTAGGGTATACAGGAAGAGCTTATAGACATACTCTTACTTTAGGCACTAGCACAGTAGACACAGATTCCAGAGCATCTAATGTTAGCTAAATTGAGAGGAGAAAGAAGGTTATTTGCAGAGAGTTATCTAGACCTTAGTTAAGGTGGGTGATTATAGGACATATCTAGCTCTTTCCATAGACTCTATGAGAAGTCTGAAGTCCTAATGGGCATGCTTTGCTTAAACATTTGATATGAGGTAAGCCAAGGACTCTGGTCTAACCTCATTATGGTCTGTGTGCATGCCTCTATTATCTCAGCAGTCGTATCCTGATCCTCCTTAAAATAGTATTTCTTCATAGAATACAATGTATGTAGAGCCATTCTCTGCTTGCACTGGAGTGGCTTGATTATAAAATAAATTCAAAATTAAGAAAATAGACAAGATATGGAGGAGATAAAGTGATTGCATGGAAGAGGAGGTTGATACCATAATGCTCTATTTGACATCATTCCCCATTCGTACCAAGTAAAAATCTATGGGGTATCTGTGCAAGGTTTGAAAATAAATGTTTATGCAACTAAAGCTTCATTTTCTTGAAAATTACTTCACTTCTTTTATCATGAAGATGCTTTTCTGATTGAAGTGGGAAATCCAGCTGCTCAGGCCTCCTGTCAATCAGTTACCAATACCAAGTCCTTCACAGCAAGATAAAATAAAATTTTAGTGGGCCATTACATACTATTGTACCTGTGGAAGAACCTTTCTCCCAACTGAATGACATATTGTTTTATATTTTCATGCAGTTCTAAGCTGTGTGGGTTTTTGTTGCTTACGTTAAGGAAGAGTGTCCTAGAAAATTCAAACAGTTAGTGTAATTTCCTATCAGAGGAGGGCTTCAAGTTGAAAAAACATGAGAACATGTGAGGGGTTTTAACTTCATATCTTATTCTGAAGAATAGGAGAATGTCAGATATGAAGTAGAATGATCTGTCCTGTAAGTCTAGCAGACTTTCTCAAAAATTTAATAGACAAGCCTTTAAATTTCAAACCGGGGTGATCCGTAGATGAAGTCAGCAACTGTCACTGTTGATTTCAACGACAGGTTGTCTGGTCACTTCAGTATGTCTAATGTCCACAACAATCTTATACATCAAAAGTAGTTTCCATTTTTAATTTATAATTTGCTTATTTTTATTTTCAATGCAAATAGACACACTTTCCAATCTTTGTCTATGTATTTATGGATTACTTTTGCTTTTACTCTAAACACCTCATAAAAATTTTTATCTTATTCTTATATCTAAATGAGGTAGAATGTACATGTACAGGTGGTATTAAAAAGAGATGTGTGTTTGTCAATTTTGTCCACTTTAGGCACATAGTTTTGTTTGGCATAAATCATTATGTCATTATAGACTTTACTGTTGATGAAGTTATTTACTTTACCTGGGGTTGTTGCTTTGTGCTTTCGGGCTTTTTTGGGGGTTTTTTTGTTTGTTTGGCTGATTGGTTTGGTTTTAGTTTTCTTCCAATGAGCTATTGGCTAAAGCTGAAGTATCCATTGTAATTTCACTTGGTGTGTATATATATACATAAGTAAATAAGAAAAATGTCACCAGCCGCTCAGAATTGCAAAGTCAGAACATTCAATCTGAAACCTATGGTAATATAGAAAAAATTTCTTTACAGTCCTGGATTGTGATATTATTCTTCAATACTTTTTATTTTCTTACTTTGAAAAGCAGAAGGTTCTGCCTTCAGCTACACCACAAATGAAGAACAAATGCATGTTAAAAGCTGGGCACAAAAGAGGAGAATTTACTGAGCATAATCAAGTAATTATTTTGGTGAGAAAAAAAGCCACAAATAATCAAAAGACCATCCACTGAGAAATTAGTATATTGTAGCTCTTGCAGGGATTATTAGTACCTCCCCCAGCTAAAATCTTGAGAATCACGCAGATCACAGGAGAAAAAAAATCTTATACATTCACAAGTTTTGGCAAGTGAGTGAGACAATGGGGATCAACAAACCCTACAGCACTGAGATGGATGGTGAAGAGCTTCTTCTGGTTACTTCTGTAGAATTAGAAAAGGATCAGAACAACCTGTGCCTTTTGGTGGCTTCTGAGACAACAGACAATAAAAATGATTCTCGTACCGTTGTCATGTTTGGCTTTGATCTGAAGACTAAGATAACTTCTTCTGTGGAGCACCTGGAGTACTATAGGTATCTTTACCATTGAATTTATTTGAAAGTAAATCTGAAAAGTGATAGAGAATTTGTGTGTTCGCTCATAAAGTGGAATTGCTGTAAGGTGTAAAGTGCTGTAAGGTGTTGAAAAACTCTTAAGACATTTAACCTGGTTCTGCAGCTTTAAAAGACATTAAAAGATTCTAAAGCTGGATAAACCTTGTGATGGACTTTATATAGCACCAATAAATTAAGTGCTATATGGATTAAAATTTAGTCCATTTTTTTCTGTAAGGACCTTTGCAGAAACTATCAGGTGGAGAAAAGTTCAGCGTGCTTCCATCACCAAAACCAGGTATCAGCTTAGGTAGCTGGTACTGTGGGAAAAAAAAATCACAAGATGGATATACAATAAAGAGAAAACACAGAATTTTTTCTTCTCAAATAGGCCTATGAATAATCTTTTGTGTCACTTGAAATAAAATCATAAAAGAACAGCAACAACAAGAGCTCTAAAGAAATTTGGATGAAAAAAATAAAAAAAAAAATCTGATAATGTGAAACTAGATGGACTCTGCGGGTAAACTCGAATTAGACTGAGACATTTCTCGCCAACCTTAAGTTTTAGCCAGATTTTCTTAGAGTAGTTTTCCTGATGGTGAATTTCCATATCACTGGAGCCTACTTTAGTTTCAACGCATAGTAAAGGCCTCCTTGTTCATAGTGGATCATATTTCTGACAGTAAGTTGCAGAATATTTATTACAAATAATAGAAATAATTTTCTCATGGAAAACATTACCCCAGGGAGCACAGATTACTGCAGTTAGATTTATCTGTAAAGTCTTTCCTCCCTGTGAACTAAGAACTTCTTGGCTTCCTGCAAAAATCTGAAATTTACCATTTTACAAGGAAAGAACTTGATGAAGAAGACAGCTATAAACCATAGACAATGTATTAAAATGATAAAGAAAGCTTTCCAAACAGTAGAGTTGTTATGTTCTCAGTCTGTTGCAAGTTCTAGGAAATGAGATCCAGCTTTAGCAGAGCTACTGCAGCACACAAAAAGGAAAGTCCCAAGGAAACCGGGCTGTAGGTTGTCACACAGAATGACAGTTGAGGAGCAGAGTCAACTCCTTCAAACAGGCCGCATGAGTAGGGAAGAAGCTGCAGCATAAACAAACATGACTGCTAGATCCGTTTATTTCTGAGGGGAAAAAATAAAATAAACTATATAAGAAGGCTCTCATTTCCAGCCTAGCAAATCAGTAACTGAGTATTGCAATTGAACATTTCATTGTCAAGAATCTACTATGGTCCTTTGTGGTGGTTTAAAAGTAAATCAGTGGGAGAAATGAACCCAACTCAAGACAGATTACAAGTCAGAGTTCAATTTACTAAAAAGATTAGAATAAATGCAATGATGCAGAGAAAACTGGTTTTAACACCCCAAAACAGGCGTATAACCCAGCACTCTGGGACAAGAACAGAATGGTGTTCTTTAACCCCTGTGCTGAGAACCACCTGCCCCCCCCCGGTGCAAAGTAAAAGGAAAGGAAACCTGTTGGTCTGCATGACGATTGCGGTTCTGTCAAAGTAATGGTCGCAGTCTTGTTGAGAGTGGCAGTCACAGTCCTGTAACTGCGACAACCTTAGAAGAGATTTTAAGAAATTAAAAATAAGGAAGCAGTTCTGGCTAGCAACAGTTTCTTCCTTTTAGCTGCAGTCATAGATTTGCTTCTACTTGGCATTCAAACTCTACTCACCACTTTGCTGTGCTGCAGTAGTTCTTTGCACACTAGCTGAAGAAATCTATGCAATGAGAGGAATTCGGAGTGATTTGATTTTCCCCAAAGAGTTCACGAATCCTTTAAAAGCGTATGAATCTTCTTTCACTTTTCTCATAGGATAAGGTAAAATGACTGACTGAAACAAAGTTGGATGGGAAATGATCCTACAATACCTAATCCAATGGCTGAAGTGCTCAAAAGAGCACAGTAACTGAAGTATCTTCACAGTAATCTTCAATTTTTCTTTGTTTCATTGCTGAAGGAGTCTGATCCACTGTCTTTTGAGATCATCTAACTCCAGGTCATAAATTTAGACTAACTTCATGGAAATGAATTGATTTCACTAGGGATTTTCAGCAGAAAAAGGAAGAGCAATACGTGCTGCTATATATTTGCTGAATCAGGCTACGAGATATATCAGTGAATTGTAAATGCAAAACTGTCATTTATGAGCATCCACATAACAAAACAACAAATTACATATTTTTTTTCTCAGCCATAGCTGATGGGGTTTTTTTGGTTGTTGTTGATTTTTTTTAACATTTTCTTTGTAAATACTGAATCCAACAGCCTTGAGTTCAGCATTTGTGGTGTTATGCCCTTCTGTTCTCCCTCTTATTCTGTAGCTGTTCAGTTATTGGTGGCAATGTTGCTGAGCAAGGAGGAAACATGTAATGCACCTTACATAAATGTCATACTTGGTGGAGGAGTAGAAAATTAAACATGATTGAGATTAGGATATTTTTTATTTTTTCTACCTATTCATAGGTAGAAACAGGTAGGAAACCACTTGTACTCCAACACACTCTTATTTTATTAGCTTTTGCCCTGTGTGATATACTTTAAATGAAAACTCTTTCTTAACATGATATTATAACATTCCAAGCTGCTTCTATAGTTCATATAAAGGAGTTATTGAAAAATACTGCCTGGATATTGATTATTACCATCATTTTAGAAGCTATGTCAATGTGTAGTCATGGAATTAAATGTTTCAAGTATATGTGTGTAAAGATACTGTGACTATCAATGAGAAAGAGAGTTTTTGTGATTTAAAAAAGCCCCTTACTGCAGGGAAGTCTCTTAAAGTTTTTTGACAGAAAGCAACAGAAGTTACAAAGTATTTCAGCTTACAAATATGAGGCCCGTATGACAAGGTATATATATGTATTTACATATACATACACAATGTATATATGTATAAAGATATGCTTATATAATACATGAAATAGGCATATATCCATATATTCATATATGGATATACATTGTATATCCATATATAAGATTCTCTCAAAAATTATTTCTGTTTCCAACAATGACAAAAAGACTTGTAGAAAAGCAGCATCTGCCAAGACCTAGCAGTAACAGATGCACCACCTGTTTATTGAGGTTTTCTTCCTCACTTGAATCTTATTTTGTACACAGGCTCAGGCTGTACTTCCTTTCTGGCATGTGTTTTCCTGCCGAGTAATTAACATGGTCTAACAAGACATGAGTCAGATTCATAGTCTAAAGGCCAGATTCTGCTTATCCATTCCACGGTTTGTCTGGAAGTTTCCATTTCTCTCTTTCTGTTTATGTTCACTCAAAACTAGGTAGTATTCAGAAAGGAAGGAGAGATGCTTTTGCCATCTCTTCATGGGCAGGACGAGAAGAGGATTCAGCAAGGGCAGAAACCAGAACTTCCAACAGGCACAAGAGCAGCAGCAGGAGATGAGATGCAGGTGGGGTGTGAGCAGACTGGGGCTGCTGAATGATAGTACTTGGCTGTGTGGGATGGGACAGTGCAGGGAGCAGACTTTAACCTCAGCAGAGTGTGAGGAGGAAGGTTATCCTTCCAAATAAAGCTGGAGAATTAAATTGCACCTTAAAATGTACTTGGCATACTCATATGCAGGGAAGTAGGGGAATGCAGGCAGAGCCCTTACCAGTGCTCACTACTGTATTCCAGCATCTGTCTTGTGTGATATATATATATATATATTTGATATGTCATGCTATCACAGAATCACAGATTATGCTGAGTTGGAAGGGACCCACAGGGATCATCGAGTACAACTCTTGGCCCTTGTTAGACACCAGGTCAGTAATTATTTGGTTAAAGCCACCTTGTGGGGAGTGTGTGTGTGTATGGGGAACGGGTGGGTCAAACTTCATGGAGGTGACATGACATCATATCCCTCATGGCAGCCCCTGGAACCCACGTAGGGAAGCCCTGGAGTATCTGTCAATCACAAACAACCCAGGAAAACTTCAACATACCACACGACCTGGAGCCCCTAACCCAGCTCAGATTGGCAGGGACAGTGAGGACACTGCCCCTCACCCTGGTCTGGAACTCCAGAGTGGCTGGTGGGTCAGAGGCCCCGCCTGGGGGATTGGCCATAGGGATCAGAGCAGATAGAACCAAAGGCATATGTTTGCCACATGTTGTGGCCCTGCCATCTGGACATGTGAGAGCTGGTCTTCCATGAAGTTTGGGTGGTAGCTATATGATCTGTCTCTCCTTCTTTCTCCTTCTCTCTTCTCGCTCCCTCTGCTTCTCTTTCTTTGCTCTTATGTTGATGCTTTGAGCGGCTTGGATCTGGAGGGATTGGATTTTGACTTAAGTGTTGTGGATAGATTGGATTTTGACTTAAGTGTTGTGGATTAATATGTACTGAGTTGGTATTGTAGTGGAACATTTTGTCTAGCTTGTGTAGTGCCCTTTTTGAACCTTTGCCAAGTTCCCTTATTTTCTCCCCTAAATTATCAATAAAAATACCTCTTGAGAACAGGTCCATGGCTTATTCTCTTAATGCTATCTCGAGGCATTAAAGAATCCTATATATATTTTGAAGTAAAACTCCTACCTAAGCCTGTGAACCTGCAGTTCTGGGGCTAGAGTCTTACAGCCCTGCACAGGACCATTCCCAAGAGTCATACCATGTACCTGAGTGTATCAACCAAACACTTCTTGAACTCTGTCAGGCTTTGTGCTGTCACCACTTCCCTGAGGAGCCTGTTCCAGTGTCCAACCACCCTCTGGGGGAAGAACCTTTTTCTAATATCCAAACTAAACCTCCCCTGACACAATTTCAGGCCATTCCCTCGGGTCCTGTCACTGGTCACCACAGAGAAGAGATCAGTGCCTGCCCCTCCTCTTCCCCTCCCAAGGAAGTTGTAACTGCAATGAGATCTCCCCTCAAGTCTCCTCTTCTCCAGGCTGAACAGACCAAGTGACCTCAGCCACTCCCTGGGTAAAGGTGAGCTGAACAAAGCAGACACAGTGCTTGCCTGCTGATGAAGTACTCCTTTGTAGGTGTGTGCTATTTTTCTTTGAAGCTCTCTTAGCTTTTTCACACTGCTTTTATCCTTTCAGATGCTTTAAGTCAAGTAACTGAAACTCAGATTTGGCATTTTTCATGAAAATGCATCTTCATGTTTCAAAAAATTTTCTTGAGTGAGACAAAATAAATTTTAGTGAGTTTCCTAGGATCCATTTTTTTACATAGACTGGAAATTTTTTTCCAACAAAAGCAGTTTCATTTTGCCATTTCTGGAAGGCTGAAACAGCATAAAGTGAATATTAAACATTAACCAAGCAAAGATCTAAAGGCCCACATTTAAAACACAGGAATTTATAATCTGATAATTAAAATTTGCAGGGAGTGTGTATCTGCTGGGTTGGCACTGTTACAATTAGTTTTTCACTCTTTTCCAGCCTTAATTTCACAAATATATTATCCTTTTGACATCTTAGCCTAAAAAAATAGCTCAACGTGGTTACAAGTGCAGTGTCTCCCCAAGGCAATTTTTCAGACAAAAATGGATAGAGGAAGCTTCTAAAAATGTGATCTGGTCTCAGGCCATCCAGTCAACCATGGCAGAGTACTACTGAAAATATTTATTGGTAAGATACTTATTCAGTAATGAAAGACTTCACATGACAACAAACCAGCAACAGATCAAAGGTGTGCAACAGCAGCGATACAATATGTATTTTAAAAAGGGAGAGACAAGTCTCACTTCTAACTTGCATTTCCTTTGTGTTGAATGAATGAATTATTTTGGAGATCAGAAATCAGTAATAACATTTCTAGCCTGTAAAGAGATGAGAATATTTTTCATAACATATTTATGTGTCTTTTGTAGCAAGTACCTACTTAGTCTTTGGAAATATCCATTATTATGACCATAGATCAATAAAATGCTATAACAAGACAGCTGTTTTTAATATTAAAACTAATCTAGGACTTTTTGTTTATGAATTTTATGACTAACATGAGGGAAAGGTTTACGTATATCTCAATGTTACTTTTAATTGTAGATTTTCTCTTTTGCATATGCAGTAATTTGTGTCTGTAAAAGAACAGGAATGTGTGTTTCCTTGGTGATGTTCTTATTTTATCAATATTTCATACAAAGTGTATTGTCCAGCCCCAGCATGACCTTTGCCAGGATTTGGGAGTCTCATGCCAACAGCCAATAACATTTAGTTCACTTAGAATATAAAATCAAGATTGTTGTGCGTCACCCCATTTAGGAAGAGCTTTTTAAAAGACTATGACAGATAATACCTGGCTTAAGCAGACAGGTGCAAGAAGAGGAGGAGCTGGTTTCAGAGGAGCGAAGAGTAACTTGTCCTTTTTAAAAAACCCCAGTTTTGTAGTGTGATTGCTTTAAAGTCTGCATTTCACATGTTAGAATTATTGGATATTTCAAAACTCCAAACTGCTGTTGTGCTACTTTCACTCCTGTTCCCCATGCAATTCCTTAATTCTTCAGTCTCATAACAAGTGGATGCCTCTTACCAAGATGAAATGGTGACATCATGGGCAAGTTTCTGGGTGATTTGGACAGCAGTGTGACATTAGCAAAATGGCTCAGCAAAATATGGGGAAATGAAACCTCTTTTCCATAAAGCTGTATCATAGTTTTTATTAAAGTCAAGAATTTGCATGACGACCTGCTCTGCAGGACCAATCCTGAGCATCCAACACTGATGTGATGGTTTCTGTAAAAAAGACAACACTTCCAGAGTGTAAAGTCCCAGTATGCAGCAGTGAATTTAAATGAGCATGCAGCAACTTGAAAGAAGTTAATATTTTAAGATTTTCTGCATGATGAGACTGGATAGCATTCATTCAGTATGTGCTCCTACTCCTTAGTACCAAATCTTACAAATTCTATTACTCACACCTAGCAGATGCTAAAAGACTATGGTCATATTTCTACAGCTGAAATATTGTATGTTAGGTACATTTCAATGTGATTCAATTCCAGCTGCAGGTTTCTTAGATTCGGGAGTGACAAAGCACATATCAATTTCAAAACGTATATAATCCATCTACCCTGTTTTCTTCTGAAGAATTATGTAGGAATGGCAGGCATCTCATCTGAGTGCACGAGGAGTGAAACTGCAGTAAACAGCACAGACATAAGCACCTAGAACTCCTTAACATAAGCTACTAATATTTTTTTTTCATTTTCTTAATAATTTAAATGAAAACTAGGCATTCTCCCAATTTGCTGTCATCCACATATGGACCTTCTATCTGAAACATGTAAATTACATTTGTACAGTCATTATCGTGATAAGTTAGAGGACAATATCATGCTTTTCTCCTGCTCATAAATTATTCTAAACACTTAAAGTGATGTCCATAAAAAATTTAAATTTTTTACTAGAACTGCTAGAAGAATAATAGGCTTTTGTTATCCCTGCCAATAAAAATACCTACAAACCAAACCTAACCAAATTTTAGCCAAACTGTAAACCTCTGGTAACTATAACTTACTCATGCTTAAAAGTGGGGGTTTGTGCCTGACAGGAGCATGCAAAGTACAATACTGTACATACTCTTTCTTCTCATAATGCTTAGGTATTATTTAAGACAAACTTACTCCATTTCACAAAAGCAAGGACTGAGCTATTTTCCAGTGATTTACCCTTCTTTCAGTTGTTTGCTACTGTGATGTCCTGTACCAGATATTCCTTCTAGATGGAGGATGTTCTACAAAAGCGAAGTTAACCTCCTTTGGCTTCCAGTCACTGTTAATTCAAGCAATAAAGTTCTGTGCTATACATCTGAAAGAATCACTCATAATAATTACTGATAAGAAGCTTAAAACATTTAAGTTTTATTACTTTTAAAGGGCTAATTTAAAAAAGAATAATAAAAAATTGTTTTCAAGAGCAATAAGGTGGCACAGTTCACAAATTTTTAGTTTCATTTATGAGGAAATATAGAGTCAATGCAGAAAATAAAGAGGAAGGAGTTGTCTAAAGAGAAACTATGGTCTTTTAGTTAGGACATCAAAACACTGCCCTGAAGAACTAGTGTCTGTTTGTGTCTATCCCTCCTTTGAAATGTGATTACTTAATTGAGAGACAACATCATAATTCAAAGTCACAGAAGGGTGGGAGTATGGGAAACTTCATTCCTATATGCCTGTATTACTGATCATCTACAGGGTACAACTATAAAAAAAATTCTCTAAGGTAGACATAGTATGTCTTGTCAAATGCTTTTTTTTTCTGCTGACGACCCCATTGCTTTTATGGTACATAAACTAAAGCAAGTGTAAGTCAATTAGGCATCTGTAGAAGGTGAGTCTGGAGGAATTATCTAACGAAATGCTACTTTGCTTGCAACAGTGGAAGCTTACACAACTATTTTTGTCAGAGGACAGAATCCAGTTTAGAGATTAAGTCATTTGAATGCAGATGTCTCCATGTCCATTAGGTGTCTAGTCTCTTGTCAAAGTTAATGTAACTTTCAGTTAACACAGTCACACAGAATCACAGGACAGGTAAGGTTAGAAGGGACCACAGTGGATCATCTTGAATATCTCCAATGAGGGAGAATCCAGAACCTCTCTGGGCAACCTGTTTCAGTGCACGGTTACACGCACAGTAAAGAAGTTCTTCCTCATATTCAGGTGGAACTTCCTGTCATGAATTTCTGCTGTTGCCTCTTTCCTATTGCTTGGTACCACCGAGAAGAGCCTGGTTCCATCCTCTTGATGCCCTCCTTTTGGACACTTATAGACATTGATGAGGTCCCTTCTCAGTTGTCTCCCTTTGAGGCTGAACAGGCCCAACTCCCTTGGCCTTTCCTCATAAGAAAGATTCTCCAGTCCCCTAATCATCTTTGCAGCCCTCTGCTGGACCCACCAGGGCCAAGTAAAACATCCTGAGTTATACCTGTCAGATTTGGGTGTTATACTCTTTAATGATGTGGAGTACTTCAATTATTCAAACAGTATCTCAAAATCTTGCTCTTAACGGCTATTTCTTACAATGCTTTCCACAAAAATCTACTCAAGTGTAACAAATTCCAAACTTTTAGCTACAAATTCATTTTATCTTGGGATAGTTCGGATAAAAGTAATTCTTTAATTTCCTTTATCAAGATATATTGTCACCAAAAATTAGAAAATATTATTTTTTCTCTTTAAAATAGAATAATATGATGGTCTAGAATGGTAGACTTAGAGTATACCATAAGAAATTATGTAGACAAAGAAGGAAGAAATATTATTATAAAACACCATTTAATCCATGCCTTAGGGTGAAATAGCTGTTGAAGAGCATAATGAACTAAAACAAATAATCTGGTGGTTTCAATCCATACTTATTATATATTTAAAACAATAAAAATCCCTGAAAATAAGTTATTTTTAAATAAATGAAAAGAAAGAATATAAATTATCCTTCATACTTGAACTTATTAAAATATTTCAAGTATTTTTAAGGTATCCCGATTATTACTTCACAATATAGCCCTTCTTTGTATGGAACAAAGCAATAATTCTCTTGTGATATGCAAGACAAACAGGGTTTAATTGTAATGGAAACAAGGTGCTTGTATGGCACAATGAGTGTGAGTTACAGCTTTTTACCTTCTTGTTTCCAAGTCAGATCCTGCCTGAACATCTGATCTAATTCCGTTATGTACAGACAAGTCCTGCTGAAGCCAGGAGGAATTCTCTTCACAGAATTTACTCAGTCTACAATCTCAACTCTTACTTTATTGACAATTAAGAGTGTTATTACTGTACAGTGAGTTCTCAGTCAACAATTAGCACTATTTACCTATTTATTCACCCCAATAAATGTAGAGGCCCAGGAGGAAAGTCCCAGTGCTTTAGGCACTTGTGTATTGACAAATTAACCTTGTTTCCAGACTTTACAGTGAGAGGCAAAAGCTGAGAAGGTAAATACGTGATTAAGTGTTTTTTTCAGAGACTTCCGTAGGGCAATGATGTAGTTCAGGAGTTTAGTAGTTTGTTGGTTGGATGGCCACATCCAAAGAGTTACAGCCAATGACTCAGAGTCTGAGTGGAAACCAGCAACAAGTCCTGTCCCTCAAGGGTCAGTACTGGGTCCAATACTATTTATTGTTTTAATCAATGACATAGATAGTGGGATCAACTGCACCTTCAGCAAGTATGCAAACTACATCAAGCTGAGTGTTATGGTCCACACGCTGGAGGGAAGGGATGTCACCCAGAGGAACCCTGATAGGTTTGAGAGGTGGGCCCATGCAAACCTCATGAAGATCAGCAAGGCCAAGTGCAAGGTGCTGGACATGGGGCGGGGTCATGTCCAGTATCAATACAGAGTTGGAGTTGAATGGATTGAGAGCAGTCCTGAGGAGAAAGGCTTGGGGATACTGGTGGATAAAAATTTGGACGTGACCCATCAATGTGTGCTTGCAGCCCAGAATGCAAACTGTATCCCGGGCTGCATCAAAAGAGATGGGACAAGCAGATCAAGATAGGTGATTCTGCCTCTCTACTCTGCTCTGGTGAGACCCCACCTGGAGCACTGTGTCCAGCTTTGGAGTCTCCAGCACAGGAAATTCATGGACCTGTTGGATCAGGTCCAGAGGAGAGTCACAAAAATTATCAGAAGACTGGAACACCTCTCCTATGAGAAAGGCTGAGAGAGTTGGGGTTTTTCAGCCTGGAGGAGTCTCCAAGGAGACCTTATTGTGGCCTTTCAGTTCTTAGAGGGATCTTACAGACTTTTACTAAGACCTGTAGTGACAGAACAAGGGGCAATGGTTTTAACCTGAAAGACGTAGGTTTAAAATGGACTTGAAGAACAAATTTTTTACAATGAGATTGATGAGACACTGGAAAAGGTTGCTCAGAGTGTAGTAGTGTGGTGTAGTGTAGTGCAGTGTAGTGTAGATTCCCCTCCCTGGAATTGTTGAAGGTCAGGTTGGATGGGGAGCAACCTGGTCTAGTGCAAGGTGTCCCTGCCTGTGGCAGGGGAGTTGAAACTACATGATATTTATAAGTCCCTTCCAACACAAACCGTTCCTTGACTCTCTGGGGAAAGTCACAAATTTCCTGACTCACCATCCAGACCTCTTTAGACCAAAATAAAAGTGGACAAAACCCCTTCTAAGGATAAATCTTTTAATTCTTGTGAGTCAGGAAACTGAGACTTCTGTGAAGCAGAAATGCTATGTCCACATGTAGGAAGCAAAATACTCTGATGGTGGGAAAAAGCAGCAAAAATAAGACAAAGAAATTACTGTGCCCATTAACTATTCAGGTGCATTTTATACGTGTCTTTACAATTTTCAATGATGCATAAACTTATTTTCCTGCCTTCACATTTTCATTTTTGTTGAGATTCGAATGTAAAATACAATTCCCATATTAATTTCATCATTTAACCTCTGTTTAGCCTGAATTAATCTATTAATACTCAGAGCTGGACATAGAAAAAAATCAAAGATGGATGCTCTCATGGGTGGATGAGTCATCATTTTCCCCTAGGAATATGTTTTCCATTTATACAAAGGCAAAAAGTTGTTGTCAGTACAATACAAAAAACAAAATAATTTAGAAAATGTGTGTTTCCAGGCCAATAACTGATTCAGACTGCTGGTTTCTTGCAGAGGAATTAATCGCACTGACCTTTCAATAGCTACAGTGTTGATGTCTACTTTTGAGTTGTTATCATGGCTCCATTGGTAGTCAATGAAAAGAAGTCACCACTTTTAGGGTATGGGTCGTCTACCATATTTGAGGTACTTAAGATGAAATGCAATGCTCCCTAAGTCTGGTCACATAAATCTTAATACGTTACTGAAAAGGGTTAAGAGACTTGTTGGAAATTAATTGCAGTGACACTGAAAGTAAATAATGAAGTCACATGTTTAGAAGGGATGCTGAAAACCAGTAAGAGACAAAAAAAAACACCTAAGGATTAAGTGTACAGAAAAAACACTCTATGGTGAGAGTCTAGAGAACCTCTATGTATCCTGTCTTTCAGGAAAAAGTTAAAAATTTGTCTTGTTTACAAAAGAGAAATAAAGACAATTGCAAGAATTGCTCATCAGACAGGCTACTATATAAAAAATAAGGTCCTCTTCTGAAATCAATTCAGCTCAAGGTCAGCCTGGATTTTAAGACAGTTTAATTTTGAGGGTAGTTAATTAAATGACTAGAACAAAATAAGAGTATGAAATATGTCTTTTTAATACCTATATTTTTTGACTGGATGAAGTCTCCAAATTCAAATTTCTTAATAAAGAAAGTTTCAGGAATTTGGAATGCTTTTATTTTGCTTTGTTATAGTGCAATATAACATCATGATTTCTAGTGAAACCAGTTCAAAGTATGAAGACTAAATGTGTCTGCCTGAAGCTCTTCTCTTACCTGAATCAAAACCACACCACTCTACAGTGTTCAGTGAAGCAGTTTGGTTTCATCAGGGAGCTCTTTGTCTGGGGTATGATTCTGTCAACATTTTTTGCAAACCATGTTTAATAATTGACCACAGGAACAGCTTACTAATGATACAACTGATTCTTCATCACTAATTCTTTAAGTCTGTTTAGGATGTGTTTCTGAAATATCCATCATACGTAATCAAAAGTTATGGGTTTGGTGTAGGGATGATTAGGTGAAACTGCAGGATCTGAGTTATTCAAAAGGTCAGACTAGGTAATCATAACTGCTCTCTGTGATCTCATAGGATATTCATTTTATGCATTAGGCCTTCTGCATTTGATTTTAAATATGCTTGGCTTCCCTAAACAGCAATGGAGATTATTAAACATATATGGCCAGAATTTAAAATTCCTGTGCTATTACTATTGCTGATCATTTCAGGCAGTGTAACCTCATTTGAAATTTCCCCAGAGAGGTTAGCTTAGAAGTAAAGGGTTGGAAAAGGGAAGATACAAAACAAAAATAAAGGTTTATATAGATTTGTTATCAACAATGAAGGCCTGCCCTGGTAGTGTTAAGGATTCCTATGCAACTTAGTCTCAAGAATGGGGATTTCCACTGGTTGACCTTTCTCTTACCTGTCCCTTATCTGTCATTGGTAAATGACGTCAACTCCAGTAGTTGTTAGAAGAGAGGAACCAAACTAGGCTTAGGATGTAAAGGCATCCTTTAAGCTACAATTACAAATGTTAGCTTGCCTATGGGTCAGACGTACCCCACATGAACAAAGACCTCGTTTTTGGCTCTCAGTCAATAGCAATTCAAATAAAGAACTGACAAACAGGGAAAACTGATTCAGGATCCAACTTGAGCAAGCAGAGGGAAATAAGTATGAATGTGAGCTGCAGGTTAATTTGGCCTATTATCCTCTCTTGCATACTTCTTGTTATTCACCTTTCACATATTTATCCTGAATCTCCTAACAAAAAGCAGCCTCTTGCAGCCTTGATTTCAATTTACTGTCCCTAACATTTGGTTAACATTCTCCATGTTGTACTATGATTACACTCCCATTCCTTCCCCCACATGCTGCTCATCAACCCAATTTATTGACTCATAGAGTTACTAAGGAGATGCTTATCAAGCAGAATAAACACCCCTCTGCTTGCCAACTGGTACTGTGTAAATTGGCTTTGCTTCAGTGTCCAGTCATATTTTAACAAACCCTTGACAGTGCCTCAAAATGCTTTGCTTTGTGTTCTGCCTTGCCAGCAGAGAACATTTCTAGTGGCACAAAGGAGGTCTGTATTTTAAAACCTTTTTTTTTCAGTCCTGATTTCAATACTTGTGTGTTTTCATGCTTTATCTCCAGCCTAACTCATTGTAGTCTCTAGGAAAACATTTCGCATAACTTCTTATTGCCATCCTATCCAACATCATTAAATTTGTTCACTGGTGCACATATGTAAATGTATTTTGGCTCAATGACTATTACTGGGTTGACCTGGCAACCAAATGTTGCAATAGAGCTGAGCAATTCTGAGTTACTGAAATATACAAGCAACTTAGGAAACCTTTTTACTCTAGTATGTTGATGGCCTGTTGCTGTGAAGTTTCAATTGAATCATTGTGTGCTTTGATTGTATTGATGCATGTTTCACTATCAAACTTGTAAACTCTGAGTACTAAAAGGACAAGTGAGTTATTCCAATGAGCAGTGTGCTCTGCCATAGTCTATATGTATTTTGGGGATTCGAAAAGGTTTTTCTAAGTTTTTCAGTGGCCAAGCTCTGCCATGCATCAAGAAATCATATCATAATATTGAGTCATCTAATGCTTGCATTGTTCCAATACTTTCATGTTCTTCTAAAACACAATCACTGAATTCTTCACAAATCAGAGGACACAAAGTTCACTGGCACCATGGGGCTGTAGCAAGCCCTTTCCTTTCTCCCTTTTTCTTTCGTTCTTGTAACACAGCTGTTTATACAGAAGGGAGACAATGTTGAGTTTGTTAACAGCTGGCATTAGTAGTAATTTATTATGGAATGGGTCTTGAAATGTCCTGATCTCCTTGACGATGAAAAGCCAAAAGGCTGTGTTGCTTCCAAAATCTTGCTTTGGGACTAGAAGTGGAGTTTGAGGCTGTGCCAATTCCAGACTCACGAAAGCTGCATAGAGAAAAGGGAGCCAATTCCTCAGCTTCTGCTTAAAGCAAAATGAGCTTCGTAAGACAGGATTTGTTTCCACCTATTAACATCAGGACCCACCAAAATATCAGTCTTACTGGGACTTGGCATACCTCTTTTCCTGTCTTTTGAGATAATGGAATTTACTTGATTTCACCTGCCACTCTGGGCATGCACACTTTTCATTCCATGAAAAGTTTTTGTTATTTTGATACAGGAGGAAACATGCTTCTCATAATAATTGGTAGCATATAGTAGGTTAGTGGAAATCAGCTCAAATATTCCAGGGAGAAAAGATGGAAAAAGTTCTATAGAGATGTTCAAGAACAAAGATTCATGAAGAAAAGGGGAATAAGGATAGAAGAAAATAGGGGTAAAACTATTCAAGCACAGATGTATTGAGCAGGAGTGTTAACCTGCTGAGAAATGACCCCTCCAAACTGACTTGATGGATGGATAAAATTCTGACTATCGTTTACTGCAAATGCTCTTCTGGAAATATTTTTTTCCCTGAAACAGTTTCCTAGTGCTATGGGGGAGATGCTGGTCGTGTAAAATTAGCATGGTGCTTTGCCAACACATAACACTGTTGCATTCTCTGCTTCCCAGCCATGGAGCTGAGAAGTGCTGTGGGGCTTGGGACAGCACTCTTGACACAGCAGCCAGAGTGGGGGGACCACATAGATCCCTCAGTCACGGCATAGGCAGCACACAGACAGCAGCTCCACACTGTTTGCACAAACGGTAGGGGATAGATGCATTTTCTGCCTGAATAAAGGACTATACAGAGGGAAGAGACTGAACAGGTTTCAGAGGAAACTGCTGTATGTCACAGAGATGATAGGAGGAGTACATTTGAGCAACTGAAATTGCAAGATAATAACGATCAGGGCTAAGATAGAGGTTATTCATGCTATAACCTGTATTTTAAGTGGACATTTTTTAAGCAAATAAGGTTACTGCAATTGTAAAAAGATATAAGGAGAAGCAAACTTGTGAAATTGCCTTAAAAGTATATTCTACACATTGAGACCTGAGAGCATGATTCAAATAATGATAAAGAATGACAGGAATATACATACTAATAATTATGTATTTAAAGTCCTTTGGTGAACAATTTGATACTTATTTGTGTTTTGGCCAGTAAGCTGTTAGTGAGAAATGCAGGTTTCTACAGGTAGAGATAACTCTATTGAATCAGACCTCTAGTCCTTCTGCATCCTGACCCCCCCATACAGCAGAAATAACACATTGCTGTGGGTAATCTTAATATTCAATCTGGCAGCTAAGAGCTTCCAGTTAAGAACACTTATGAGGAAGGCCAAGGGAGTCTTCTGTCAACCCATTAATTCTCACACTCTTCCCTTCCCCACCTCCTCTTCTGTTCCCTCATAGGCAAAGACTAGGAGGCTGCTCAAGTTACTCAGCAGGTGCACTGTGGTGCCATGATGCACTCATGGCCCACAAATCACCCAATGCAAAGACCCTACTTCATCACATGCTAATCTTGATGGTATTCTCTGTAGGAGCTGTCAGAGTTGCATCTGCCCAAGTCCCAGCTTTTTGAGAGTTCTTTGCTTTGGGATCCGAAACCCCCAGACACCAAAGGGAGCTCTCAAAACATTCATTCGCTTCTCTTTGTGCTCTCTGTTCTTGTTTACCACAGTTCCTATAAACTGCTACTGTACCTGTGTGTTTAACATTTAAACTGACCTCTTCCAGCCTGAACAACTCTCCACAACTCCCTTTGCTATTAGGTACCAATTAATTTATCAATCAATCATTTTTATTAATCCAATAAGTAAGTGTGGTGCTTTATCTAGACCTCTAAGTACTTATTTGCCCTCCAATGCAGTGGAATAAAAAAGGTAAATTAGACTCAAACAGTCAAAGCACCTCTTGCCAGAATACAAACCTACTCTTGTTGAGGTCAGCAGGAATTTCAATGATGGAAAAGAATGTTAACATCCAGTAACAATAGTGGGATTTTGCAGTCATGTTCTCCAGTATCTTATGCAGGACCATACCCTTACTGAATAATTTCAGTAGTGGACAGGTTAGTATTTCTTTAGTACACCAAACAAATCCACACTTGGCTTTTTGTCCTTTGTCATGTCACGACTCCTCAAATTTTATTCTCCAAATCACTTAGCACCTTTCAAAAACATACCTTAAGATCTTGTTCTGTTTACAAAGGTTCTGGTTTTACCCATGTGGCTATCAGTTGCACATGAATTCAGTGGTGCTAGCTTTACACTGGGATGAACACAGAGACTCAGACCTGGAGGCCACAAAATGTCTGGCAAAGTATCAGCTCATGAAAGCAATTTGTTATAATATCATACAGAATAAATTACGGCTGACATATCTGCTGGAGCTATTTTTAAAGGAAATAATTCATAAAGCTGAGAGGTGTGAAGCAGTGAACATAATCTACATTGACTGGGAAAAAAAAAAAAAGCTGTATCTCAGAGGAAACAAGGGGTTAGCAACAAGCTCAGAGAGCATTGTTGTGGTCATGATAAAGACCTGTCTGAAGGGCTTTGTGCTGGTGATATCACTGCTGTGGGAGGAAATAGCTTAGCGAGATGATAAATGGAGAATTATACAGCTTTATTTTTCTCCCCAGTTACAAATGACTTAATCATGCTGACAGATCTCCACTAATTTCCACTGTATATAGAGTACCTTATACTGGAGCCAAGCAAGTGTCAGTCTAATAACTTAGCTTTTCCCATCCATTATATTCTCATGTGTCATTGGTATAGATTTTTGAACCATCTGGCAATTTGGGATTATTGTATTTAGCAAAAAAAAAATTAAAAGGAAACACAAAGAAAATTACTAATTTTGAAAGTGAGGTAAGTCTTAGGCCTCAAGGCCAAAGGCAGCAAGTAGGACTTGGTGTTCTCTGTAAACACAGAAGGAAGATGTGGTGGATTGGAGGAGCAGTTAGAATTCAGATGGTAAAAGAGTAGTTTCAGCTGTCATTTAAATCAGCATGAGCAGCACCTAGATAGGTGAGGGTGGAAATGGATCACTGGGCCAGAATCTCTTCTCATCCCTCTGCTAGAGATCAAGAATAATCTGTTTTTATTTTATAAAAAATTGGTAAGGGAAGAAATACACTCAGTGAGAAATCTGAGTGTCACAGAAATCAAAGACAAATTGGAGCACAGTGTGGCTCATATGACAAGAGGAAGAACAGAAATGAGAAGAAATTACTTTATTTCTCAGCAAAGGATGTAAGGCCACGTTCTGGCTTATATGAGCCTCTAGGGAAAAAAGCCCAGACTCAGACAGACACACTGTCATGCCTAGCTAGGGCCAACTGAGTGTCACAGGGACTGCACAAAGGCAGAAGAGGGCACAAAGAAATATGCAAAAATGATGACAGAGCTCAAAGGAATGAATCATAAATGGAAGCTGGAACAACTGTCACTACAATATATTCATACATTGTGTCATGGCCTAATGTCAGAAAGTAATAAGGAAAAATTATAAAATACCAATTAAACACTGCAAATGAGCTAAACAGTTTAGAAAAGGGTTTTTAAAGCTCTTACACTACTAGTAAAAATACCTTAACAGATGCATAAATGCACCTTGGGATGAATGCATTATGCATTATGGATTCAGGGCTGCCATTACAACCCTCATAATCACTTTTTCCCTTGGTCATGCGTTGTACATCTGTGACTTGTTGGCAAGATATTTCAGTGAGAGAAACTTGCAATTTTAGCTAATCTTTTATCTTTGGAGAGCTTGGCCGTTGGGTTTGCTCTTTCCATGCTTCTGAATTTCTGCATTGCAACCTTTTGAAAGCATATGCTGCAAAGTGCTTTTTAAAAAACCCTTTCAGTATCTAAAAATAGAAAAATGAGACCATAACTGACAAAAGAAGTCAGTTCTATGATCTCATTTCAAACAGCATAAACCCCAGCACTACTAATGGCATAAATATCAGGATATGATGAAACACAGAACATAAAGAAAACTTCAGCAGTTCTGAGAAGGTTCCTTCTGCTTTTAAATTTGCCTGATAGTCCAGAGTAGAAACTGGCGTCTTACTCTGGCAACATCACTAGTCCTTTCCATTGAGGAAACAGCACAGCACAAGTAATAACTAGAATACATAGAGCAAGCCTCCACTTTCCATTGAAATTTGAGCTCTGAGGTGTCAGCAGAGGTGAATAAAAGCACACAGCCATTAGTGAAAAACATACTTTTGAGACATGTGACCATCAGTCCTGCACTGCAGCCAAAAGCATTGCTAACAACCCCCAGGTGTATGTTGTGACAACATGAGGAGAAAAGACTAGAGAATAAGATGACTTATCTGTCCACAATCTGTTTCCCTCTCCAGCAATGGGAGACCTGATAGTTTTGAAAGTACCTTCTCACAATCAGCATTAACATCATAGCAATATGCACTATGATTTTGAACACTGCAGTGTATGAACATCTCTCCTGAATATGGTTTGGACATAATGATGCAGCACTTTTCATTGATCCATTTTGCTAGCGTCCAATCAAGCTAAAGAAGAAATGAAACACACTTTTTTTTTTATCAATAGCCTTTCCATATTACTTCTGATGTCTAAATAATCCATCATTACCTGGGTTTAGGGGTAAGCAAAACACATAGAAATCTATCACAGTGGACAACCTAATATATCTGTATAGGAGTTAGAAAGAATACGTTGGTCACATAATTAAACAATTTTCAAAAGACAAACATTGTTCAAAAGGCAAATACTGTTCAACTTTAAAATAGTTGAGATGAACAACTACCCATCTTCACCCAGCATTTTTTTGGAGAAAATTAAGGAGTTAATAGAGTGGGTAGCAAAATTTTCCTGGAAAATACATTAATTCTGGTGCTATGTGAACTGTCTGTTTCTTGACATGCTTGGTAAATTTAATTCAGAGGGTGGGATTCATTTCACCTAACGTGCAATGTCGGCTGCAAGCTGGTCATTTTAGGTGTTCTTTGTAATCAATGGAAGAAAAAAAGCAATTTTAGGACACGACTGATGTGATGGTTTTAAGGCATCTGCTTTCAGAGAAGACAAATTGAACCATGGAAATCTTCATTATCTATAAAAGGAACCTAGAAGTAAACACCCCCTTTAGAAACAGGATAGCCTTTAGTTTCCTGTCCTTCCTGCTTCATATGAAACAAAAGCAGCTCATAAAGTTACAAAGAAAAACCCGCTCTGAATACCAACATCCATAAAATAACAAATCAATAATAATATTAGGTGATCTCAAACTGTTTTCAGAGTAGGCAAATATACCTATTCCAGTTTTTCTGAGAGAAGTGTGAAAAAATTCATCTATAGTGGTCACAGAGAAGGTCAGTGCCAGAATCAGAAACAAAAGCCAAGTCTCCTGTCTTCCCATGTGCTCTTTCAGCTCAACAAACCTGCCCTTAATTTCTGTGTTCTAGTTATGAGATTTAACTTTATAGCTCTAGTTAATCTTTCTGAACTTTTCTGAATGTCTCCATAGACAGTCTCTGAGGGAACATTATTGGCCTTTCCCACTGATATTTAGAGCTGCGAATACAGTTGCACCACCTCTCCTTTTCACCTTGTAAGGTATCACCGTCTCCCACATGTCTGCTTTTGGGGCAGTTTTGAGAGTTGTCCCACCTACTCCTTTCTGCAGCAGAAGCTCAACTAGAGGTTGCCAAGAACATTGACATCTACAGGGCTGGTTACATCATCAGTCTCTCTGGTCCTCTTTTGAAACACAAAACTGGACACCAGAGACCAGATACTAAGGAAAAAAAAAAAGAAAGTCAAAATGACTGATTGAAGTTCTTGCTGGCCAAGTCTTAGGAACACAAGTTTCAGAAAACTTTCAAAGGCTTATCAAGGTTACTGACTTGTAAAGTTGTATCCACAAACATGGGATTTAGGCGAAAAAACCTCCAGAAACAGATTACATTATTTTATCTGAAATTTATAGAGTTTTGTTATTATGTGAGGGTTTCTTAGTCAGAGGCCTTGACATAGATCTGAAGCAATTCTCTGAGACATACAGCTTCATGAGCTGTGCCAAAGAGATTTGGGGATTTACAGTGTACACCAATTTTAATGCAGTGTAACAAATTCTCTTCTGCTGCATAGATATGTAAACTCCACTAAATTCAGCAGTCTTCCAACAAGGATGTGCAGGAGAAACACACATAGAGCAAAAGATATTTAAATTCTACCCCCCAAAGCCTTTTACTGATCAGGGGGTGAGGTCAGTAGTATAAAGATAGGCCAATAGTGTCAGCCTCACTGCCCAAAGTGGGGGATTGTAGTAGAACAATGAATCCACCAGACTTCTACCCTCCTGAGGCAGTGGCTGCAGGCTGGCAGGGCACCCTACAGCATATCACCTGGCACAAGGGGGCTGT
This sequence comes from Neopelma chrysocephalum, assembly GCF_003984885.1. Classification (NCBI taxonomy): domain Eukaryota; kingdom Metazoa; phylum Chordata; class Aves; order Passeriformes; family Pipridae; genus Neopelma; species Neopelma chrysocephalum. Next base: position 2,570,772 of record NW_020897704.1, read on the forward strand.
GCTTGGGCAACTGCATCCCCTGTGACAGGCATCCCACTGATTTCAGTGGTATTGCTTGACATCTGTCACACCCATAGTGCCTGCAGGCAAAGTAAGTAGAGAGATTGTAAGCATCAGATGAAGACAAGATGAATGGATTTTTTTAGAAATATATAGTTGTTTGGTGAAATAAACACCTGAAGAAAAGTACAAAGATCAGTGCTTACAAAGCCATAGTGCTGTCTACTCTCTTATACGGATCTGAATCATGGGTCATCTACCGCCACCACCTGAGTCTCCTAGAACGCTTCCATCAACACTGCCTCCGTACAATCCTAAACATGCACTGATCAGATTATGTAACCAACACATCTGTTCTTGAACAAGCAGAAGTCACAAGTATTGAGGTCATGCTACTGAGAACGCAGCTGTGATGGGCAGGGCACGTCTCCAGGATGAAGGACCACCGCCTCCCTCCTAAGATCGTGCTCTATGGTGAACTTGCTACCGGCTGCCGCAAGAGAGGAGCCCCGAAGAAAAGATACAAGGACTCCCTGAAACATCTCAGCCTTGGCCATATTGACCACCATAACTGGTCTACTCTGGCCTCAAATCGGGATGCCTGGAGACACACCATCTATAACGCTGCTGATGCTTTTGAGAAAGCACGCAGGATCACCCTTGAGGAGAAAAGACAACGCAGAAAGAATTGTGCCTTGCAGTAGGCACCATCTAAGGAGTCTTTCTGCTGTGCCTTTTGCAACCGGACTTGCCTTTCTCGTATTGGCCTTTTTAGCCACCAACGCGCTTTCAAGAAACGTGGGTAGAGCCCTTCCCAAATCTTCGTTTGCGAAGCCTAGCCATGAAGATAGTTGAGGTGAAGTGTGGGACTGAGCTTCACGAGAAAAGGGATTATTCAGAGATTTCTAAAGACAAGAAAAGGTTTTGGTCAGTATCATTCCCAATTAATGAGACAGAGGCAAAACCAAACATATTCCCAATCTTTACTGTTGCATTTATAAACAGAAGGTAATTCCATTTATGAGTATGTGAATTTTTCTCTTTAGATTTGTCAACAAAGTTATTACATCCGGACCTGGACACAGTCTGCTAGAGTGGTTTTGTAAAACAAATAAAAAGCAAACCAAGTTCAGCATCATGTCTGTTTGATACACATAAATCCCAGTTCCAGCAGGGCTTAATTACGGTTAGATGATATGATGCAGAATCTAACTAATCCTTTCTTAAACCAGCTAATCGATCCTGTCAATGGTTTCTATCTTTAAAATTGTGTTCGATTACTGTGAAAGGAACACAAATCTCTGTTACTCTCTTCCTATAAATGAATGTTATAGCTAGCATGGTAAGCACCAAGCCTGAATTTCCTGCACTGTCCAGATCTTTCAGAGAAGCTTCAGACATTAAAGATCTAAAAGGACACTGCTGTTAGCTCTTACATCCTGCATAAACAGTCTAAGGAGTTTGAACCACTGATTTGAGCAAGCTGAGGAACAACATTCCGTTGAAGAAGTTTTTCTTAATTCATAGATTTGATTCTCTCTCTTACTCTTCAAAAGATAATGAAACTTGTGAGATAACACTGCTTTTAAGAAAAACAAGAAAGCAAAGGAAAACAACATTTTCAAAATTACTTTCTTGAGACCATACATATAATACTACAACTGTTTGAGTATTTATTCTTTTATATCTGTCTCCCTAAATAAAATTGTTGAAAAAGAGTGGATTAGAGTACAGGATGACACTTAATGTCAATTTAAAGAGTGAAAGAGATGACAAAGCTCCAGTATCCCTTTTAGCTTTTTCCAATGATCTATTAAGCCACCGTTTTAAAGTATTACATCTAATGAGATACGAAAATAAGACTCTTCTGTGGAACTTCATGTTCTAAACCAATATAAAATGGATAAATTAAATCTAAAAAAAAAATTGCTGTGAGGATGTTTAGATTTTGAAGGCCCTGTTTTACAAAATGGCAGTCTTGTTTGCCAAGATGGAAAATACATTTTGTTCATTTTAATGTCCATGGGAAATCACAAGATTGTTAATTCATCACAATAGACTCTCAAGTGTGTCTGACATCATTCTCCCTTTAAAAAGTTATGATGATGAATTAAAAAAAAGCATTAGTAATGGCAAACCTCACCATTCTAAAACTTGGGGTGATATCTTAGATCCTGAGGGTGGATTAGACATTGACTTCCCTACACATCTGTTTCAACAGTGTTACAAAGAAAGGATCACAATATGGATTCTCTAACAATCATAGTAAGAAATCAAAATGTACATTTTACATGCATTGCAAATATTTCACAAACTGTTTAGCACACAAGTCAAATGTTCCCATGGACATTCTGGTTCTCTGTGTAGTTCATCTCCGAAAATAATTTTCCTGTAAAAATGACCTTGTGAATTAATTGTTACTTAATGCTTACTTGTTGCTTTTAACAAACAGTCAGAAGTTAAAATTATTCAAGAGCCATTCAAAGTTGTTTGAATAACATTTTTTGTTGTGTAGCATAAGTCCCAGAAGAGTCACAGGGATGCATAAGGAACCTGGTTGAAATTAAATGTCCTATCATGCAACTAGACAAGAGCATGAAACACAGAGTGACCTTGAATCTTCTCTGGTTTTTTTCTAGAATTTATCAGTTATTCCTTTTCCAAGATAAAAAAAATATAAAATCTGTGTCTAAAAGTGTTTTTCCAGAACTTTAGCTTCCTAGACCCCATATTAAACAAACCTCCTTTCTTAGTTGTTTCAGTTTGGGCCATAGCTCTTTGTACCAGCACTTTTACATCCTGCAATTTAAATGAACTTATAGTTAAAATATTCATACCAACTTCCATATCAGGAATGTCATGACAAAATTTCCAAACAGAATCCATCACATTTTAATATTAAAAATCGATTGAAGCATTACTAGTGTGATAGCTGGACTGAGGTCAAGGATGCTGCCAGGTAGGGTACTACTCCTAAGCAAGTTTATTTGAAATTCTGAACACTACATTGGATTACCTTGATTCCTATATAGAAGTGATCAAACATACAAGAAGAAAACAACTCAATATATTGTGATTTCATCTCAGCTGGGACCCATGCCCCATGTAGCCACTTACTCTCCCACCAGAAGGATCCCGAGAGAATTGGAAGGATAAAAGCTCATGGGTTGAGATAAAAATGATTTAATAGGGAAAGCAAAAGCTCTGCACTCAAGCAAAGAAAAAACAAAGAATTATTCACTGCTTCCTGTTGGCAGGCAGGTATTCAGCCATCTCCAGGACAGCAGGGCCTCATCAAGCATAATGATTACTTGGGAAGACAAACACCATCCCTCCAAAACCTCTCCCCTTCCTCCTTCTTCCCTCCACTTTATATACTGAGCATGATATCATATGGTATGGAATATCCCTTTGGTCAGTTGAGGTCATCTGTCCCAGCTGTGTCTCCTCCCAACCTCCCATGCACCCCCAACTTCCTTGCCACTGTGGCTGTGCAAAAAGCAGAAAAGGCCTTGTCTCTGTGTAAGCACTGCTCACCAATAGCAAAAACATCTCTATATTAGCAACCCTGTGTTCAGCACAAATTCAAAACATAGCCCCATACTAGTCACTGTGAAGAAAATTAACTCTATTCCAGCTGAAACCAGCACAAATGGGTTTTTACAAAACAGCAAACTGTCAAAAGAAAAGCAGACAAAGTAGTAAGAGTTAAAGATGATTATTTACATAATCCATATTATGCATATTATTATTAAACTCATATTTGACTTTCTGAAAAGTAATGGGATGTGTAAAAATATATAAGAAATAAAAAGTAAGTTTGGAAAAGGTGGTGGACCTACCCATGTATTTCCTAATAAATTGGTGATACAGACAAATATGTAGAGTGTGAAAGACTGGGAATTTATATCCATGTCAGCCAAAGGGATTTGAACTAAACTCTTCTCAGAAGAATACCCTAACCACCTGCTGGAATCTGAATTATATTAAGGAATCACTCTACTTTTTCTTGGAGATGAATTACAGCACAGAAGTTACATGGTCACAAAGATAAGCAGTGAGCAGTAGCAGAGCATAGTAACTTTGTGATATCTGTAGGCCTTTATAGAAGGGAAGTCTAGAATCTGCTCTCATATTCAGGCAAGTTATATTCAATAGTTGCTCAAGCACAGAAGCAGTCCTGGAAGCAGAATCCAGACTCCTGCTGAGGGCTTCTGCTTGCTGTCTGGCTCCTTGAGTCTTGCATTTATAACAGAATCTGTGAGCTGCATCTCGTTACAAGTCATAGGCCTGCAATATGAGGAAATGTTCTGAAGCATGGTTTTCCTTTTTCAGTGAAGCATTGTCTCTAGTCAGACAGTATTACATGAAAACTGGGGGCAGAGAGATAAAGTTTCCAAATGGAAATATGACTGTTTACAGCTCTGATTTGTGTGTACAGGTCCTGGAGAGAAACTTGACTTCAGAAACAGAAGTTCAAGGATGTTTCTCCATCACTCCTCAAACTGGCTTCTGAATCCTGCTCCACAACTGATACTTAAATGTATAAATGTGTATAAATCACGCATATATAAATCCTGTGTTTTCTCAACCCCAATGCATTAATAACCAAAATTACCATGAAGAAATAAGTTAGGGTTGATTCTACGCTCTTCTGGTTCTTACTATGGTGATTTTGTTTTATAAAAGAGAGAGGGAAAAAGTGAAGGAAGACAAGGAAATGTTGCTACTGGTGCAAGTGGCATTTTAATTTGGTTTAAGAGTGTTTTATATTCACAGGCACAAAAGATGATCTAAGGAGCACGCACTGTACCGTCAGTCTGGGATGTCTATGGAAAGGAACCCTAAAGGGTAGGCAACAAATGCAACGGTGACCTAAGGAAGCATGAGGACATGGCAAAGCAGCTGCCTCAGGGCAGCCCTCATTTTTGAGTAGCACAGCTTGGTCACTGCCTCATTAGCAAGGCAATTGGAAACAGAAAAACAAAACCAACACACACACAATGATTGCTGCTTACTAACTATATATCTTCTGCTTAGCTCCAATTAGTCACTTTGGCAGTCATGGAAGTGGCAAAGCGAAGGCACATGACAGTAACAAGAACATAACAAGAGAGGAAGCAGATGCCACTCCCCCCTTTGCAGTTTATGACCAATTACAGGATTTCCACAGTCTCCATGAGGCAATTAAAGCGTTATGCTTCAGTGCCCAATTAATATTCACTTGACATCATCAGTTTACCAACATCTCAGAGAAACAGCGCTGTTGTCCCTAGTCTGAACTAATTGTATTAAAACACAATAGCCACAAAAAATCATCCCAACAACAAACAACAAAACCAAAAAACCCCAAACAGAACTGAAAATGAGAGCTTCCTTGATTCAGAAGGATATTTTTCCCCACTACCTTTAAAACTGCTGAAACACTGGAAAACAAAAAGACTGCTTGGTAGAGTACAGTAGGAATATTTCTGTGATGTAAACATTATTTGGAAAACAAAACAAAACAAAATGACACTGTAGCTTAACTAGTCAAAGCTTTCAGATATATTCTAGAGGGGAGAGCAAGAGCAGATCTTACATAAATCACACTATAATTCATTTAAAGACTTTATTGACTTGCACTTGATTAAGAGAAGTTCATGAGACCAAATTTATTAGTCCATACTCAACAAATGTCCTATTAAGTCACATGGTAAGTTTTCCTCCCGATACTGGGAAACGAGACAAAAGAAGCAATGGTTATGGATTAATTAGACTGTAACTCTTAATTGTTTCCCATTTGGAAGTGTCCCCTGGTCCTCCTGATTTTGTCCATCTCTCTCTGCTGAGCCTGGAGTAGCTAAGCTTCAGCAAGGCTGCTGCTATAGGCACCTCCATCAGACATCGAATGGTGGGCAAAACCAGTCAGGGATGCAGAGCTCACCGAGAGCATTTACAGGGCATTTTAGTATAGGCAAACCAGAACAGCAACTATTCCCATCCTGTCTCACTATGGATGAGACTCCTAACAGAAGAGCCCTAAATCCCACATTCACCAAAACTTGCAATTTAACACCCAGTATATGAGGTTTTCATGTATGAAAGCCCTGATTAACCACTCTGAAAGGCTAGAGCTGCTTATTATTTACCAATTAGTGGGCTTCTGATGTTCTCAGGTTGCCTGGGTTACGGTTAGGTTATTGTTATTGCAGGGTATTGCCAAGTTGCTGTTATTGCCAAGAACAGTCCCCAGTTTGAAAAAGTAGAGCCTCTCAGTGCCTAACTCCCATTTAACCAGGCAAGATTGTACCAGTGAGTCATCCCTATGTCAGCTAAAGAGGCAAAAAACATTGATAGGTCTAGTTCAATACAAAACTCATACAACTTCAGGTTCTCTCTTTAGCATTTCTTTAGAAGGGTTGACTTACGGTGTCTTTCAGCTCACATTTACATCTGAGTGCTGCAAACACTGGTGCAGAGACAGGGCTGGGTTGTGTGCCTTATGAATGCCTGTTGAAATAAGGCATCATAAAACATAAAAACGTCAGAGGGTCACAGTGAGGGAACATGAAAGCAGTCCAACTGGGAGAGCAAAACCTGCAGACAAAGGACGTCCCTGGCAGAGGTGACTACAGATCATCCCTTTGGTTGGTTTACATTTCATCCAATGAATGTCTAACAAAAAATGCATAAGGCATCCAAGACAAATGGGATTCTGGGATTCAGTGGGTTTTGAGAGGGAGTTAGTGATTAAGCCACAGATATATGCCTTTTCTTCCTCTTGAGCTATTTTTCTGACCCCAAAAATCTTTTATTCTCTGCTGTAAAGTGTCAGGGGTTTTACATGAGTTGTGGAAGTCAGCTCCTCTCTCTCCCATTCCTTCCTCTCTCTCCCTCCCACACTTCCACGTAGTTTAAAAGCCTGTTGCTCTAAGGTGCTGTTCTGGGAAAGGAGGGACACTGGTGACGGTATGGACATTTAAATAAAAATTGAGTCCTACTTCTGTTGAAAAATTTATGAGGAAAGAATGAAGCAGTCATCTCTACCCAAAGGCTGAAGGAGAAATTTTTATGAAAGCTCCCATTAATACCACATTCAGGGACATTCCTAAATCCTTGACAGAGGTGAGATTTCAGTTCAGCATTTCTTATACCCAATATATTTGAGTAGTCTATGAGGAGTCTGATCCTGGTAGAGAAAAGGAAGACTAGAGGGAAGAAAGTTCCCCACAAAGTATTTCCAAAGGGAAAAAGGACCATATTCTTGTCCCTCTCCCTGTGAATTTGTGTGTAAAGCACAGGAATTATAGAGGAAAACAAAAAAATTAACTTAACCTGGCTGCATTTCTTCCTTTCTAGTAAGGCATTGAACCATTGTATGTTGGATGCCATGTTGTACATTAAAACTTTACACAGTTGCAGATTTTTTTTATATAGTTTAAAGAAAACAAACAATTAACTCCAGAAACCATAAAAAACAGCATAGAAAATGGAGAAGCAGAGGACCTGGCCTAGCAAGCAACCAGGTGCAAAATCATCACCATCTCTCCTCAGTGTTTACAGGTTTTCAGAATAAGTCAACAAGTTAGCCTCTAAAGGACTAGGGAAAAGACATTAACCCTCCCCCCTTATAAAGAGGGAAGCTAAGGAGAATTCAGAGAGAACACTTAGGACATATTTTCTTTCCAGTGTTTGGAATTGTAAGAAAAAGAAAAGTGTCTCTGTGTGTGTGTGTGTGTGTGTGTGTGTAAGGGAGGGAGAGATTAGACAAAAATTGTTCAAATAGAATGTCTCCTCTGGTAATAGGAGAAGGAAAAAAATTCTTGAGAGTTTTAGCTAATTTAAATTGTGTGCTGGTTTTGAGTGAGATAGAGTTCGTTTTCTTTATAGCAGCTAGTATGGGGCCTGTGTTTGGATTTGTGCTGAAAACAGGGTTGATAACACAGGGATGCTTTAGTTACTGCTGAACAGTGACTAAACAGAGCCAAGGCCTTTTCTGCCTCACACTGCACTCCACCAGTGAGGAGTCTGGTGGTGCACAAGGAGTTGGGAGGGGACACAGTCAGGACAGCTGAGACCCCAACTGACCCAAGGGATATTCCATACCATATGTTGTCATGCTTAGCATATGAAGTTGATGGAAGAAGAAAGAAGGGGAGTATATTCAGGGTGATAACATTTTTCTTCCCAAGTCTGGGATGTCATCGTGTCATCATGTTATGCATGGTTATGCATGATGGAGTAGTATATTCCTGACAATGGCTGTACACCCTAATGGCCCACAGGAAGAGGTGTTTTGCTTTGTGTGCGTGGCTTTTGCTTTTCCTGTTTAAGTGTCTTTATCTCAATTTATAAGTTTTCTCACTTTCACTCTTCCAGTTGTGTCTCCCATCCCACTGGTGCAGGACTGAGCAAGCAGCTGCGTGGGTCTTGGTTGCTGGTTGGGGCTAAGCCATGACAACTGTCATTGGATGAAAGGGAAGTAGATTGGTTAAGAGTGGTTCAGAATTTACCTCACTCATATTTATTTGAATAGACCGGTATTCAAATAAGCGTTTAGATAATGTGGTGGGTTTGGGTTTCCCCCCCCCCCAGCTGGGTTTCCAGTTTGTTTCCTTTTTTTCTTCATCACAGAGGAAAAATTTGTTTTCTTAGCTGTTATTCCTCTTTGAAGAATAGCAGTGAGGAGCAAGAGGAGGAACAGACTGGTAGCATTTGTCAGTGCTCATCTGCCTTTATTTATCTCTTGTGGCCCTGTTTTCTGTGTTATCTTCCATTTTGCTTTTTGGGGAATGCTCTGAGTTTTCAAAAGAGATTTTAATTATGACTGCACTACCACAGTTTGGTCAGAAAAGCCATACGCGTCTGAGTTTTGAATTTATTCTGAACTTCCTAATCTTTTTGTGGGGTAGTTTTGGGTCATGTTAATGCAGCAACTCATATAAAGTTCTTCAGCTTCCCCATCTTCCATTTTTAAGAAAAAAAAGTTAAAAATGGTTGAATGTTAGTGAACTCCTAAGCAGTTGTTTCCATCAGAAAGTATTGGCACCATGCAACAGACACTTTACTGTGCTGAAACATGAAGTAGAGCCCTACATAATTCTTTCAAGGAATTACAACTTTTAAAGGCTTTAGTATTTAACACTTCAAAAAGACTGTTGACCTCAAATAATCAATTTAAGAAGTGCACACATCACAACTTTGTATTCATTTGAGCTCCTTTTCAGCAGATTTTCAGGAAAAAAATAAATTATGAAATCCATTAGCTGAGGTTTGGTCTATGGTTTTTTTTGTCAATCTGAGTATGAATGTACTGACAGACTCTCTGTTCTCTTGTTTCCAAGAGGAAATCAGTATTACACAAGTCACAATGTAATGTGCCAATGTTTATATCTTCTTAAAAACTGTAAACTGCTTGTCCACTTAGGTTTAAAAAGTTGGCTGGCCATGTATAACGGATGTAATGAATGTATGAAGAGTGTCTTGGGTGGAGAAACCACTTAAATTAAAACTCAAGCTAAATCTGAAAGAGGATCGGTAAATATTAGTATAGTTATATTAAATGTATAGCGTGAAAATCTGCAGCTGTAGAAAGTGACTCTGACAGCTTATTTGTGTACTTAACCAAACTGAAAAATCAAAGGTAAAAGAATACAATGAAATGCACAGTAATATGTTAATAGTTTATGTTGCTGCAAAACCATATAAGAGCACATTGAGCATGCAAAAGTATTTGTTTACACTTAAACCCCATTTCTCCCTGTGTGTCTAAAAACACTAACACTCTTTATGGGTCTTTTCATTGTGTAGAAAGATACTGATAGAAAGGTTAATGCCAGAATGAGGAAACACAGAGAAGGAACTACTGAATTGTTCGGGATTCCCGGCTGTCACTGAAGGTGGGAAGCATCTCAGCTGGTTTCCAGCATGTACTTGGTAAGTCACTAGTTTAAGTCAGGATCCCTCCATAATCAACAGGGTCAGAGTGGTGCTTCCTGAGGGCAGTTCATGCTTCCTACAGCTGGTGTCACCATTTGATGCAGGGAAAGAAGAAAAGCTAGTGAAAATGCTGGGCAATGAAGATGCATGACATCTCACCAGGATGCTTGGGGAAAAAGACTTGCTTGTTCTGAGAACTGCATCAGCAAAAGGTATGCAAAAGATAAGATATCAGAGGATGTGTGGCAGATTATGGATGTCAGAAGAATGTGGTGGGATGAGGGGAAGAATGAGATCAAAGAATATAAAAGAAGATGGCAGAGGGGGATTTCTTGATGGAGAGAATGTAAGAATCTTTTACATCAAAGAGAAAGGAGGAGTCAAAGGCAAGATATTGTACAGAAAGACAAGGACCAGATTATCATCATATATGCATGTGTATATACATATATATATATATGTATATATATAAACTTACTTTCTTGGAATATTCTCAGCTCTCTTGAGAAAAGCCTTTGTCATAAAATGGTGTGAATGTTAAAAGTAAAATCTGATAGAAAAGTCTAAAGCACACATTTGCAAGGTTCCGTCCCTACTGCTTAAATGGAGGAAGAAAATGTGGATGGGTAAAGGTTAGGGAATTTGGAATAAAATCAGGATGCAGGCTAACCTAAGTGACTCTGTTTTCACTCATTACCAGGATAAATCTTTGATCTTTTTTCCACAAAATTTAGAATTATGACCACACTGGCTTCACTCGTGTATTAAAGTACTTCTATAAGTGTATTATGTTGCCTTCAGCAATGCTTTTCATGTGATAGACCTCTTCTTTCTATATTACTTTTCTCATTCTTTTCTGGTGCTGACTGGCGATGAAACAGCAATAAATATAACCCCCAACAGTCATTTTGTAACTACTGTCTCACTCAGAGGGGCCATATGTTTCAGTCTTGGTGCATAATTATTTCTCTTTTAAACGCGGTAATAGACATATCATCTGTTTTTTAACACTTCCAGCTTGGAGGAAGTAGGCCAGAAACATGGGAGTATTAAAGAATAACAAAGGAATCCATGTTAAATTGCTAATTACCTGTTTTCAGCTTATATAAAACTGTGGTGGTATTCCCAAATAATTCATAATGCCTTAGGCAAACAAGCTAGCCCTGTAATACTTTGGATAATTGAAAGTGATGAAGTCGAAGATTGGAGAAGTTTATTTTGAAATAACAATGTTCAAGTGAAATACCAAAAGATAGAGAGAAATACTGGAGATCTTGAAAGGAGTGAAGAGAAGAAAGCACCATGGTCCAGAATAAGAAGAACCATAAACATTGTAGCAAACAATTTAATTTTATCTTAAATTGTTCTTCAGAAGCAAATTAAACAACCAAGGAACCTGTGGTTGTTAGGTTTCTTAGCCCAGATGTTCGGGTGTTATAAATGCCTTTAAACAGCACATTGCGCTTTGCACTGGAAGGAATTAGTTTGCTAGATCTAAGTCAGCCCCAAAACATTAAAACTCAGCAGGGCAAATTGTGTCCTCAGGTACATGCCTAAACATCTTTTCAACAGAGCTTGCATTGTAATAAAAATCTTCAGAGTGATAAATGTTTTCTTATTCCTTTCCCAGCGAGTCTGAGCAAAATGCATCTTCTTTTTAAAATGTAGTGATGCTGATGAAGACATATAATACACATTACAACACTGAATTTTGTTCCTTGTCAAAATGTTCATGTTATTAATAAGAGATAATTTTTGAAAAGACATGTTCTTTCCCAAGCATGTGGAACTCTGTGCATGCAAGATCCACTGAACAGGACCCTTCTCTCCTTCAGCATCTTGGTGGAATCAGGACAACTACATACCACTGACATTGTTTTGCATCACCTTAGTTTATCTTTTTTTTTTTTTCCTTTTAGTTGTGATGACAATCCTCTGGGGAAAGGTCAGTCTAGGTCAGGAATAAGGACAGAGACAGCACCATGAAGGGGCTTGAATGTTAACCTACAACTGCAGCATGGGTTGGCTGGCAGGCACCAGGTAACTGGCTACTGTTAAAGACGAGGCAATCAGCTTGTGGATGCTGCATACATAGATGCAGACAAGTGTTTCATTTAATTTCCTTCTCCATTCTGTCTCTCAGTCAGTGACCTAGGTGCACAGGGTTTGGATAGCATTTCTTACGAAACTTTTCACTGACCAGTATTCTACAGGAAATCACTAAAAGTGTCATAGTTCCAGCACTGGCATTCCAAGTCACTTGTGTGCAAAGTTGCTTTCTGCTACTCTGCATCATACAAAGTCAAGTTTCCTCTAACAATGTAGCTTGGAAAAGGACAAATAGTACTCTACATATCCCTTTTGGATACCTTATGGCAAAGAAGAACAAAGGAAGGAGGACAGGACAGGCCTTCATTGTGAGGGGGTACTACACTGAGGCAAGAGGAAGGAGGGAAACAATCTCTCTCCCCTTTATCTCTGCATTTATTAGATGAGAAAAACTAGCTACAGACTGCACTTCCGATCCCATAGCTTACCTCTGCATGACTCACTATTGGAAGCAAACACTGAATATTTCCTAGTTCTCCTTAAAATGGTCCCTGTATCTAAAATTAAAATGGGGCCAGAGGACCAGAGGAGGGAAAGGGTAAGGGTCTCCTGTCACATCCTCTGGAGGGGTGTAGGAGAAACTCTCCTAATCAGATAACTTTCTACCTCCGTATCTGATTTCTTTTACAAGAAGAGAAGTCCAAACTTCTTCGTGTTGTGTATTACTATCTTGTTGTAAGACGGATGACATTCAGAAAAACTAGAATAGCTTCTAACCTCAAATATTTATGGGTTTATATATTTGACTTAAATTATTAGGGTAAAGCAAACACATAAAAGGACCATTGGCCAAACCACTGGCTCAATTCAACAATACCAGTATTTCAGCATTTGATTGGGAGTTTCATGCATGACTTAATGAACACTCTAATCTTAAGATTTAATAAAGGAAAAATTCTTCAATAATCTGCTCACATAGGAAATGGTGAGAAGCAATTTGCCGGATCAGCATTGCAAGCCACAAATTTTCTAGCACAGAACAGAATCCTTTCCGTTTCTTTCTGGCAGTGATGTGTGGTTAGTAAATAATACATAAAGAAGAATCAGGGTTATGTTTAAAATTGCACCCTGCTACAAAAATAGACCTGTCAAGCTGGATTGCTGAGGCCAGCAGGGGAAGGGCATAGGCAGAACAGAAGTAAAGGATTTTTGAACAGCTGGAAGATATTTTGTGACAAAAAGGTGAACTTAACAGTTGTGTAAAAGAGCAACAATGGTGTGAAATTAATTGGTCAGATTCACTACAGTTACAAGCTCTAGTATAAGCATTACTTTCAGCTGTGACAAATGAGGATAATGCTGCAGTTGAAACCTTGGTGTTTTCTTTCAGCTTAAGCTGTGTATTGGCATGAATTACTGGCGCCAAAAGTGCACTTTTTGTATGCGATTTGCTGAGCAGTAGTGAAAGCCTCAACAATAAGTAAATAACTATTCCATCAGAATAATGACAAGTGACATTGTTAACATACTTCAAGACCATTCACCTCTATGCCTCTTTTTAGTACTACTAAAGTTGATATTAACTGGAAAAAAGAAGAGCAATTCTATCCTTGGTGTATAATACTGTGTTTTTAGTGAAATGGGCATGCTGATAGACACCCAGCAGGCTGCTGGCAGAGGAATTAGAGGTCTGTCTCATACTTAGCTGTGGCAACATACCAATATTCTTCCTCTGAAGATACTCTATTTTGGTGAGGATTGAGAAAGCTGCAAGTACCTGTTACTCTTGCATTACATATTGTGTAACTAAAGAAAGCAATTGATACTCAAGGGCTCCAAACTGTTGATATCCAAAGTTAGTTCACCCTTGGTTGGGGGGGGCTGTTGCAAAGTCAGACAGTACTGCAACTGCTGGAGCAGAGCTTCAAGCTTCCTTCTTCCCCAAAGTAAAACTCAGACAGAGTTTTTTCAAGAAAGACCTGTGCGATTGATAGTTCTCATCCACCCTCTTGGCTGTGTGAAATTCTTTGGGGTATTATCCTTTATCAAAGCTCAAAACTAATAAGATAAATTGAAAGTTCTCAAGTATTTTGTTCATGCTTCTTAAACAAATGAAAAAGAGACAGCTTATTTGAAACTTATGTTGAAAGACAAAATATTCTAAAGAGTCCTTGAGGCAGATAGAGTCCTGACTCGCCCACTGGTGAGAATTTATCGACTTTTGAGGAGGCAGCAAATTTCTTTTGCCCACGATTTCACACTTTTCCTGCGTATTCCTAAACTAAAAATAATGAGCTTAGTGTCTCAATTCATGGAAAAATATTCTGTCCAATAAAATTTCCATTAACAGAATCACATTTTCTCTTTAAAGCTGAACTATCCCAGGTGGATTTGAGACCAAGAAAGAAAGCTGTCTGGCTTTTATGTCAAACTTCTCCAAGTTTTCCACAGAAATGCTAGTCTGCATTTACCTATAAAAGAAATTATTGTAAATTTCTGAGTAAAGTAAACAAGTAGATGTAGAATATAGCTACTCTTTTGGTGGTTATGAGTGGAAAAGCACAAGGATTGGAGTGAACACAACAATGATTGAATGACATTGTGTGACCTGAGGTGAATTACAGCTTCCATTCCCTACCCTGCAACAGTGTGGAGCAAGATTTCTCCAAGGAATTTTTGGAGTGGTCAGTGAATCAGAGCTTGCAGATAACACTCCAAATTCATCAGTGTCCCAGTGTTTACTAAACTGACTAAGCTGCTAAAAAAACACAGGTAGTGTATTACACTGAAATGAGAATCTCCTCCTTCACACTTCATTATTCATGCTGCAAAACAAACTTCAAGAGAAATGAATAAGCAAAAAGTTGAGGTCACTTTACATCAGTTGTAAATACCTGTCTCCTGAGAGAAATAAAATGTGAAGGAGCTCCATGGTTTGAAAACACAATCAGCTATTCTTTCAAAAGGCCTTCAATCTTGTCTAATTTGTCAAGAAAGTACTGCTTGTCTCATATGCAATGGCACTGTAAGAGAACTTAACTACTTTAGAACCCATTTGCATAATTGTTACCTTATTTAAAAGGAAAATGTTATGGAATTTAGTATTTTCAGGGATGGTGTGCAATTTTGTTATTTCCAAGCCTATTTTTCTAATATTTCCCAAGTTCTAGACATCTGAACATTGCTATTTGACACTAAAGAGAATATAAGCTGAGCTCATTATTCCTTCAAAATAGGAAGGCAGCTTTACTCATTTTCAGTTCAGATTCAATAAGTAATATTAGCATGACACTGAATGGAATGAAATGGTGTTGTATATAACATTATATTTTATTAAAGGAGAGAAAAAAACCTTGACATTCTATGAAACACCAAGTTGAAAAGGAGCTTGGGAACACTGGTGTCTGACAGCTTATGCATCCAATTACTGATATGTCACCAAAAATACATGGGAATAAAGTAATGAGGTGGCAGTTTCTGTAACAAAGTGTAACATTGTCTTTTTACATCTGAATCACCAATTTCATGCTATGTATAAATATACGTTCCCCTGTTACCTCTTTTCAGTCACACAGATCACCAGATCAAAATGCAGAGTACAGTTATTATAGGTGCAATGAAATTAATACACACCTTTGACTAGTTTTATGGCTACTAATAGGACCTTATTACAGTATTAATATCACCTTCACAGAAATATATTTTACCTTAAAGAATATAGCCAACACATGCTGATCTGAAACTGAGACCATAATCTGACACAAA
Source organism: Neopelma chrysocephalum (assembly GCF_003984885.1). NCBI lineage: Eukaryota > Metazoa > Chordata > Aves > Passeriformes > Pipridae > Neopelma > Neopelma chrysocephalum. The sequence continues at coordinate 2,586,507 of NW_020897704.1, forward strand.
AATTACATTGAGAGTTTTCTCTCTTTGATGCTTTAGAAACCTCATTTCTTCCAGTCACATCATCTATTTATGATTAATTTTCTCTCAAAATTTACTGAATTTTCAGTTGCTCTTGTCAAATTTAAATAGGATGGATGAAACATTTAAAAGCAGCATGACAGGAGCAATCCAATTCAAATACAAACAGTGTTTTCATAAGAAAATGAGTTCGAAGTTGCCCAGTTCAGGTCAGATTTTCAAATTCAAAGGCCCATTCCCTGCAAAAAAAGATGTCTTCATGAGCCAATTCTTTTTTTTTGGCTTGCAGGACACCTCAAGGCTTAAGTATATTTAGATACATAACCAGTTAAGGTGCCTGACAGTAAAGAGAAGGGTCCTAAAGCAGATCATCTTCCTTTACGGCTTTAAACTTTATGCATTCAAACTCCAGGCCATCAGCTGTATTGTGGCATTCATACAGAAATGCCAGAAAAGCAGCCAACAGGAGGTGAGGATGCACTAAATGGCTGGGGCCATGGCACCACACTGACAATCTCTGGGCTAAGACCGCAAACATAGTACTGTAATGGCAGGCCAGAAAGAAAACAGCTGTAGTGATGATAGTCTTTCTTTTTAACAGGAAGATGATGGTCTAGTGAAAAAAAAGATGTTTGTATTTTTGCAAGTTTATACATCTTCTGAAAGGCAATACAGTGGGTGTGTCATGAGGCTGGCAGTGCTTTCTGTACCCGTCCTAGTCAAGGTGTTGTACATGCTATGGAACCAAGCATTTCTGAACAGACCAACAGCCCCTCTCCAGTTCAGCACACTGGGGAGGGACTGTGTTTGCATGTACCTCTGGTCTGTATTCTGCCCCTCAACTTTTCTCCTTCCTGTGGAGAAATAGCCCTTTCTGAGCTGATTGTGCTCTCAGCAGCTCCCACAACTTCCTTGGTCCTCTCTTGCAAGACCTCTCCCTCCCTGACTCCTGAGCAGCACACATGGAGTCACTTTTGCAGAGATTATGGTGTGAGGCTTCTCAGATAAAGTTGTGGTTTAGTTTTTCTAAAGAAGTAACCTGTTCCTCCTCAATCTGGCCCTCAGCCTGCTTCCCTTCCCCACTGCCCCCACTGCAAGTCGGAGCATCCTCCAAATGCATTTATTTCTGCTTTGAAATCAAGCAAACTTAATATGTCTTTGAATTAACAGAACTGTGTATATAAAGAAATCATGGAATGGAATTTAGCATGCAAAGAGTTGTATCAACAATAAAATCAGAGTTCCTTATGGATAACAGGAGTTTTGGAGAAGTAAGAAGTGACATTAAGAAATTCCAATGCAGAATTCACCTGTGTTTGCTTGTGTTATGTTAAAGATCTATGGATGTAAGAAGGTGAATATTTATTCCCAAAGTGTGTTTATATGCTATGTTTCCATCATGTCCATACTACTACAATCAAATATCCTGCATATATAAACTGTGTCCTAGTATGTCACTTGGAGTTTTTAGAGGAATTATTTCAGATTGCACTTTTGGTGAAATCTTACAATATTTGAAGAAGTAATTACAGAATGCCAGAATTAATTTTTCTCCAATAATTATTTGTCTGACAATCCCAAGCAGCTAACTTATTCATAAAATTGAATAAGAATTTCTCCTATGGCTTTCACTAGTAGTAATGATATACATTTTTATGCATCACTAATTTCCATGAAGAACAATGGGGCACTATTTTATTGGCATCTAGAATTACTCCACTGTACTTTGATGCATTCTTTTCAAGAGATGATGAAAGGGAAAGTTGAGCAGTCTGGATTAAGTTTCCTTCTTTTCAGGCCTTACAATGTTTTACTACATCAGCAGAGTGTTAAATAGACACTTTGGAATACTCTTAAACTAAATTAATCATTACATCCTGTTTGGGAGAAGTGTCAAAGCCCATAGTACATGTAATTCCTTGGGAATTTTTGCCTTATAAATAAAATGTAGAAGTGATTTGATCTTCTGTTCAAAATTAGATGGATTGACTGAAGTGTTGGAAGGGGGGGTTTTTTGCCTTTTAAAGCTGATTTTGCTATTCAGCTTTTACTACTTCTTTCATGACTTTCTAGGGCATCCTATGAACAAACAAAACTTCACCAATTACACTGTATTTTTAGAACTCCCCTAGGACAGCTCAGGCATTCTCAGGAGTGTTACAAAATTGAATTTTCTATGTTAGGTGTAGAGGGATCAGGTCACTAGGTTACTTCTGATGGGCGAAAAGGTGCAATAGAGGAATGGAGCAGAATGGGATCAGAGAGAAGGGGCCAGCCCTGGTGAGCCAGTATTGCAAGCTCAGTGCAGTGCCTTACATAGCCATGATATAGAGGGCAACCATGTAAGTAGCAGATTAATCCCCTTCATATTCTTTTCACCTCCACCAGCAGCTGCAGTATTCCCATACCACAATCAGTGTGGGACACACAGGCACTTTTTCTACATGCGACTGCCCAGTGTGAGCAGTTGTCTTCATCTTGTACCTAGGCTAGATTGGATATTTCTGTCTATCTTGGTTGGGGTTTTTTGTTCGTTTGATTGTTTGTTTGTTTGTTTTGTCATTGCTTTTATTTTTTTTAGTTTGATTTTTCTGTCCTTGCACAGTACACAAGCATTAATTTGAATTAATGAACTATTATTTCTGCTCCTGCTTACAGCACTGAAAATCTTTGCCAATGGGCAGCGTACAGCCTGTGTGAAAGCATAAGCTCTGTCCCACACATGCCACAGCATGCAAACCCAGGATACTAATCTATTGCTACAACTATATCAATGTAACCAAGACCATAAATAGTTTACTGGCTTATTTGCTGTCATAACTTATGCAGGATTTGGCACACAGTACATTTGATTATTTAGCTAATAGATAATTCCCTAATGGAATCACAAAGCAAGGGCATTATGAATGTTCAGAATTCTTTTCTTTTTCTGCCTAGTCGAGACACATCAAGTCATCCTTTTAAGTGTATTCTGCTTCTGCTAGGCATTTAGGTCAAAACAATTGTTTCCTTTATGTGCCTGTAATTATTATGAAATATGCTGAATTGCTAGTCACATTTCTCACAGTCAGGAACTGAGGGTCAAGTTCACTGCCCTTGCCTGCAAAGGTGTCACCCCAGAGTAGATGTTACCTATTGCAATTATTTAAACTGAGTAATAATGACAACCTTATAGCTTCAGACACAGATGTGTATTCCTTGGGGGATGCATCAGTAGTCTGGATTCCCAATTCAGAAGTGAAAGCACCCAAATTATCATTCTATAAAAGCTGTGTCTGAACTATCTTCAGCAGATTGCTCACTGGAATCAGGGCAGGTTAAAAGATGTTTCGTGAATCGCTGAGATCTACTTTCCTCGTTTGGCAGTAGGGAATCTTTTAACTTGAAAACATCATATTAGATCAGGAAACCCAAAAATAAACTATACAGTTTGGGCTACGTTTTTGTTCTCTGAAAATAGAAACAGAATTTTGAATATTGCTGTTCTGGATTGAAATAATCCCATTTACATCCTGAGGTTGTCCATTTCCACAGTGTTCAGTTGGAAGCTAGGGTACTTAACTAGAGGAAATTCTTCCTGCAGGTGTAAGATTGTAAGTACCCATATGACTGGATCAAAAATCAATAACAACTTTTTTCTATACAGTTTTCACTGTTATCAATATCTGCAGTTCCACTTTTGTTACTAAAGTCAGAATATTCAGTCTTTTCATTTCTTATTAATTGCATACTCTATGTAAAAATAAGTTGTTTCAAAGGCAGTCTTTGTCACTACCATTCATCCAGCTCTTTTTGCTACAAGTCTAAGAAAGAGTAAGTTGATAAGTGGTTCATTGTAATGTCATTTAAACAGAAAAAAAAAGACTTTACGTATATCTAGAGAAAAAAAATAACCAAATTTTGACTTATTGTCCATCACATATATAAATATAGAAGGAGATACAACAAGCTATCAAAAACTCTTTGTTAAAGACTGGCTCATTGCTGTGTCACAGATCAGCCTAGTCTTAGCTATTCTTGGCTGAATTCAGGATGCATAATGATTAATGTCTATAGCAGTCTTTCCAGAAGTGACTCTTTCTGTGTAACTACCAGCAGCAGAACACCTAATCACCTTTGTGGTTCTGGAGTGCTACTGCAATACAACTGGCATGCTGACTGCCATTATGAACACCACTGAGGCAATAAACTTCCACGTACTTGTCTGCTTTCAACAGGACAGCCCAAAAAGATAGACAGGCAGGATCACTTTTGAAACCCTAATACTTTGCGTATATATCTGAAGTGCTGAAGAAGGCATGAAATAAATTCAGAATAGTCTGAGTAACACTTCTGTTGATACACTGTTGTCTGGTTGCTCGATAGGATGATTTCATCAGGATAAATTCCCAAGCACATTTTCTGACTGAGAGTAAATAACACTGCTGGTCAGATTACATTTTTCCCCATGAAATAATTCTCTAATTTGGTTGGGGAGTTGAGGAAGGAACATGGAGTGGTTTTTTTTACAATTGAAATTAAAATCTAATTAAAATTAAAGAAACCCAAACTATCAGTAAGCAGTCACTTCTCAGGATTTATTTTTTAAAAATGAAATATCTTGAAAAATTATTTCAAGAGTAAGTTTCCAGCTAAAGCTACCATGGAGGTCAATCAGCATAATCAGGCAGCTGCGAGGGTCATCAAATGGGTTCCATTTCTTCACTTATGAGTGTAGCTGTGTCTTAGATAATCAGAAGGAAATGAAGGTGCCAGAATTTACACAATGTGGCACAGAAGATCAGTAGGATAATTCAAACCAAATTCCTGTAATACCTTCTGTACTGAGCTCTGAATTTGGCCAATAGGTGGCTAAATGTATTTTTTATTTAATAAAAGGTATATTCTACACGTCAACACAAACTAATTCTTTCAAATGATATAAGCCTTTTTATCATTCTTCTTCATAGACCCCGAGAAAGTAAACTGCCATCTGGCCTATGGAGATTTTAAAATACAGGAGAGGAATTTACCAACAGGGGAATTGCACAAGGCACTCTCCTCAAGCATTCTGAAATCTATTGACCTGAGTCTCTGGTGCACCAGGTCACCTTAAGTTTCAGTGACTTTGAAAATTCTAAAGAATCAATATTTGCAAAGACATGAATTTACTCTCAAGCAATGACCTGGATGCAAGCACATCTACAAAATCTAGGGATGCTTCACTGATTTTTCATCAAGCAATCACATTCTTTGGCCAAAGTTCTTTAAAATTAAAAATTTAATTGAATAGGAAATTATCTGAAATGTATGAAATGTCACATGAGGGAAAATATTGCTTCTGTGTGAGGTAAGGAAAAACAGGATATGAAAGGTGATGAAAGCGATAGCAGATATAGACAGATCTATTTAGTGCCTGAAAAACAGTAGATGAAAAAAACTGCAATAAATACTCAGTTTTGCATTGAACATGGTGGATTTATTTTGCATTTACATCTTTCTATAATGCCATGTTATTGATAATGTAACTTTCTGAATTTTCTAGTGGTTTTTGCAGCTTTATTGAATGAGGAAGGCAGCAAGACACCTTTTGTGACAGTACCAATTAAAGCTTCTCCCTGAACACTTTTGCAGGGAAAGATGTTGATCAACAGGCTGATGTAGTATACAAAAGGCACACTTCACTTGTCTGCAGCCACATTCATTGATGCAAAACGACAGCGAGGAGGCTCTTCCATTACCACGTTAGTCATGAAATGTGTTCTGAAATGCTCTTAAAATCCCAACAGGATAACACACTTGTATATCAGCTTCCAGATTTGTCTTCATTATTAAAAGAGCTGTGAATTCCTGTCTCAGGGCTCTCCAGCAGTGCTATGTATCCCAGGATGAAAGCACTGGGCAAAGACAGGCACTCCTATTTTATTGTGAGATAAACATATAGAGGTCTGCTCTATTTTCTCACCTGATGCAAAGTTTATCTGACAGAAAAACAAAAAGTAGCTAATCTCCATTATGCATTTTGGCTTCACTATGTTAACAGAGGCTCAGATCTAAATCCCAAATGCAGCTACTGCTTAGATTTCTGGACTTCTAATTCTGGGTTTAAAAGCATGTCCTGTCATATACTTTTGATATTTCCCCCACTCTAAGTTAGTCTAAGGGTTAGAAGTAAGAACTGACAAGGCTAATCATGAAATTATCTAACTCGCTTTGGTTTTTGCAGGAGGTTCAGACAAGTATAGATGTCCCAAAGTGACTCAAGTCAGACACATAAATCTTGATGACCTCCTGATCTTTTTCACTGCAAAAGAGGAGCAAAGTAATTTCATTCCCAGATATGTTTATGACATGTAAAGAAAAGAAAGAATGAAAATTATTAAATACTACCTATGTCTGAGCTGTATAGAGGCTGGACAACCAGAGGAACTCTCCAGATCATACAGCTTGCATTTCCAGGGAGCTTGCAACCAGTCTGAGATCTGTTGACTGTAAATCCCATCTGCCTTTGTGGTGGCTGGAATTGGTGCACTTTCAGGCAAAACATCAGGAGTGCTTCTGCATAGCCCTCCATGGCCACCTCCTCTGCACAGCACCACAGCAGCAGTCTCCAAAGCTGTTCCAAATCTCTGTATGGGAAAGAAAATTGCTGTACTGTATGCTCTAAAGCTCCTGATTTATCTCCATTTTTCTTCCAGGGACACTCCAGCCGGGTCAGCTTAAAGCCAGCCCTGGAGTCTACTGTGCAGACAGATAATGCAGAGGGGAAACAAATATGACTTTGAGCCCATCCTCAAGATGATTTCCTCATTGTATGAATGCAGCCATAGCCTAGCTGACACTGTGGATGAAATGGAGCTGTGAAGCTGTGATGGTTGAAAAGATCTTCGCAGAATAAAAGCCAGTGTATTGGCTACAAAATCCATATTATGAAGCTAATTTGTAATTAGGTGGTATCATTTTGTTGTGCTGTAGACTATGAGGTGTGCCTAGAGGAAAGTTTCTGTAATGCTGGCAGCGCTGGACTGTGAGCTATTTCAATTTCACCAACACTGGCAAAGTCATATTTCCAAGGACACAGGTAGCAATTAGAACTGGGACTCATTTTTCTTGAATCTAAGCTGAATTTCAATCTAATTTTGTAACTTTGGGCTCCTTCTAAAGAAAATGGTGTGTAGTAGACAGAGGTCTAAAATAGGCCAGTTGACTCTCTAGAGCTACTTATCTCTCCTTGTCTAACTTACTTGTCTAACTGTAACAGGTACACAGGAAGCATAGCTGTGATGTAGATACTTAAATTTTTAAGGTCTGAAGTTGAGGAAAAATGGCTTAGTAAATACTGCCATAAATCAATAAATATTGCCACCATGCCATCAAAGACAAACACAGCACTTAGAATAATTATTTTGTTGCTATTCTATTAATAAGAAACATAAATATAGAAAAGACCTACTGATTCTTTGCTGGAGTGCCTGTGTTATGTATTATAAGCCCATTGAAAAAAAAAGCATTTCAGTAGAAACCTATTTTGTTGATATGTTCTTACATGCAAGAAGACTCTTGTCTTTTTCCATGGTGAGGAGGCATTATACATGTAAAGCTTGTGGTACAAGGCAAGAAGTTAGCAAAAAACAGTAATTAAGTTGAAAGAAAGAAAAAGGATTATATAATTTATCAGTTATAGAATACAGGACTCAAATTCTGGGGCATGAGATTTTACCTGGAAGTGTTTTAAATTTGAATCACATCTAAAATTTGCAAGGATACCTCTGAAGCAAACATTTTGCTACATAAATTCACAGAGACTTTCTTTTACCAGCATATGTGCACAAACACACACAGCCAACGTATCACTTGCCACAAAGATTTCAAAGCACCACCATCATAACTCCTGTGATCTTTGGACCAAGGTCCAGATAATCTGGATTTAACAGCTGAAAGAAAAATAATTAATACTTTCCACTTATTTCCTTAAAGATAAACAATATGGTATTTATTTTTAAATGTTTAAAATGTACCACCATGTAAGTTCTCATATCCCTTTTGTGACACCAGTCATAGCGTACACTTCAGTCTCCAACAGGAGTGGGTGATCACAAAATGAAAGCTGTATACACAGGTACTCAGGATGGATTAGTACCTTCAAGACAAATTCCATTCAGCATCCATTCTGTCTTAAGATGAAGATCAAGTGTAGATTTTTATTATAGTTTGTTCCAGGCTATGATCTATGAAGTCAAGTCATAACTTATGACATTCGTAGTCTGCCTTCTGGAGCAGACAGATAGTTGTATGGATAGTTACAGTGGTGATCCTGGGGTAAAGAGGGAGTATTTCTAGTTTCAGGCCAACACGAGAATACACATGAAGTATTCCATCTGGATACCTGTACCAAAACCAAGGACTTCTATTTCCTCTGTGCACATTATCCCCCTTCCCAATCATATCACTTCTCTCAGCATTTGTCTTGAAACAAAAAAACCAGAGACCCTAAGCCTTCTCAGACAACCTTGAAAAACCTGGAGGAAGTCAGAACAACAAAGGATAATCTTTAGCATTCACAGTACTGGACTTGCATGAACGTTGATCTCCCACATGGCTCTGCTTCCTGCCTAGGATTCTGACTCTGAGAGATTACTGGATATCTGTATCTGAATTTTAAATGTAGGGAACATGGTTGCACCATTTTCTTCCTCTGTTCACTACTGGGGAAAATGGGAAATATGAGCATAAAGATACTTATTTCACCTCCCCAGAATTATATCATGTTGTGTAGAAACTGTGAAAATAAGGGAGGTTCTTATTTCCGACTTCAGTGACTCCTTGTAAAGCTAACCCAAAAGGCAACTGAAAAGAAAGTGAATTGTTCCCTTTAACTGAAAAATCATTAGTGTCAGCACATGAACCAAAGCCCAAGCCAAACTGCATCATCTTTTTCTAACATGTTCTCTGCACAAGATGCCAATGAGACTTGTGCCCAGAGAGTAAATGTGCCTAAAATGCTGTGGGGCTTGGTGATCCCTGTCATTCTAGCTGACCATTAAATTCTGTTACTAGTGGGCATACATTACAAAGCCAGCTGTAAGGTATTATGAGGTTAATAGTAGTCTCTAAAGGGCTAGACATTTACTTAGGTAATAAAACCACCTTGTTTTACAATAGTAAAGGTTAAAAAAAAAATACAAAAATTAATTTGAAAGCAGTGTAAATACAAATAGCTTCAAGGCAGAAGCTAATCCATAACTGATGAAAATTCCCTTTGTGTTGTTCTTTCATAATTCCTCTCTGCTGTAGAATTGATAGCATATTGGCATATAGAGGTAGAGAAGGACTCTTTCAGCAGATGATTTATAGATTTCTAATGGCGTGTAGGAAAATGTGACTTTTCAATAGCCTGCAATCAAGAGACATTCAAGAAAAGCTATGTAGACTATGAAAGTATAAGCAAAACATGATCATCCATATTCATGAAAACACATTAACCTACTTACCTGGAGTATTCAATTATTTCCCTATTTATGGATAATATGTGGGCTATATGTGTGCTGTAAGTGTCAAGATCAACTTACAAAGTGAGTAAATTGCCTTTTTATGTCCTGATATTAAACAGTGTCCTGTATGCACGGCTGTCACTCTAAAATTGTTTAGTTTTCTCCTATCATAAAAGCTCCAGCTATTCTATTATAGGACATGAATAGGAAAATGGAATGCACAGGATACTACTGAGCAGTTAATGGCATAAATACTTTATGTGAATCATTCAGAATAATGAACAAATCTTTGGAGACATCACAAGACACTGGTACAGTCACAGTCAGTTTGACAGTGATGGAGAGAAGGAGGAATTGTACATATTGTGTGCAATAGTATAGGGAGAGCATAGACAGAGGTAAATACTTCTGTAGTGTTCTTTAATTCAAATGAGCAAGTCATATTTATATTGCTTTCTATCGTATGTCCAGGAGATCCTGGTTAAATATTGCATTCATACTTTCTCATGAAATACCTTTTGTTAAAATATTTTATATAAAAAACTTTGAAAGACGAAAAAATGCATGAAAACACCTGAAGCATGCAACCTAAAGAAAGTTGAGTTTGGCTGAATACCTTCACCAGTGGAAAATTTCAATTTTCAAGATATCTTTCAAATTACTCAAACACCACATTTACAAGCACCTATACAATCCTGTGACACATCTGTGTAGCCGGTACACAGAAAACTGAGTGCCAATTATAGACTATGTTTTGCTTTAATAAGTGAGAAAATGATTTTTGGCAGCTACATTACTAATCCAGAAAATATTACCTCTGCATGTGTCTAGTGAAATATCCATGGAGGACTACATAGAACAATAGCAGTGAAACAAGCTAATCTTCCGCATAAATCGAGATGATTGGAAAGTGCTCTGTCGAAATTGTGTTAATCAGAATATGTGCTTTTTTATATTATATGGAAGTTTTAATTTCATTTGATTCCTTACCTCCATATTTTTCAAACAAATGACAAAAGTGTGGGAATATGTTTTTTTTTTGGTTGGTTATGAGTGTTTTGTTTTGTTTTGTTTTGCTTTGTCTTGTTTTTCTAAAAAATGAACATTTCAATATCAGATTATCATAAAGTAATGCTGAAAAATCTATAATGAATTTTTTTTACAAGAAGTCCTATGAAAATACTGTTTGTATTATTCTGGCAGCTGCACAACTCACTACAACCCCAAGAAACTTGCAACAGATTCTTTGCGGTCTTCTTTTGCATGAGAATTATTTTTTCTTTCAGTAGACAACTAACCAGTAGAAGCAGATGACCTTTTCAAGGCAGGTTATAATGCTAGTACAGTACTAGTTGAATATTATGGTTTGGTAGCTTATTTATATGCAAAGTTTTCAGAGGTAAATTATTGATTTTTCAAACTGTGAGTTTTTTAAGAATCAATCCCATGCTTTGCAAATCATACATAATAAGAAACATTAACCACATCCCTTTGGGTTTCATTTTGAAGTTTCTGAGTGAGACTGCCTTTAATGCTTCATGAGATAGTTTAAAATAAGTTTTTGAGTGAGACTGCCTTTAGTGCTTCATGAGATAGTTTAAAAATGCCAATATTTTCAATGGAAACTGAGAAGGGCTTGGTAATTATTTTATGCAAGTTAATATAAGCTAGTTCTGCCACAGTTTCTTCCAGCAGATGGAGAGAAGGTAATGCATGATAAAACTCAGAATAAGGCTTTTTATGGCAGCAGATTTCTTTCTTTAATGGTACAGCATTTCTGGGTAATTTGTGAAGGCTTAAACACAAACACTTAGAACAAGAAGTCACATGCTGACAGAACGTGACTTTCCTCTCATAACAGTTTTGTACTAGTATACCCTACAAGTAACATTTAACCATTTCTACAGCAGAACAAGACCTTACGTTTTTCGAACACAGCCATGTAGAAAAATTAAATTCATATTTCAAACGTGAATATAGAAATAGATCCTTACTTACATTATACTTGTAAAAACACTGATACTTAAGGGAAAGTCTGAATAATTGTCAATGAGGCAAAGAGCTCAGACTGTCCTTCATTGTCTAACTCTATTTTGGATAAACTAGCTCTGAGGTCAAGATTGAGTTTATCTTACTGGAGGCTTTTAACTGATCTACTTCAATTTGCTTAGGCTTCCATTCCCTCTCTGAAAAACAGGAATGACAATGAGTGTCTTTAAAGGTAGTGCTTGTGAGATAATTCTGATTATATAACATTCGGATTTTGTAATAATTATTAATGGTTCTATAATATTGACTTTGTAAGCATTATATATTTTTTTCTGAGCTGAAACTCTTCTGAGATCATGATGGGTTTGTCTTAGAAACTCCTATGCCCAAACGTTCATTGACATGAACATGTTCCTTTATAACCATTAAGGGAAGTAGATGTTTCTTCACAGCTCATAATAAAATAATCTTTTCCCTCCTGTGTCCCATTGCTGTACTTTTGTTGGCACTGTCTTGAGCATAGACATTTAAAGGATGTTGTATTAGGACAATAGAGAACATATAAAAGGAAATGGATATACTGTGATTGGGGTATGGGGTACTAGTAGCCACTTTGGCTTTAACCACTTGCAACAGCTAGCCATAGTTGTGCACAAGTCAGACTGAACTGAACATTCAAACGCTTACCCTAATTTTGAATACCCTTTGAGATCTGTTCTGCTTTGGGGTTGACCAGCACTGACAACTGAAGTGGCAAGAAGGCCAATGGCATCCTAGCTTGTATAAAAATAGTGTGGCTGGCAAGACTAGGGCAGTGATTGTACCTCTGTGCTCAGTACTGTGTCCAGTTCTGGGCCCTCAGTACAAGAAAGACATTGAGGGACTGGAGTGTATCCAGAGAGGAGCAACAGGGCTGGTGAAGGGTCTGGAGCACAAGTCTTATGAGGAACGGCCGAGGGATTTGGGGTTGTTTAGTCTGGAGAAAAAGAGGCTCAGGGGAGACCTTATTGCTCTCTACAACTACTTGAAAAGAGGTTGTGGCAAGGTGGGAATTGGCTTCTTCTCCCATGCAACCAGCAATAGGACAAGAGGAAGTGGACTCAAGCTGCACCAGGTGTGGTTCAGATTGGACATCAGGAAGAATTTCTTCAAGGAAAGGGTGGTTAAACATTAAACAGCCTGCCCAGAGAAGTGGGGGAATCACCATCCCTGGAAGTGTTTAAGAAACAACTTGATGTGGCACTTCATGCTATGGTTTCATTGACATGGTGGTATTTGGTCAAAGGTTGGACTCGAAGATTTAAGATCTTTTCCAACCTCAGTGATTCTGTGTTTCTCTCTTACTCATGACCAGGATACCCTGGGAAAAGAAAGACCCATATGACATGACTATTACTATTTCCCAACGTGCACTGATTGTCCCAAATCAGCATAGATGTCTCAGCAATACCACCCCAGTTCCACAAACACTGAGAATCTTAACTCAGTGACAGCCCTGTAGGGCTGGGATGGACCCGGTTGAGATCAGGAAATGGTGTAGGCACATTAGGACAACACAATGTCTAAGCAAATAAGTCACGCCAGAAAAATCATTCTCTTCATCCTTTTTTATTTACAAATCAAGTAAGCTATCTACAAATAATCAAAAGCTCACTATACTGTGAAGTTATTCGGGTGCATCTACATCAGAGTCAGTTTCAGCAGGGATTTCATGTAGCTTAGCATAAGGCAGTTGCCTGGCGGAGCAGTCTTACGTGAATTTGCTCTCAAATAGCACAAACCTTTCAAACTCAGTTCTCATTCTGTACCTCCAGTGACATTTCTGTGACCACTCTTCCATTATTTCAGTGGGCAATGCATTCATTCTCCCTGGTCCTTTTCCACATTTTTCATACTTAAATCATTTTAGTTTAAAGGCATAAGGAAAAGGTTTACAGCTTTGGTAGGAGAAGTCCAGAGCCTGACATGTGGCCAATGGCTTTCTCTGTGCTTAAATTCCAGACAGTAGATTAAAATAGATGAACTGATATCTAGTAAATATATGTAAAATAGTAACTTTGACAGGCCCTCACATATCTATTAGCCAAAGGGAGTTATGAAGGTGTCCCAAATAAACATTTTGTTTTCCCTCACAAACATAGCTTCAGAATTTTCTCTTTCATGATCTGGACTTTTATGTAATATAGATAGAGAATGTAGATTATTTTGCACTGTAAAGCAATGGACAAGTTACAAACTTGGTGAAAACAATTCAGTGAATCACAGCTTGGATCCATTGCACATTAAGAAACCTGCAATCTCCCCACAGAGTTTTATGGATAGAAGCATTGGATAAAGCATCAGAGCATGCCAGACTTTCAAGACTTGTGTCAGGAAGAGTTCCTAGGTTTCAGAATTCATGTTTTTTGTTGATTTAAGTTAACACATGGTTTTAAAGGCTTACTTGTGATGCTTAAAATGCTGCAATCACTGACACAGCTACTAGGGATTTACCCACTGAGCAGATGAGAGTGACCCTGACCCTGTAGTAGCAAAGCAGAAATCTCAATAAAAAATTCTATTACGCCCACATCCCTATAGGACTTTTTCTTGATACTGAAAATTATATCCAACTTCTCCTTTCATTTGTACTTAATTCTGACTTAGTCTGCTGTCAAGAAAAAGGCAGTCTTCCAAAAATAATAATAAAATATTTAAATAGCAGTCAGAATATCTCAGCTTAGAATTTCCTGGCCAGTAATAATGACATGGGTAACTAACCTAAAGTTAAACCTGGAACTGTAAACCCCACCTATACAGTTATTTATTTCCAGAAGTTGTCTGACACCTTGATACTTATTGTTCTAACAAATTACCCCATTAAATATTTGTCTCCTGCTCCTGTGTTTATTAAGCTAAACATGTAGGTTTCTGAAATCTACAATTGCTTCTGTTATACAATTATTTAAAGGCAGGACACTTCATTTCATTTTCACGTTCACCAATCATGATTCCTTTCTTCAGTACAGCTATTTCAGATCAAAAGTGTTCCAGCATGGGGAATGGAAATAGCAACTGAAAATAAGGTATAACCCATTGTTACCAAAGAGTTAATGAGATTTTACATGGCAATTGTAATGTAGTGTTATGTTTATGAACTGCTTTTCAAAACCATGCACCTGTTTTTAATCACAAAATGCACTTGCTTTTTTATTTCTTTTGTCTTATTGTAGGAATAGAGCAGAAAATGTAGAAAATTACAGTATATAGCAAAGACATTAAGTTATCTTTCTTAAAGCTTTTGGGATTTCAGATCTTCAGCTTTGTTAATCCCAGTACAGAATGAGATTTTATCTCTCAGAGGTAAAATATTTCATAACTGGGAGACAGTTCTGGTTTTCTATACATCTTCCTGTTTCAAAGCAGAATGACGCAGCTATGCTAGGTGAAATTGTAAGAAGAAGGTGTTGGAATCTGACAGTCTTCTCTGGTGCCCTTAGCCAAACAAAACTACTCCAAGTGGCTAGTAGACTGAGACAAGAGTTTTGTAGTGAATAGAGAAGGTTAGAATGTTTGTTTAGAGTTATCTTTGGATCAGATTTCACCTCATGCTAATGCAGTTCAGTTCATCTCCAGACAAGACATCACTCTGAGGAGGTGCATCTGCACAATAAAAAATTGACACCTTATCAGAACGTAAGAATATAATAAACCAGAAAGAATGACAGATTAGTTGGATTGGGAGATCAGCTGCGATAGTTTTGATTGACTTATATTCCAGGTGGCAGTATTTATAAAGGTCACTTCTCAGCACGAAGCACTCAGCCATGCCTTGATTGTCTAATTATTCCTGTGACATATATATTTCTTGTTTATAGATGTTGCAGCAAGAAAAAGACCTGATACTATCACCTAACATCATTTTTTTTTGCAAAATGCCATACAGAAAATGGCATCATCCATTTGTGATGTGATTTTTGGCATCAAATACCAACCAAACAATTAGGAAGTATCTTTTAAAAATACACTAATTGACAAAGACAATCACATAATCATAGAATTATAGAATCATCTAGTCTAGAAGAGACTCTGAAGGTCATTGAGTCCAACCGTTAACCCAACACTGCCAAATCCACCACTAAACCATGTCTTTAAGCACCACATCTACATGTCTTTTAAATACCTCCAGTGCTGGTGACTCAACCACTCCCCTGGACAGGTGGTTCCGATGCTTCACAACCCTGTTAGTGAAAAAATATTTCCTAATAACAAATCTCAACCTGCTCTGGTGCAACTTGAAGTTGTTTCTTCTCATCTTATCTCTTGTTTCCTGGGAGAAGAGACCAACCTCTACCTCACTACAATCTCCTTTCAGGCAGCCTCCTTTTCTCCAGGCTTAACACCCCCAGTTCCCTCAGCTGCTCCTCATATGACTTGGTCTCCAGACCCTTCATCAGCTTTGTTGTCCCTTCACTGAGTGGACACACTCCAGTATCTCAATGTCTGTCTTGTAGTGAGGGGCCCAGAACTGAATACAATATTCAAGGTGCAGTCTTACCTGTTATTCTGTAGAGCAATAAAAAAATCAATCAATCAATCAATCAATAAATAGATAAATAAATAAAAAGCTAAAAAAATCAAGAATTTAAATACCCTTTCATGCAGTTTGTTTCCAAAGAAGAAAGAGCAACCTGTAGAAAGGGTGTTGGAAGGTTTTTATATTTCCAGGCCTTTGGATATTCCTTCGTAACTTTGGGTAAGTAATTTATTTTGCCTGATCCCTTACTTGTTAAGGATATTATTTTCCTATCCACAGGGCAGTTGTGAGGAAAAATACCATTAGTAATGATAAGGGATTTGAAAATTTGGACGTAGTCATACAAGTATCTAAGTCCTTAGTTATCTATTACTTCAGAAGGAAATAAGATTTGGGAGATGGTTTTGTCTTTACCTCAAACCTATAATTTAGTAAAAATAATGAAGCACTGGGACTTGGTTGACTAAATTGGAGAATTGTATTATTATCATCAACTCAGTTTCAGTGACAGAGTTGGTGCTTACACATTTGACTACTAAAAAATATTTTGAAGACTATAAAAACACTCACTAAGCTGAAAGAAGACATTATTTTTGTGCTATCTTAATGAAACAAATATTTTGATAAAAACAATAAATTTACTCCTTTGTCTATGGAATAGCTTTGATATTCAAATTCCCTTCTTCTTACATCTTGACTCTTACACCCAAATACACATCAACCTTCCAATATATCAGTTTGACACTAAAAATAATTAATACTTTTGGCTTAAAATATTTTACTGTGTTACTCTTTTTAAATAACACATTGACACACTTTATTGGAAATGAACTTTGTTATTATTTAATATTAACTCCAATTTTAATTAATTCTGAAATGTCATAATTATTTTTAAAATGAGAATGAAATTTATACCCACAATTTTTATTCATTAGACAACTTTTTAAATAGGCAAATATTTCACTCATTTTCTCACACATACTGCAAATGACAAATGAACTGATCTCTTCTAAAAACCTTAGAAGTACAAAAAGCCATAAAATCTCATGCTTTTAATTAAAATTCTTAATTTTGAGCAGTACTTACTAGGACCTCTATTCAGTGATATTCAAATATTTTGGAAATCCAAAGAGAAAATTAATTGTAGTCTGTCAAAATGTAGAATGAAAGGATTGTTCCTTGCAAGGTCTTTGGAGAAATATTTTCATTTATCAGAATATTCGAGAATTAATTCAGAACATATGCTTCATAGTTATAAAGAAAAACTTAAATGGATCAGTGCAATAAAAGTCTTGTGCACCTGAAAATTAAGAACTACCACATTGTCATTTAGGTACAAATCAAAACCACACAGTCCCTTAGCTCACATTTATATTCCTAGCATAGAAAAATAAAAAGGACTTAGAAAATAAAAATCTTAAATGTTGTTGGAGCTGGGCCTTTCAGCTGAGCCTTTTGTTCATGGAGCAGAGAAGGAATTGGACAGTACTCCAGGAGAATGGCAGATCAGAGTATGGTCTTGATTCAGGTTATATGTGACAATCTTCCTTTTGGGTAGGTGCTTTTCATTCACCAGTGATTCTTTTGTAAGGACAGCAAAGACAGTCTTCTGTGCAGGCACAGCCTAGTCTCCTCCTGAAGCAGAGCCAAAATGCAGGAAGAGTTTGTGGAGGACCAGAATGATGACCAGCGTTCCTGAACACTTCTACTCCCTGTAGGCTTGGCCGCTGACAACTCCAAGGGGAGTTAAAACAAGAAACATAAGGGACCTGTGTACTTTCAGCTTTTCTTTAGATTAGGTAAGCTGAAAAGTGAGTCTAAAGATGTACAGAAAGATAACTGTATATTTGGAACACATAACTCTGACTATCTCCACGTGTGTACAAACTTCCTTCACTGAAGAGGGTTTGGTTGATTTTTGCTGTTTGGCTTTCTTTTTAGAATTTTTGCTACCAATGCATTTCCTGTCCAAGACCCTAGAAACCAATACTGCTCACATCTGAAAGCATTCAAAACCATATCTGTATCTTTATAAGACTGTCCTAACAATTCACTCTTTAAGTTATAGTTCCAGGCTTGGAAATGTTTTTTTATATCCTAGAAAAAGAACCCATGAGCATGTAAAACTCCATAGCCTAACAAAGCACTAAGGTGAAGGAGAAAAGCCCTAACCATTTTTCTAATAGTGATTTAGGTTTTTTCCAGAAGTTGTTTTACCCAAGAATGTGAACAGACTTTGCAGGGCAACAGAAACACATGTCTCTTAGTCAAATGATTTACCATTTGTATACTAAATCATGCTCTCTAAAGCTAATTCTCCATGACACCTGCCTTCCACTTTGATTTCTTCTTCAGCTTCAAGAGGATAAATAGAAAAAGACTCTCTAATGTAGCCTGATATCTAAACAACTCTTCTGGAAGGAATATGAATGAATTCTCGGTGGAAACATTCTCCAATTTGGTGCTTAAGATAGTTTCTGAGTCTAACCCTATTCACACAATTTTATGACTATACTTCTTAAAATTATTGCCTAATGAGTAGCAAGAGAGACTAACCTTATACAAGTAGTCCTGTCGTTTCCTCAGGACTCCTCTCTCAGTGGGAAAGAACTGAACATATTTGTATGCTGCCCCATGAATTAATAAATTAACAGATTGATTTTAAGAGATTTGCCCTACCTCTTGATTTGTTATTAACTTCCTGAATGATTGTGGAGTATCACCTATTCATTTGGATTTTTTATTCACATTAAGCCCAAACTCATTTTGGTACTATTCTGTTGTTTCTGATAACTTCTATTTCCTAGATAATAAAGTGTCACAGATGTCAGTCTAGAAATTTATTAAATCATGTAAAAAGTAATCTGTACAAAAATACTACATCTGGTATGATTCCACAATAATCTGGTTTGTGTTGGAATTTGAAACAGACATTGTGTTACATTGTAAGGGAAAATATGGCTAGTAGGGAGAGGAGTAAAAAAACATGATTTTTTACCATTACTATCTGCTTTCTAAAACCTTGATGTATATTGGTTTGGTCCTTAAGCATTTTAAATAATGCAAGTTGATACAGTTTACACTTTCAATACTCTGAAGATCTTGAGGCATAGGTTGGTACTTTCAGTCTAGTATTTTTCTGTAAATAGGTAAATATTCTGGAATAAGTTTCTGTGAATTATGAGGGTGGGAAGACTCAAGTGAGTCATCTGTAGTAGCTCATCCTTCTGAGTCATGGTAGAACTGATGCAAATATTACTTTGCAGTCCCAGGACTAACAGTGAATATTTCAAGTGAGTTTACTTTACTCAGCTTCCTTGTGATTGATTCTTCTGCCAGAAATAATTATTAGGTATCCTTTAATACTTAATTACATTATTCCTTGCCAGGGCACAACTCCCTTTCTTCTCGTCTTCTAACAAAAGATAATGTCTTGTGACATAAGACTTCCTTCTTCTAAAATTATATTTTTTGTGTTGCGGTGTTTTTGCAACTTATTTCTTAGGGTATTCACATTTTCTCATTTCTTCGTTCTTTTGTCCCACCCTCACGGATCAAAATTTTAAGTATCTTAGGAAGCTTTCTGCTCTTCTCAGTTTGGTCACTGACGGCCCCTGCAGTACTGCTTTACATGAAAAAGATTGCACTATTTAGAGCTTATCCCTTCAGAGAGATTCCTAATGTGACCATCACAAGCAAAATCCTCAGGGGACTCCAAGAGGTAACAAGGAGGTTTAGTGATGAGTATGATGTCAGATACCTAAGACAAGCATAAGATTCTCCAAAGAACAAAGGAATTCCCAAAGCAGAACCGAGGAATGGTTTGTTTTAATCCGTATTGACAATCTGGCTGTCAGCAGAACAAGCAATACCAGAGAATAACCAAAGAAACCACACACAGAAAAATCACCTAGTAGTATGCCAGCTGATGGTTGTCTTATCTCCTGAAGCCCAAAATTTTATATTTCAGAGTTTTTACCCCATGAACTTCAGGAAATATGTTGCCTTAGTTGTGGAAGCAGCTGTTGCTTGGGCAATATATTTCAAAATATATGCATAATTTACTAAAATTATGAGAATGTATAATTTTATAATGACTATATTTTATATTTATTCAGATGCATCTCTGAACATGTAATCTTTGTTTTTGAATTATCTTTAACATGTAGAAGTTCCTTAATATTGTTATTAAATAGTAACAGAAATGGGAAAACATCAACAATGTGTAGCCTATTTATTGAATGTTCTCTCAGGATAGAAGGCGTTGAAAACTAGAAAAATGCAACACTAAATTTAATTCAGACGTGGGCATTGATTTACCACTAAATTTGTACAGCTGAATCCCAGATGCCAATATTAGAATAGCAGTATTTATTAAATAATGGACTTTTTTTCCTCAACAATAATGCCTAAAAATAACAACATACCAAAAGATCTTTTGTAAAAGAAATTCATAGAAATTCTTGAATTTAATGTTCAGACTAAAAAGATTCACTGATGCATGGTTCTAAGGCTCAACTGAAATGCTCATATTTGCAGTCACAGTTAATTGTACCTTGCTTTTAAAACAAGTGCCAATGCATCTGTTCTCTTCACTGTATATAAGGGCATGAGGATCTAGGTCCCTGTGACATTTTGCTGATATAAAGATATTGCAACACTAAACCTAATTATATTAAACACAGGGGAAAAATTCACCAGTAAATATTATAGCACAAATTGTACCTTGACATATACCTATGGTAACCTTACCAAAGTCAAAGCACAGAGATTTCCCAGAAAAGTTTGGCCTTATGAATAAATGCTATATAATGTGACTTGCAGCTATTTTTATCATAATGGGAACATGAAAGATGGGAAAAGCGCTTTTCATTCTTTGCAGAGAACTTTGACGTGATCTAATCCTCTTTGTTTCCGATGATCCTCTTGAAATCTTATCCAAAATCTGTTGGGCTTTTGTCCAATAAATAATGTACTTGTGATTCATGAAGTGCATATTTGAGATCAAAATTGCACTGCAAAGAAGAGTACCAAGTCTTCTCAAGTCTTCTTTGAAAGCACTGGGACTCTCTCTGGTAAATTATTCTTCATCTAAAACAATCTATCATTTTATAGAATTTTTAATTAGATTGAGTGATTAAAGGTAGAAAGAATGATGATCAATAGCTATTCAGGTTTGAGTAAGAAGTGATTGAGAATATTGATGTATTTTTCTTCTCTACGTTCTTGCCAGATGAAGAAAGACTTGAACCTCACTCTAAAAAAATAGCACTTGTGCTGTTACTTGAAGTGCTAGAAAAAGAAATGATATTTTGAAGTGACCTGTCCCCTCATGCTTTCCTGAATTCCCAGGAAAATCACTGTCACTGATTGATAAAACTCAAGTTACTTGATAGATCTAAGCTTGAATGGGTTGTATTACCTTGTTGTTTACTTTGTGGAGCATTTATCCAATTTTCACTGTTTCTGTGGTGCCTGTTCTCCTTGGAGATACAGTGAAGGTGCCTCAGGCCTGCAATACCATCTCCTCCCAGGTCTGAACCGGACTCTTCAGTTCGCATATGAAAGCAGAGTATGAAGCAAGGCATGGCTAGATAAAGTAGCCGTGCTACTGACCGAGCCATGCCTGTGGAAAGTAATTGGTTTCTTGGGCTCACTCGTAGTGGCAGCCTCTTAGCATGTAAAACACTGCCAAATCCCCTGTAAAAATTGGCTTGACCTCATGCACGGATTTTTATGTATCCTCTTCTCTGTGACTCCTAGTAAACAAATGCCATTGCTGATGCCTCTAGTAAGTATTGTTTAATACCATCTGCTGAATAAAATTTCACCTGCAATTTCTGTACAAGAGCAAAAAACATCACGTAGAAGATATTTTTATAAAGCACTTTTCTGTACTATTGCTCTAATTTGTAGGGTCTGGCTGTGCAACCTTTTACTCATTTATAACAGCACTCATTTGGACCCCACAGAGGAGCTTGTATGAAGAAGTGCTCACAAGGATGACTAAGAGTCAGGTTTACAGACTGTGAAACTTCTTTTGTATGGATATTCCCAGAAAGAAACCCAGAAGGTTCTTGAATGGCATGGAGTACAGAATTTCACTCAGAAAAAATGTCATCATACCCATAACCTCTGTTTGAGCTGAAGCAATTTGTCCCAGCATCACAGCCTAAAGAGTGTTGAAGCAGCTGATAATACACCAGTATGGCCAATGCCATAAAGGAGATATTTAGAGTCCTTTAGCCTCCATAATGACACTGAAAGTAACCCTGCTGAACTAATGGTGGGGAAAGAAGAGGGAACCTGGTGAGACTGGGCAGGCACATGCACAGAATAATTAGCAGAGGTCTGAGCTGAAGAGAGTTCCCACTGTTAGGTATTTATTGCTTGCATCTCAGACAGTGCTGTGGATATTACCTTTAACCACTAATATTTGTCTGGAGGCAAAGTGATTCCAACCTGACAGCAGATGTTACTAGGTGAACAGTGAACCAGTGTCCTAATAATTATTTGCTCCTGGAGTAGTTCTCTGGCTTTTCAGTGGCAGGCAAACGCAGCATGCTACAACTAAATTATTATATGCTAATGAGTAGAGTAATTTCAGATTAGGCAAGAGACAGAGAATGGTACTCAAGTAGGACGAAAATCTATTCAAATGAGCAATCTATTGAACACCTCTGCTGATAGGTTGTGTTTCTGTTATCAATTGTATGCCTGAAGGAAATATTTATCTGTTTTCCTATTTCAAGGATGTGTTATCTTAGTATCTTTAAATGGCCTCATGCAAATATGCATGAGTTTCAAATGATCAAGTTATTATGAGAAAATAATAAAGATGTGGCATTTTTATATCACTGCCTGTGAATTTATGTGCATAGTTTTATTTGACATACACGCAGAGAGGAATTAAAGCAATATTTTGCTTGACTTTGTTATTTAGAAATTATGGGAGAACTGGGGATCTGATAGTCACTCTTTAGGCCTGGACAAAGGCTACTGAACTGCACTTTATTTCTAACACACAACAGACCTAATTAATTAATTTCTCTCCCTCTCTGGAATGAATCATCAGTAATTCTTAATAGGTAAAACCACAAGATAAAAGAAGAGATACACACAACAATTTACTGTGCCAATACAATCTATTTGGCCTACCTTTTCTGCTACACTTTTTACTTCGATCATTTAAAGATGGACTTTTTTAAACAAAGCTGGTAAGTCAGTGAGAACTTGTTGAACAAGTTAGGCCAAATTAGATCTTTCATCAACGCTATACATCTGCTGTATCCTTTTAAGTCTGTGGATTAAGATAAATAAACTGATTCTTACTGATAAGTCCTAAGAACATTTTTAAAAATCTATTCAAGTCTTTAACAAGTTATTTCCAAAGATTTATATTTTCATCCTATATTCTTCCTTCACCCTTATTCCCCAAAATCTTTCAGATATCTTAGGAGACATGTAATTTGTCTGTATCATGTTAGCACCTGGCAAAATAATGTGTGGCATATGGCCTAACGCTTATGAACACACAAAGGAATTTGGCATTGCATGAAAAATTAATTTTAAATTCTTATGTAAATTAGTGGCAAGGAGGTGTGATTTTCAAGTTCACATACACATCTCCATCAAATTGCAGTTGAAGGCCAATGAAGCGTCAGCTGCAACAGAAAACTATCCTGCTCACTGTGTCTGCATCTGCTGATAATTTCTTAACAAGTTCACTAATGTAGGTGATTTTTCTATATGGAAATTAAAAAAAATCTGGCATCATATTAAAGCGTGTTAGTGATAATCATTAGTGATAAACATTTTTTCAACCAATTTTCATTTTTAGATGATACAGTTGCTGTGTGAAATAGTAGTGTCTAATCAGTATATGGTCTAGTATAGCACAGTTAGATTTAATCCAAGAGTTAGTATTCATGAAGGGAAATAAAAAGAAGAGGAATTAATTCTTTCTGTCCCAATTGCTTTCCTAGGGCTTTTGAAAGAACTTCGTGCAGTCATTGTTTTCCTTTTAAAGTCCTTCAGGTCACCCTTACTATTCAAATTTTTAACATAATATGCCCATTTGGTGCCAGGACAAATTATTTTCTGTTTTGAAAAGGCCATGGGAAAACAATATTGCACATTTTGTTTTCTTTTAACTTTTAAAACATTCATATTGAAAACAGTTAATTATTTGCTAACTTTAAACACTTTGAATTTGATTCAAAGTGGACATAATCTCTTTAACAAGCTAAATACCACTGACCTGATTGTCAGGGATATAATGCTTCACCTCCTTGGCATTTCTGAAAAAAAGAACCTAACTTCTTATTTAGGCACTACTTTGAGTCTCCCGAGTTGGAAATGCTGCTGTGTTCAAAATCCCCTTACAAGATGATTTTTTAACCTGTACTCACCTCTGCCAGGGAGATCACACGAGGTTTGGATGAAAGGCTGACCCAGGACTCAGGCTTCTTCTCATTTTCTAGGCTGGCTTTAAAATCCTCTGAAGAAGTTACCTCACCACAGGCAGGAGATGAGAAATTTGTAGGGTTGTTACACACTGCCAATACTGATGTAACGCTGGTAGAAAGCTATTTGGCACAGCAGGGCATAACAAGAAATTCACTATCAGCTCGGTGATCTCTTCATGCAGGCCACCGAGCTGCTGCAACCTCACAGGCAGGGTCACATTTTTTGAGATTTTCTCTTTTTGGTTTTGAAATAGAAGAGCCAACAAGACACATGCTCTTTTTTAAATCATACAGTGACACATCATTACATGAAGAATATAGCATTAAAAAGGAAAGCACAGGACTTTTGTGCCTGTAGTTCTTCCAGTTTCCTCACAATTCTTTGGGGCTTTTTCTTTTCAGCATTCACTGTGAAATTATTTTCAGCTGTTTCCTCCTTTCACACCTAACTATTAGTCCACTGAAAAGATTTTGTTTTCACCTGACACACTTGTAATTTTCTGTCTGTCTTTTGCTTTGGATTTTCTGTGTTTCTTTCCTGCTTTAATGTTTATCTTCACAAATTTAATTTCCCAATCAAACCTAGGCTTTATCTGCAGCTCAGACTACTGCAATGTTTCAAGATTACATATATTCTACTACTAGCCTAGTAGTTCACCTTTTGTTATTAGCCTGAATACATGCATTAGGACTAGACATTTGCTAGTGACACCAAATTTGTGCCACTCAGCTGGCAGGAGATGGCAGCCCTGAAGGCATAGGAGCCAATGTGTTAATTGGGGAGATGAAGAAAGTTCATGGACCGTAGAGGAGAGACTGAGGTTGTCAAGGGAACAGGACAGCTCTACTAGTGTGTTCTTTTAAATTGGAGAAATTATCTTTTTCCTCGTTTTGGTGGCAGATGTTTTACATTTTTTATTTTCTTTGTATCATCTATTATCCAGATATTTCACTAAGAAAGATGTATTTCAAAGATCAACTGGGTATCTTCACCCATAAAGTGGCTTGGAAAAGGGAATACTGGCTATCATTTTCATTTTTCTTGTTCTTAATTTATGTCATATTTTTAATTTCTGAAATGTGTATTGCTAATGGAATAATCATTAGACCTACAGTTCCTTGCTTCCTGCTATGGCATGAAAATCCCATAGGACCAGTCAAGCCCATTTTAGTACCAGCCAGTACCAAGAGAGGCATTGGAGTCAGAGCCCTAGCCAGTTACCTTGAGCTGTCTAATCCAGTCAGTAGTCAATGTAATCAGTGGTTCTCTGGAAACAGTTTGCTCATTGCTCATTTGTCCAAGTCTGAAGACTTAGACAAAACCTGTCCCTCTTGCCCAGGTCTCTTTGACCACTTCCTTGGTAAAAATCTCTTTTATGAATTGCCCAGATGCACATTTTTATCCTTCTTTCGTAATTTCTGTCTCATTAGCAGTCTTGTTTCTCTGAGCCTTTGAAAAATAGAATACTTCATGGTTCAAATTAAGCCTGATTTTAAAATAATACAGCTGTGGACAGTTGCTTGAGAAGCTTCTTAAGCCATTTTCAGGAGGGCTGGGAATATCAGCCCAAATTGTGCCTGACAGCAACAGAGAAAGAGAGAGTGTTTCCCTTGGATTTTTAACTGCTCCATCTAGGTTGTTTTCACTTTAAAAAAAAAACCTATTGATATGAAACTGTTTTCATAACTACATGAAAAATAAAGAAGACTGACTGATTTTTAATTAATATACAACTTCAAAGGCCTGAGGAACTTCTTATGGTATTGAAATGTCATTTTCCTCGTGATATAGGAGCTGTTGTCTCCTGCATTACTGTAGACTGCCATTCTTATACCCCCAAAGGTATACTAATCAATTCTTAAACAGTCCTACTTCATCCATGTTTTAGATGTCTGAACTACTGAGTGATCTTTGTAGCAGACACATCTGAAAAAGCAGCATTCACAATGCTTATGCATAATTTACAGTATAATTCTTTACATTTATCTAGCACCTTTCAGCTTAAGATTCCAAAGCTCTTTGCAAACATTAATTAATTTATCCTTCCCGTGCTGCTTGCAGATAGGGGATATTACTATTCCTCAGGAGAGGTGATGGCAAAACAAGGGAAAAAAAGTATGTAACTTTCAGGAAATCACTGTTGCTCTATAGCTCTATTTTTTCATAAGCAAAATGGAGATAAAATTATAAAGTAATTTGCATAAATGTTATTAGGAATCATTATGTTAGCTTCCAAGAGAAGTGTGAATAATTTTAGTGCAAAATATTATTTTTTAATGTGGATAAGTAGAGCCATAAACCTGTGAAGGCCCAAACTCTTGCATTCAGCTATCAGCCTCATGAATACTGAAATAAGCAGGAGCTTGACACCCAGGCCCTATTTACTTTTGAGAGTCTTGACCAAAGTCTCAACAGTACAAATGGGTGTATATCAATCCCTCCCAGTCCTGCGGTGTTTACAACAGGAATTCTTATTGTGTATCTTTATTTTTAAATGTAAGTATTACAACTTGTTTCTTGTCTATTTTTCTTTTGCCCTGTAAGAATACTGTCTGCTTTGAAAACCAAAGCACTGTCATTAAAATTGATTTTTTTGAGTTTCTAAGAGCATTTTGACACTTAATCAAGTCTTGCTGCTCCCAGCTCCCTTTATTATGATAATGTGCTACACCAAATTGAAGATGGCAAGAAGAAAATTACTTGGATGTTGTCTTAACACATTAAATGAAGGCTTGCTCTCACTGAAGCCCATAGCAACACTCCCATTATTTGCTTAATGCTGATGTTGTATTCTCAGCCATGCCACCCAGCACAGAAAAGCCAGCCACACAGTGCTGAATACATTAAGATGTTAGCAGCCTCAGGAACTTGAATTCCTTGGTGCTATGGTATTCTAATATTATATTTGATGCCTTGTTAAAATGGAGTTTCCTTGTCTATTCCTAAACAGAATTATTCCTATATTGCCTTTCATTGACTTCAGTATTTAGTCAAGACTTTTGATTTTAAAAGGATTCAATTTTCACACTTCTCTTACACAGGACTGGTGAATACAGGAGAACTTTTTGAACTTGAATAATTCTTCCTCCATCAATGATGTGTTTCTATAATAGCCCCAGAGGGCAATATTTATTCCAGTGCTGATGCACATTGGTTGAACTTTCTTCTGAACTTGTGAGTTTTTATTTCCAGCTGAATGTTTGTCTTCAAAGATACACGGTCATTTTTGTTTTAACAGATAAGTAAAACAACAGGGAATTCAGCTCTTGTTACCTCATACGGAAGTAAATCTTAAAAAATCTTTCTAAGACTATATAGACTTTTATTACTTATAATTCAAATTACCCACCTCTTAGTACATTAACCAATGACAGCTTTTGTAGTCATAATTTAAACCAATTCTGGACTGGAACATACAGCTATGTTTTCACTGAATCTAACTGACAACATCACTATAATGAAGCAAGGAAAGGAGAAATAAGCAAGAAGTCTGACTTGTTTCTGGAGACAAGCATTCATTTATTATTAGTGTCAAACAATTATATAAAAATTATTATAATATTGAAATGTTATATAAGACTCTTGCATCATCACTGTGGTAATCAATATAACACAAAATACATATAGGGCTATTCAGTATGCTGGCCTTAAATCTTAGCAGTGTTAGCTAATTTCTTTGTATTCAATACCTATATTATATATATGAATGTATGTTACATACATTCATATATATTAACATCTAACTTGTTAACAACAAACACCATGTCTGTGACTTGGAAGTTTTTGTTATTTTGTAACTTTTAGCATGTCAAACTGTAGGAAGTCAGCATTTACAGTTTTTCCCCAGACACAATACTTTTGATGGATCCTACCTTCATGCAAATAGGCTTCAAACCATACAATAAAAATAGGACCCATGGCCAACTGGGGCTTTCATCTTGTTCTCTTACACTCATTTTTGAGTCATTACACTCGTTAGTGAGTCATGAAACTCTGTTATGCTTGAGTACTTCACTGAAATCCAAGTGGATGACTTGCTACTGATATAGACATACCAGGCTCTCTCTACACCAGCTCACCCTGTTACAGAAAATCATACAGATTCAGAATGGAAAAAGATATATTATAGGCCTGGAACATACACCAGAGCAGACAGAAATCTTGCTAATCTGCTATTGGTATTCAAGCTGGTTTGTTTGAAGCTAATTCAGGTTTGTGCTCACGAGAAACTGTGGAAAAGCACATGGAAAATAAGGAGGTGATTGGTGACAACCAACATGACTTTACTAAAGTCAAATCATGCCTGACAAATCTGGTAGCCTTTTACGATGGGGTACAGCATTGGTGGATAAGGGAAGACCAACTGATGTCACCTACCTGGACTTGTGCTGAACATTTGCCACTGTCCTGCACAACCTCCTTGTCTCTAAACTGGAGAGGCATGGATTTCATGTATGGACCACTTGTTGGGTAAGGAATTGGCTGGATAGCCACCATCAAAGAGTTGTGGTTAATGGCTCAGTATTCAAGTGAAGAGAAATGATGAATGGTGTTCCTCAGGCGTTGGTATTGGGTCTGGTGCAGTTTAACATCTTTGTCAGCAACATGGACAGTGGGACCAAGTGCATCCTCAGCAGCTTTGCTAATGACAGTGAGCTGTGTGTTGCAGTTGACACACTGGAGGGAAGGGATGCCATCCACAGGGACCTTGACAGGCTTGAGACGTGAGCCTGGGTGAACTTCATGAAGTTCAACAAGACCAAGTTCAAAGTCCTGCACATGAGTTGGGGAAATCCAAGCACAAATACAGGTTGGACGGAGAAAGGATTGAGAGCAGCCCTGAGCGGAAGGACTTGGGAATACTGATGGATGGAAAAGAGAATATGAGCTGGCAGTGTGCAATTGCAACATAGAAAGCCAACGGTATTCTGGGCTGCCCCAAAAGAAGCTGGGCCAGAAGGTCAAGGGAGATGATTCTGCCCTTCTACTTCACTCTGGTAAGACCCTGCCTGGAGTACTGTATCCAGCTCTGGGGCCCACAGCTTAAGAAAGACTGTTGGAGAAAGTCTAGAGGAGGGCAATGAAGATGAGCACCTCTCCTATGAGGAAAGGTCAAGAGAGTTGGGATTGTTTAGCCTGGAGAAGAGAAGGAGTTGGGGAGACCTTAGAGCAGCCTTTCAGTGCCTGACAGGAGCTAGAAGGCTGAAGAGGATCCTATCATTGCAAGGGTGTGTAGTAATAGGACAAGGGGTAGTAGCTTCAATCTGAAAGAGGATAGGTTTAATTAGATACTGGGAAGAAATTCTTAACTGTGAGGGTGGTGTGGCACTGAAACAGGTTGCCCAGAGAAGTTGTGGATGCCTCATCCCTGGAAGTGTTCAAGGCCTGTTTGGATGGGGTTTTGAGGAACCTGGTCTACTGGCAGGTGTCCCTGCCTGTGGCAAGTGAGCTGGAACTAGATAGCCTTCCACCTAAATCTTCTTCTTTGGATCCTTTCCCATACAAACGATTCAGTGATGATTCTGTGATGAGATATAGAGTTTGAATTACAGAAGTCCATGACTTACCATGACACAAAGTGTCACAAAACTTCGGTAAGAAAGATGTTACGTGTGGGTTGGGCCCTGGAGGTAGAAGTCTCTTTCCACAGACTCTTTGGGGCTTTCCTGGCTCCCTGGTCTCTGCTGAACTCCTTCAGTGACAACGGCTGTAACTTGTGGTGACTACCATATGGCAGGAGTCAGGCCATGGTCCTACATGTGTTAGAACTGGATCTTACACCAAACAGCAGCACACCTTTGTTTTGGATCATGCATGGGCAAATGTTATCTGTGTATAGCATTTGTGCTGGCTACATGCTTTTATGCTGGTTTTATGCCAGTTGGGAGAGCAGAGAAAAAGCCTGATCTGGCATAAGTTAGAGAGATGCAGACAGATAATACTTGATCTGGCAGGCAGTCTGGCAATATGGAGTTAGCTTATTAATATTTTAAAATAAACTTGAGTCAGCAAAGTAAGTATATATCACATCAGTGCCTTTCATCGTATGCCTATCATGATTTTGATTCCACAGCAGGATGGATACGTCATTATGGTGGATATAAGGGGCAGCAAGGACCACATGCATACAGTTCAGAGGTAAGTCAGAGCCTATAAGTTCTCCATAGCTGTTTTTCCCAAATCTGTAAGTAATATATGTCTTTCTAGGAGGCAGAACCCTGAGATGCCTTTCCAGAGACTTTCATGGACACATGGTGGAATTGCTAAACTCACTAGAATTGCTTTGTCCTTCTAGTTGGACCAAAGAAAATTTTCCATTATTTTCTTTTTCAATACTGTAGTACAATGAGTGAAAGTTATTTTAAAACTCCTAATCTCCTCTCAAATGCTATTTTCTTCCTGCAAGGACAAAACTTGTTACAGAAACTACTGTTTCACACCAAATGAGAAACACATGATTTTTTATTTATGTCTTTATCCTCAAACATTATTATCACCCTCCTGAATTCTAATACTGATAATTCTTAATACATAATATTTACACACAGAAACAGATAAGAAGACACAGACATATGCACGTTTTCAAATTATTTAATCATAATGTGACTGTTGACTTTGTTGTCTGTTTACTTAGCTTTTAAAGAATTAAAGTCTATTCCAAGATGCAGAGTTTTGCCAAAAGTGGGTGTAACTTTCCCAACAGGGAGAATCTGCAATCTGCAATTGTGTTCAGAAAATGTTCTAACTCCTCACTATTACAGTATCTTTCTGTAAACCTTAATGCAACCTCTATCCCCCATCCTTTAGCTTACAACACTAGATGAGCAAGTATTGAATTCCCACTGTGTTGTAAGGTAAATGCTGAAGTACCTGACCTGAATTTTTCAGGTAATTAATGTTTAAAGTCACTTGCTAGGAGAGGGTAATCTAATAGAGGAAAGGTATGTCCATTTATAAAACAAGCAAGAAAAAGGAGTGTGCAAATTAATTACTAGTATTTTGAACTTTTGTGAATAGCTATTTTTACTGTGCTGTTAAAATTTATGTGGTTATCTTACTTTTCCATATGTAAGCTCTTTATTAGACAAATGGGAGGGAAGAGAAAAAAATACTGAAGCGTGTGTTGTCCAGCAATTCAAGTCTCACTGCCTTTGTTGATACCACAAAATGTAAATATG
This sequence comes from Neopelma chrysocephalum, assembly GCF_003984885.1. Lineage (NCBI taxonomy): Eukaryota > Metazoa > Chordata > Aves > Passeriformes > Pipridae > Neopelma > Neopelma chrysocephalum. The sequence goes on from NW_020897704.1 coordinate 2,618,147, forward strand.
TTCTAAAAATGGTCTGTTATCAATATATTGTGTGATGCATATAAAAATTTTTTAGACTCTGTTTGAATTCTGGAATGAAGGAGAAAGGGGTGTCTTTTCAGACTTAAGTCAGGGTCTTGTTCTTTTCATGTTCTTATATTCATAGAAACTTAGAGCAACAGGGCTGAAACAGACCTCAAATGATGAGCTGTCCAGTCTGCCCAAGGCAGACTCTGTTACACCTAGGTCAGTCCTAAACATGTGTTTTGTATAAGCTGTGGCGAAGACCTCCAATGACTCCAAAGCCTCCCCAAGCTATTTGTTAAGGCTGCTAAAATGAATCCAAACAAATTTCAAACCAATCCAGATGTTGTGAAATTAGCTCTGGACTGAAATCTCCAGAGTGTTTCAATGTGGAAGAACAACCAGCTGTGTCAGGGCTCTGAAAAACCTTTTCTCTTCTGCTCTTGAAGCAAGGCTGAGAGACATTCACATTCCCAGTGGTGAAAGCATTCTCATTCTCCCACACTTTTACAAACACAGATTCTCTTGTTTATACCATAAACAGCATAATGCCACTCCTTCTCTATCTAATGATCTTCCCTTTAGATTCATCACAAATAGTTAGGGGGAGAAAATACAATTACATCCCATAATCTCGTGTCAGGCTGCCAGGCATTGCTTTGTATGTGGAACACAGAATGACTCATTAGAGAAGGAAAAGCCACAGAGGATACAAGAAACCTTTCATTTTCATCTGTACTTTTGTAAAAACTTTGAAAACTGGAGGCAAAGGTGTTTCTCATTCAACTACAGTTCTGTACGTCATGAGCTGTGACCACAAAGCTGCATGCACGTCACCTACCAAGAGCCTGGTTCCTACCAAACCTCTATTGACATGGTTGCCTCCTGAATAGCTCTACTAGCAAGCCTCCTGCAATAAAATATGGATAAAAACACCAAAGATGAGCACACCCTGACAATGAGGCCCAGTGACACAAACAGCCTGTGTCTGTGCTATTAACTATCCTAATTTTCAGAGCAAAACCTGTGCAAGGCGTCTGGGAATGATCGGTGAACAGTACTCCTTAGACACCTCAAGGAGACATTTGGAAGGAGGACTGTGAGGACTGTTCTGAAAACATAACAGCGAAACATAAGGTTACGAATGCCTAGAGTCCTCCTGGAGAAGGCATGCAGTATTCCCAGAGGTATGAAAATGTTTACTCTGTTTCTTCTGAGCCCATATTTCTAAGCTGTACCTTATGGTTGCCTTTATCAGCTGGTATAGGCACAAAAAAAAGATAGATAGATGGATAGATACATAGATAGATAGATCAATCGATCGATCATGAGAGCACATTTTCTCTCCTACAACTGAGGCTGAGTTGTAACCAACCTAATTTAGAAATTCTTGTGGTTTGCCTGAGTTAGAGTTGACTGTCCTGGCTGATGTACAAATGACAGCTGGTATCTCTTATTCACATCAGTGCTGTGGGCTAAAAAAACCTGCAGCCCCAAGTCTTGTGATCCAAGGATAAACTTTACCTAGATTTTTGGACAGTTAAGATTTGGAGTTGTGGCTTAGAATTATCTGTTGGCCTGATTTATTAGGGAAGTGAGATAATTCAGCTTTAACGTTGTTCTCTTGGAGGTCCTCTGCAGGTCATCAGCACAACACACGGCCCCAGTAACCAAGGGTACATTCTGGCTTTTTCCCCTCTCTGAAGGGCAGCACTCTTCCAGCAGGACATCCTGTGCCTAATGATACCTGTGCATAGTGCTTATTCCCAGTATTCCCACCGGAGCTGACTGTAAAGTCAATTCTTTTTTAGCTGAGCTCTGATTGAGGTGAAGTAAAGAGGAGCTAATGACCTGGGACAAGTACACCACCACTTTCCCCTCCTTCTCCTCATTCAGCCATTGTAATGAGCTACACCAGGAAAAAGGGATCCTCCTCATGTACTGAGCATATAAGAAACATTAAATAGCAGAGTCAAAGGTCAAGCAGGCCCGTACATCCACAATGCCATCAGCCATTATCAGTGGTTTGGATACTTGATATCTTCTACTCCCTAGAATTATTAAAAAAAAAAATAGAAAAGGGAAGATAATATTTAAATTATTAAAGCCCTTAACTGAGGTTTTCAAAGGAATGTATTCTGAGACAGGACAAACCCAGGAGCTGTATTCACTTCAAATAATTGTAGTATTCCAATTAGGAAAGCTGTGAGCTTTTGTATTTCTTAGCTGCCTGAAGACATAGAAAGGTTTGTGAGGCTTTTTAAAAATCCCTATCATTCTGATTAAAAGCTTTTTCATTTACTTCTAAGGTGACATCTATGTAATATAGTTGTTTACAGTTGTCTTCGGTAGCAAGAGATGGTAAGAAAGCAACCAGAATTTTTCAGTAAGTCCAACAGGCTACGTGGGAGAGAGAAACTGTATGAAACAGTCAGCAGAGGCTGCATAGGAGAAACAAATGCTCCAGAAAGGCCCTGAGGACCAATTCCCCTGTGGCGTGCTGCTGCAGCCTCAGAGAAGGATTAATGCCGTTTCTCGAGAAAACCAAGCTATATAAGGATGAGAAAAGCAACAATAGGCATCATATAAGAGATATTTTTTCCTCAACAAGACTATGATTGAAAAAATTTACATTTTGCATTGATCAGAAATTCTATAGATTGCCATGTTTTTCCCTGTCTTAGGAGGATTTACACATATATTTTGTGGGAGAAAGACTGTGGGTTTCTAAGAGCTTCTAGAAACTGACAAGACTTCACTTTGATTGGAGGCTTTGAGTGTTATAAAAATGCTATTAATTATTTATCAGTTATCCTTGTTACTATTGCTGTTGGTTTATTATATGACTGCATATCACCATACATTATTGAATATTATGGTTATAATGTATCGTTATAGCATAAGTATCAACAATATTAAATAGTAATAATATGGAGAAAATTAACACTAACATTAACATTAGTAATATGCTTCAAGGGTAAAATAACAATCAGATTATCATCAATAAAAAGATGCTTTCTGTGCCAGAGTGGTGAATCAGAATCATAAGATTTCTAATGCTGACAAACTTGAAGCCAGATTTTGAGAAATACAACTTTAAGTGTGCAGAACTTAAATTGAAATAATCTGATCTGACATATTATAGCAGAAAATGTGCAGATGTCAGCCTACAACTTACTGTTAAGAAAAAAATAAGCCTATGTGTACAGTTGTAAGACATTTTCTTCCTTCAGTTCTCTTTTCAGAGTCAGAATTATTAAAGAAAAATTTGTTCTTTGAAATTGTTCTTGCAGCTTAAGTATAAATTTTTTTTCCCATTTATAGTAAAATCACCAATAGAAGGAAATTTTATATTTTCAATTATTTTCCTATTCAAAGGTTTTCTTAAGGGAATTATATAAATTTGTAGTCTATGAATAATTAAAAAAATTTCAAAAATTTGTGTATTGATTTTTTTTTTGTTGTTCTGACTGTCTACACACCTACAGTCATTTTTGTCTGAAAATAATAGGTAATTTGACTAAGCAAATTGAACTAATAAAAGTCATCAGTATTCAGAACTTTGAGAGTAAAGGATAGGTAGAAACAAATTCTGATAAGCAAACGTGCTCATATATGATCCCTTTGTACCACAGCTGATTGCTATAATTTTTGGCTTATTGTCTTGAGTGGGTTGCTCCCTGGTCTGGAAATCCACATGGCAGCTCCCATGGAATGGAAGAAATCTTCCATATGCATCTTCATGCTTCACATAACAGTTGCTAAATATCAATGAGTTTAATAATTTAAACTGCTATAATTTTGTGTGTGGTGGGCAAGGAAGGTGAACTCGTAAGGGATGTGCTCATCCTGGTGAAAATGATGGCCTTGATTTGCCTCACTAAGGTGATCTGCAGTTCTGCTCGTGGTTGTGTGAGGAACAGATTCAGTCAATCAACAATCAGGAGAGGAACAAACATTCATACCACTGAGAGGTTAATGTTTTGATTTTCTGTCAAAGGAATGTTTTTGGATGGCTTTACTTGAGAAAAACACTTAAGCATATTTAACTAATTTTTAATGGCATTCAAACTTGCCCTTTAACAGTTTGGGAATGACAGTCTATAATAGGAATTATAAATGCAAAAATGAATTGAACATGTAAAAATATAGTGAGGTAAAACGAAATAGTTCTCTTACCTGAATTTATGTCCTTCCAGTATTATCAGCCATTGCTTATCTAAGTGTGGTTTGGTTTTTATCTCATTAAAAAAATTAATTTTGCTGAGGCAAGAAATTTAAGGAAGAGTGTTTTTCATTAGATACAGCTCTTCTGCATGGTTGGATCAACATCTGATATGTTTAGATACTACATGCCTTTGAACAAAAGGTCTAATACTTGAAAATACCTGTTATTTTGTTGCACAATGAAACTTTTCATTAATTAAAATATGAGGTTTTTGGGATGTTGAATTTAATATATGCTTTAGTAAATAATGGGAATGGGCAAAGTTGTGGAGTGGTTGCAGTGGTGAAAGCATGCATGTGCTACAAAGTCATATCTACTATCCAAACTACCAGCTTTTAATGCATCAAAATAAGTATATCAGCATAATTATTGCTGTTTATTTCAGTTTTAATGAGGAAACAAACATAATAATACATTAGAAGAAAGAAGGCTGACAGGTGTACTAACAAATGGACTTATAAAAGAAAGGGATGTAATTTTGGTTTTAGCAGAGAGAATAACAAAAATAACTTAAAATTAAGAAAGTCATAGTCAAGATCAAACATTTTTAAGCCATATTCAAGTATATTAAAACATGCCCTTCATCTGTCTGAGACCATTAAAAATATCTGCAGTACAAAATATTTTATGGGTGTTTTTATGTCACTCTGAATGATTATTAAATATACTATTTAAAAGAAAAATATTTTCTGTAGCACAATAGGCAGACAAACACTGTTGAAAAGCAGGTGAGAGTGGTTCCTCTCTGTGACACAGTATGTGATTTTTCCTGTGCAACAACCAATTTATGATAAACCAAAGCGTCAGTGCATAACTGGGGCATGGGATATTCAATCCCTTAGTGGTAGAGGAACTGCAGAAGACACCTATGTGGCTGTATTTCAAGACTACAGGACAGATTTGGATTGAACATGCAAGCTCTCTAATGCTGGAGACAAGCTGAAAATATAAAGGCAATGTACTGCAGTTTTAGCTCACGGAACAGGAGGTTGTTATCACCTAGGTATGTCCCTGGGCTATCCTGCAAATAAGGATTGAGTGTGACAGCTATGAAATCTCTCAAATTTTTACCTCCTCCTGTGGTTAGACATGCACTTAAGAGGCATTTGATCTCTGTTTATTTCATAAAATAGTTCAGCATAGATCTTCCAAGATAGATGAATGCAGAAGATGCTTCATCACCAAAGAATGTAAATACATTATATTACTGGAAGCATAATCAGGGAAGTTGTAGGCATGCATTTAAATACTTCACTTCAGTCCTTTTTCTCATTAGCAGGAATTTGATTAATAGGATCTCTGCAGCTTCATTTGTTAAGTTCAGTTAAAAAAAAAGGTCAAGGAAACTAACTTTTGATGTAAAATGTCAGAGTTTTCTGCCAGAGATTTCCATTTCATTTCCTATAATACTCAAATCTGGATGCATAGAAAAAATGCAAGTATGTGGATATAACTTCTTGTGAGAGTCAAAAAGATATGTGTCATTCAAATGGTCAACCAAAGTATTTCTCTACTGTTTAATGCATTTTTCATATGTATTTTGCTTCTTTTTGTTATAGCTTCTTACAGAGTCAAGAATATTTCTAAATCATCTGGACAGATTTAATAAATTCTGTAAAAAATATAAAGAGCCATGTTTATGTATAGTTTTACTATAGAAAGAGTATAGTAAGTATAAAATATTTTTGGTTAAAGACAACCAAAGCATTCAACGTCTGCAGCCTGAAGACACCTTTGGTATCCTCAGCAATTTCTACATTAGCTATGACCTTTTAAAGAGAAGCTTCTCACTAAAAAGTTGTCTTAGGAGGAAATAGAACACTTTAAACTTCAAGGAAAACTGTTTACTTTTTCTTAATTAGTCTTCTAAAACTAAGTCCAGAGAGCAACAAAACTTATGTCATTGTGCTTGAATATATGTAGTTGTCCACATACTCACTCCTCCCAACATCCAATGAGACTGAGAGTATCATCCAAATGCTTCTTGAACTCTGTCAGGCTTGGTGCTGTGACCACTTCCCTGGGGAGCCTGTTCCAGCAATCAACCACCCTCTGGGCGAACAACCTTTTTCTAATGAATTCTTAGCTCCTGCTAAGCCCAGAGCTAGAATTCTTGTATGGGAAGTGAAACAGAATTTGAATACAGATCTGAAGGTTGCATTTATTTGGGCCACTTTTGCAGTACATGCATAAAAAATACCAAATAAATGTAAACATATTTTATTTTTATATAAATTTATTATAAATGTATACATATAGTAGTTGATGTGGCAGTGTTAGGTCTACTGTTGGACTCGTTGGTCTTAAAGGTCTTTTCCAACCTAAATGATTCTATGATTCCATAAACATTTCTCTATAAGCCTTTGAAAGGATTTTCAGCCACTGGCAATCAAAGACGTTTCAAGGCATGAAAATGAACCTTGTAGGAACGTGTGCCATCCTTTGACACACAATATGACACCTTGTATGACACACACTGTATGACTCCTGTTGAAGCTGATGTTAAAAATGTTTATTGATATTTGTAAGAGTTGCAGTTCTTTTATTTTCATTGTTAAGACAAAGTCATGACAGTGACCTGCAGAACCTCCTACTGCATATTTAACTAGGCAGCTGCACATAATTCAGACACAAGAAAATTATTGTCTCTCCACACCTTTCATCAAAGAGAGAAAAATTCAACACTCTGACAATGTGTCATATAATAAAAAAAATTACTACTTTGGTAAAAAATACTATACTGTACTTTCATGATCCCTTTTGTCTGCTTTTTCCTGTTCTAGTCATGCTATTGATCTAAAATAGAGAGTTAATTGTATTGTGAATTACTGTTGAAGGCATGCAACCAAGAAAAGTTTCAGATCCATAATGAGAGGATTTGAAGGCATGGAGGGCATGGACATATTCCTACAACCTAGGAGGATGCTGAGGAACAGAAAGATATTCTCATTGTAGAATTAATTTTTCAGCATACCTATGTGTGGCAAACATCATCTCTTGTGGCAGAGATGCAGGTTTCTGCTCCGTTTAGATCAATGCCATAGCCACATCTACTGATTCCTTTTGGTAATGGAAAAGGAGGGGAGGGCAGGTAGTGGACAGTCTCTCCTGCTGCAGCTCTCTGTGGCAAATAGTCAGAATTCTACAGTATTGCTTTGACACAGTGAAGAATTGATGAGGCTGGTTGAGAAAAACATGAGCTGGGCCTCTTGCTTGTCTTCCACCTGGCTCAAGCAAGGCCTAACAACTGAATTACGGCTGGAGTGAAGCAGAGGTCTCATGGCCTGATGATGTTTCAGTGAGGCACAGAAGAACACCTGTACCAGCTGACAGCCACACTCCTTTCACTGTGAAAAACAAGCCTTGTTATAAATCTGGTCCATTAATGAGATAAGGATGTGCACAAAGATCTTCTGATGAAGGTCACAGAGCCTCTACCACCCCTTCAGTATGTGAAGGAGGACAAAAGTGTTTATTTTACCTCTTTTGTCAACTATAAATTCTGACCAAAAGTAACTGAGACTCTTATTAAGCTCCATTAACATATAAACTTACACACCCCTCGAGATGCAAACAAAGACGAGCATGGGACATGTAATGCATGTATGAGTAAAGTCACTAAACACCATCTATAACATGTGATTGTTCCATCCCCTTGGGATGGGCCAAAATTTGTAGTATAAAAGGGGGGTTTCCAGGGCAGAAAGGGCTGGAGGGGGAAAATACCTCTGTGAGGGAAAAACACCTCTGGAGGGGAAAAACATCTCTTTCTGCTCAGGATTGGTTGACAGACTGTGTTCCTTCTCTTCTCATGAAGGGACACCTTTAGATGATCATTGCACCTCAAACTGTGTTGGAGTATACCCAGAAGTATATAAGATATAGATCTCTCTTACTGTGGTTTCTGTCATGACACATATCAACACTCTGTAGTAAGTGCATTTGTAACTGGCAATCCTGAACCTCCTTTCTGGTTGCTTCAATAAACTGCATTATTTGTGAATCTAGATCATGCAAAGTCCTTATTGAATGTGATCAAACCTACAGTACTGGATTGGTAAACTGCATGTTTGTGCATCTGTGCTCAGGTAAGCTCTTCTTTTGAACTAAACCAGAGTTATAGTGCTAAATTGGCTATAATCAGAAATTAAGCCCAGCTGCACCCAGTCCCTCTGACCCCTGAGGACCAGCTGGAATGCAAGGAGGCTTATTTTCTGCTGAATTCCTATACCCTTCATGCAACAATCTGCTACTTGGTCAGTGCCATCTGATAAAAAAACTAAGCCTCAGTTTTTCATTTTCCACATTAATATCCTTGTCATTAGGGTTTGAAATTATCCACTTGAAATTATGCTCACTGGGTATATCTACAGGTCTTTGTAGACTGTGAAGGAATGAACCTTGGTTCCTAGGCCAGGTGGTGTGGATGTGACTACATTCTTACTGCTCAAAGGTAACAGCTCCCACAGAAGGCTGACTTCAGCCATGCTCTCTGTGGACCCAGCAGAAAATTAGCCTCTATCGGGAGGGAACTGATTCACTCTAGACGAGATACCATGAGTAGCATAGTACAAACACAGCATGGATGCGCAGGAAACTAGCAGTTATGAGCAAATAGATATAAAAGTGAAATGAGTGGAGGCATTTAGTGAATTTTTACACGAACAAACACCTTCAACAAGTGAGAACGTGAGGAGCTCCTCAAATTCCCCTAGTTTTTGTTTAGATCAGTCACCTAATGTTTTGGGGCAAGTCTCTTCCTCAAAAGGGGACAAGCAGCAAACACAAATCCAAATCTCAAGCATCAGTCATTAATGTATATTATGGAGTAACATTTTGTTTTTTTCTGCAACATATAGCCCAGGATTTGCACACTTAGCTCTTGAGATGCTTTCAAATGGTATGTCCGTTGCACAAAAAGGCACCTGCCCGATCGGGTATGAGTATTTTTAAACAGAAAGACAGGAGCTGTAATATTCAGTGATGCAAAAAACCTGCGTGGACTTTGCCCGAGGCAATATCTTTGACCTAGATTTGTTGCCTTTGGTTTTTAGACAAATTATAATTTAATATTCATAATCTCTTGCATGCTGAGCTGTTAGCTGAGGACAGTATCACCTATAAATAACTTCAAATAAATAAGCACAACCACATAGGAAAAATGGCAAAATGGAAATGGGATATGTTTGAACTGCAGAAATAAATAAAATGAGGTACCTACCTAGTAGCTCTGCTTCAGAAATTTAATAGCCTGCAATGACTGATACCATGACAGAATTGAGCTGACAATTTTATGTCAGGGAGATATTAGTCTGTCTTGAATTATTCCAGACTAATAAGCACATTAGTATTGTGTTGCTCATTTATCTATGTCTACAGTTTAACAGAAAAAGGAAAAAGAAAATTATTAAAAGGTGAAGACAAAATACACAAGTAGGTCCATTTGGCCATAAGAACACTGTCTCTTGTCCCTTTTTACTTTAGAAAATAATTCTTACAATTAGTAATTTAAAAGGCAGCCTCCTTTTTATTACACTGACACCATACCTTTGTAGCTTTGAGATCAAAGAAATAAACAGCTGTGGCAAATGAATCCAACCAACTAGCCTGGTAGCTCCTCATGGGGAAGAAATGGATTGTGGCAAGACATCTGTAGAATTTTCCTAAGGCCATTGTGATACAGTAGCTTAAAAAATGACATACAGTTTTGCAGCCTTCCAGTCATCACTTAGATTAGGTTAACAGAAAAATCGTTCTTTGTAACGAGAATAACAAATGGCAATAAAAAATATTGGTACTTCAGCAGAAACATACTTACTCAAATCGCATTTGCTCACCCCCCACAGAGAGGAGAGAAAACCTTTTAGCACTCTTAAAAGTGAGAGACAACAGCACTGTCTAGAGCCAAGTGTTTCAGAGATGAGGGCAATGTGTGAACCATCCCTCGGCAGCGCAGCCAGCGCTCCCGATCCCCACCCTGGGCCGAGGGGCTGAGCAGGCTGCCAGCCCTGCTGTTCCTTTGTGCTAGTGAAGATGATGGTTTTATAATGCAAATGAAGGTCGACTGAAAACCTTTGCACCTATTTCCCTCCTGACGACCTGCACCACTCTTCTCTCCTCTGAGACCTGGGATCTCCTTGATGAAAAAAGTATTCACTTTTACTATGGCTGCTCTTGGTGACTGTGACAAGGCACCTGCTTCTCTGTAGACATCTCCTGCCTGATTCAGCATAGACCAAGGAAATTACTGGAATCAAAGAAAAAAAGGATTGAGTGCCTATTCCTGCTAACACCACAGCATTTCTGAAGTATAGCAACCGCAGAATTACTCATCTTGTTCAGTCAGGAATGTTCTCCTTCCCCAAAAAAAATCTCCAATCTTTGGGGTCTAGAATTTCCCCTAACCAGAAAACCGTAACAGTCATGCAGATCGAAGGGCACAATCTAGTTTTTTGCCCTTGCTGTGGTTTATCATGTTGACACCACAGAAATACAGTATTTTCTGGTCTTGACAGAAATGCCTTGCTGTATCTGCAAGAAGCATTGCCATCACCAGGAGCCATAACCTTGTGCTGCCTGGAAAGGCTGTGCAGTGCAACACACAGTACTGCCACGGTATGCAGCAGAAGTTTTGCCATTCTGCAAAGGGCTTTTGCTCCTGATCTCTCAGTACATAAAGGTTCTCCTACATTAGAAGAATCATGGAATAATACCCCTACAGTGTACTTTTATATCAGAACATTCTTGGAGCAATACCCCCTACAGCATACACCCATACAATTGAGATTAGCCTCTGCTTCTAAGCTCTAGTATTAGCATAAATGATAGCTGAAATGTAGCAAATTTTATCTTTAAGAGAGCAGACTATAGATTATATAATGTTCCAAAATGACTAAATGTCCCTGATGAATTTATACTAACTTGCTTATTGAGCAAAACTAGAGCTTTTTTGCTACTTAACAATGTGTCTTTCAGCAAACAATTTCCTATAACCGACTGAAGGAAACTTACTGATGAACTTCACTGTAAAAATAAACATTGGAAGTAGAAAAAAAAGCTATACACAGAAAACGGATGAAGAAAAAAATCAGGACTATCTTCAGTTGATAAAGCCAGAAGGAATACTTTGCCTAAATGACAATGATGTGCTGTCCTGAGAGCACATACGAAGCACATACTAAATGGAGCAATGTGCACAAGACATTTTTCATGAGGATTGACTATGTGGGAGGAGGAGGAAACACTAAAAGAGCTTCAGCTGAGAAAGAAACTACTGGTAATTATCTTGTATTGTCACCAAACTCCATATGTAAATATCCAGTAATGAGCTTATGGATCCTGAGGTTAGAAACTGTTCAGCTTCAGAAACTGAGTGTGAAGATCTAATCTTGTGTTCAGCTATTCCAGAGCCAATTCCATTTAAAGGACTAGATGTATCTGAACATGAACTATCAAAACTATGAAAGGTCTGTGGAAGGCATAGAGTTGCTGTTTTCTTAATGAGCACAATTAGCACTAGAAGCAAATGGAATTTCAGGAGTCTCCATCTTGACTGAGCAATTAGATCTGCTTCTGGTATACAAAACTGAACTAGGATTTTTGCACTGGCGTAACTGGATGAAATTGTGAAGGTTTGTTAGGCAAGAGTTAGACTAGTTTATTGCCTTACTGTCCTTACATTTTTATGAAAAATAAAATATTTTATTTCTATTAATAACGACTATTTATCTCTAATGTAAAGTAAGAAGCATGCCTGTTTCCTATATAACACATTAAATTAGTTAGCATATATATTATGGATACAAATTCAAATCTTGATTCAAATCCATTTTTCTTAATTTGAGTAAAGAAGCTTTCTCTAGAGGAAAACATAAATCTTACCTCACGATGTCCTTCCAGAGCCAGTGATTGTTAGGAATGTGTCAAGATGAAATTACTTTTGCCCATAAGGAATCTCATCTTTTAATACTTTTAGGTTGACACTAATATTTTGTTCGGATGCCAGAATCAAAAGAATAGATTTTCTGCCCCAAAAGCTTGGGCAGGGCCAAAAGCTTGACAGCCTGACACTGGCTTGGAGGTAGAGCAGATAAGGTATGCTCTGATGGAATAGACCGTGATGTTTCAAATGCTACTTTGCTGAGGACAGTATATTCCATTTAAAATACCTCATATTTTAATTTTCACTGTATTCAAGATGAGTTCCAAGGGACGCCCATCTGTGACTTGGCAGGTCCATCCCAAGGCAGACTTCTGCAGCTGGCTGCTGAATGGTTGCAGAGAAACCCACAAGTAATGCTTGTTTTACCAACCTCCAGGTTCTGATAGTTTTTGGTTTACTGGCAGGCTGATTTAAATTTGAGCTTTCATATTCAGTTATTTTCATTTAAGACTCAAAACACATAGGTACATGATAATGTAGTGAGCTAGAAGTGTTTTTTGCCTTCTTTAACTCACGTTTTACTCCCTGAATTCAAGTTCTGATTAAACAGTGGTCACCATGAGGTATACAGGGGATAGCACAAAAAATTAAAATTCTCCAGCTGAAAAGAAAAACAAAGATGGAGAATAGAATGTAAGAAGATAATAAATGAAAAAAAAATAAACAAAAATGAAGAATAAGAAATTTTAAGAATTCTTAAGCAGTAATATTGTTATTGACAGTAAACAAATACTATTCTATAACTGGGGAGTGGTGCATTCAAAGTAGAAAAAGGTAAATATTTGGTGTATTTTCCACTTGTCAGACTACTTTCTGTTAGATTCAATGTAAATCCACAATTTTGCATTATTTTATATGACTTGTAGTGCTCAGGTCTCTATAGTTGCTTCTGAGTGTAGTTGCTAGGCATAGACATACTTGCAAATTCTGATTTATGCTGCAGTGGTACTCTAGGAGGAAACAGTTATCCAAAGAAAAGTCCTCAAACCTCAAAGAATTAACAATTACTTTATTTTTTCTTTTTATTTGCAAAAAAAATGCTAAAAAAGTCAAGCCTTGCAGGCGGTGGAACCTTCAGGATAACATACAGTGCTGCCTTGTGCAGGATGAGGACAGACAGAAACAGGCACTGAGAAGGCACAAACTGCCCTTATTCATCTGAAACTAGGCCCTGCTAGACTAAAGACTAACACTGTTAACCCTTTCAACACCAAGGGGTAACATTAGGAAAAGCAGGCTGACCCCCATGCTCTCCATGCTCTGCTTTTCTGAATGGACTTACCACTCAAACAGGCCTGCAAGTTTGGGGGGAAAAAAAGTCAAGTATTTTCTCTGGGGTTTTGGTTTTACCAGGGTCACTGGCTCCATTCTCAGTAGCAGTGTGGGGGTCTACATTAGAGCTGAAGATTCAATGTTCAATCTGCTTTAACCTTAGGAAGCTAAGAAACAGTTACAATTACAGAATTCTATCCCAAAAGACAGAAGTCAAGCTTATCTACATCTGAGCAGAATTCTCTTACCTCCTTTCTTGCTCTTCTATTGTCAAAAACCAAAGGCAAGTCTTCCTCCCTATGCAACAAGAATGTCTTGAGAGGCAATTATTAGCTTAAGGAATTGGTTAGCCCTTAAAATTTCTCAAAAGCAGTGCTATGCAGACCTCTCAAACTAGTTCCAGCTTTTGGCAGACTTGCCACCAAATTGTGATCAACCACCAGGAGGCAGGATGCAGATGTACTGCATTGCCTATGGGGGATCCCTGTCCTTTCACCTTCCAGATGCAGCTTCCAACAGTGCTGCCCACATATAAGAATATCTTATATCATAGGTAGGTCTACAACTAACGTTAACCCCCAGCTTAATCATACAAGACTTAATTTAAGCTCGTGAGTGATATCTGTTAAATGAAGGCCTAAATTAGAAATAGTTTACTCAGAGGTAACAAAGGCATCTAACAATCTACAAGAGGATTTTTTATAGATAAAAAGAGACTCAGTAGAGCATCACCATACGAAATAAAAATACCTGCGCAAGTTTCATGTAGAAACCTCCCAAGTTTTGGCAAGGGACACTGTTGTTGTCTGTTGTTTCATGATTTGCATGTAGGTAAGCCCACTGTAAGTTAGAAATTCATGCTGTAGGGTTGATACTCTGGCTACAGGTCTTCCACAGATTGACGAGGCATTTTTAGTTCTACTAGCTTAGAAAAAGATAGACTGCAGCTTCCTTATTTGTAAATACTTCCCACAGGGAGAAGGGCTGTTCACCTTCAAGTTTTCCAGCGGATAGATTGTGAAAAATGAATGAGACTTATTTACAAGCTCAATTTAAAAGAATTGATCATCAGAAAAACAAGAGGATTTTCCTTTGCTCAGGGGAGACTTAGCAAATGGAATAAGACACAGAAAGGACTGATAAGAACAGTCAGCAGAAATTGCTTCAAAATAAACAAAGGAAAGAATTTAGAAGAAAAAATGTGAAGTATAACTGCTGGCTACAAATACAGATGGGACACCTTCTTTCTTAAGCTTTTGTGTTCTCTGTACAACACTAAAAACACTAAATAGATTCTTCTAGCTCACACATACATATATTAATTCAAATTGGAAGCACATTCTAGGGAAAAATCAGTTCTCTGGTATAATAGCTAACAGACTGAAATTTATTTGTTCACTTAAATACTCGTATTGTCTTCAGTAGGGACTATCACATGCATATCCAGCTGCTATTAGATCATTTTATTCCAGACTATATGTATTCTGGAGTCCCTAGTGACAATTACAAAATTCAACCACAAGCTATTGTTGAACTGTATGTATCTCCCATCTCTTTAAAAAGCTTAGGCTAGCATGACCATAATTATTAAAAAAAACTTTACATTACCATCCCAGGCTTAAAAGTTTATTCAAATCTAATCTCTTCAAGATCAAGTTAGTCATGATCATGTTTCTAATTGAGTATTTTGATTTTAAATTCACTGTAGATACAAATGAAGATGTCTAATGTAAGCTAATGATGGCTGAAAAAGGAATAAGTTCTTGTGCAATTTTTGCATTTTGTTTGAGAAAAAAATAATTACTTTGTAATCACACAAAAATAATGGATAAAATATATTTTTTTAAAAAGGAAGAAAAATAAAAGCCTTCTATTAACCTAAAAATGACCTACTACCTTGAATAATAATGCTGCCACTAACACTTATATTAAATGCTCTAAACTGAGAATTCTGTAACTCTGACAGGCCTGACTTCTACTTGAAGAAAAAGCCCACATACATTTTAGTAAGGATAATATCTTATCATCATCATCATGGCCAGTCTTTGCAAACGAAGATTTGGAAAATGTCACTACCCACGTTTGCTACAAGCGCGCTGGTGATACAGGGCTTTGCAAATGCGGGTAAGGCCTTCGAGCCTGCGCAATGGATTTTTTAGGTGAGACAGCCTGCGCTGAACTGAGCCCACCCATTAATCCTAAGGTTCATCTGTCGGGACCAAGCGAGCTTGGATGGTGGCAGCAATGTCCTCAGGACGTAGGTTTGTTTAGAGTGACCTTTTCAATATCTTCTACTTTTCAGTAATAAGAAGCTGCGACGCACAACTAAAGCTACAATGCACAAGGACAAAAATGTTTGATTTCTTTCTCGAAAGAGGCTAGGACATCCAGGCATATGGATCCTGGCACTCCAGGTGACACTACATAGGGAATGTCATACCAGTAGTAGGAGACAAAGCACCAGCTCTCTGTGTTGTCATGTTGAAAATGGCAGGGAGTCTTTGTCCCAACTTCTACTGCCTGAAAAACAGAAACTGAACCTGCCAAATAGGGAAAGCAAGCAGTCTGGATTTCAGGGGTTAAATGCAGTAAATGATTAAACACAGCTCTCCTCCTGATTCTTTGGTGAACCTTCAGCTCTCAACAGGAGTCAGTGTTTCTATAGCAGAGATGGCTGGGTGTCCTGGAGTGTCTCAGTCTGTCTTTTTCATTGTTTCTTATTCACTACAAAACATATCCAGCATTTGAAAATTTGACATCTGCCAAGGATAGGTGTTAAATGACTCAATCAAATACACAATAGTAGTGAAAAAATACAGTTCCTGAAGCATGAGATGTAGGATACCATTAAGTTTTAATGATTCACATCATCTGCTCACATTGACTTTGGCTGAGGATTTCATGGAAAAAGAAAAGTTGGAAAGAAGAAAAGGAACACAGAAGAGACATGGAAAATCTACTTCAAGGTCCCAGTTTGCCTTTGTAATCTGGGCAAATCATTAGGTCTAGGTTCTTATGGAACTGAGGTGAGCCAGCTTCCTGCAGGCAGTTTGCTTCATATAGGTTCTCCCCTCCAGAATATGATCAGCAATTACTACAGTAGTTTTGCCTTATGCCTTTCTGATTGGATGTTGAGCCACCAGATTTCAAGTCTCACCTACAAATTAAGCAGAGCAGGACTTTAAATCTAGCTTTTCCATCCTAGAAATAATTGAACCTAAATTTTTGATTCATCAGAATGTGCATAAACCTATATATGCTCTGCTAAGCCTGTATCTACTGAAAGTCAGCAACCACCTTAGAGGTGCTCTCCATGCACACAAAAGACAGGGCCCAGCTAAGGAGACAGACTAATTTTGGGCAGGTTTTGGCTTCAGTCTTAATTCTAGCCCAATGACAAGGGGATGATTTAAGTGGTTTTGGAGTTCTGTTAATGTCACCTGGCAAAAAAAGACCAGAAGCAGCTCAGCGATGTATCTGAGCACATCTACAGCAGTTAGGCACCCATTGGGCAAAGTTGCATGTATTTGCACTGTTCCCAATACAATGGCTCACAGATACTAGAGAGGCTTTGAATATGGATGTTCAATGAATTTGGAGAAGCTACTCAGTTTCAACAGCAATTCAAATTTCTTAGAATCTAGTTTGCTTCTCCGTGGCACAAACATAATAACAGAGTCTCACCATGTAGCCTAACATCACAGAACTTCTTATAAAGAGATGTAGGACAACATGCTTGGAAACCTCTGCAGTGTCTTTAGGAGCCATTCCCAGAGCTGCTGGAGCTCTGTGAAAGCTGGCATCAGGGTCCCAATGACAGAACTGGAGTTGAGCGAGTCACTGTGGTCATTTAAAGGCAGGAGTTAAGTTTGAATGTAGGACTTTATCTTGCAAGGGGTAAAATAAGAGATTTCTTCTAACTAAGCAATATTACTCAATAATTTACCATTTGTACTTTGGCCCACACAACAATTATATTTTTGATACAGGTCACAAAACACGATTTCATTGGAGATACTGGAACTCATACTATAGTTTTATGGTTTTTTATTTCTTAATGGGACCAGGGCAGAGATGACAAGTTTTAATGTATTAAAGGTTTACATACCTGAGAGGCATAAGGTTTTCCTGCCTCACAATCTGATTTTCCATTCCATCATCCTCCTATGTTGATCACCATGCTCTGCAAGTTTTTCTGGTTTAGGTTAAAAAATTAAATCTTTGCAATAAGCATTTCCAAAACTCCAGTAATCAAGTGTCCTCTTGTTAACAGACAAATGTCTTACAGAACTGGATTCAAAACAGACAGAAATGGCTTCTAATAGTATTAAATAAAGTAAGAAAAGCAAACACCAAGAAAATTTCAAGAGTTCAGAGCATCAATCCCAAAAGCTGGAAGAAAAGCAATGCAGCACTCCATCTCTAACGTAAGGAATCATTTAGCATGACACTTGAACGGCTGTGACAATACAAATCTGCTAATGTGGTATTAGTTGAACCAATTTAGAGAGCAAATTAGAATAAAAGGGTGTCTTGCATGTCAAATTGCTATGGACATCCAAGGCGAGGCAGAGAAACAGCTGTGAAAAATGCTCTTTTAGCAGTAGAAAAGGCAAGGTTACACAGGGTAAAAAGAAACCCCATTGAATACAAGGCTGGACAATGCTCTGTCATACAAGCAGGAAGATGTATTTCCAAACACACCATTATTGATTTTCAAATTCTACCTTCTCCAATGGCCTCATTAAATCTTTGGGGGGGTGTGTTTGCCTTTTTTTTTTTTGTTTTGTTTCGTTCTGTTTTTGTTTGTTTGTTTGTTTGGGGTTTTTTGGGGTAATGTTTTTTTGTTGTTGGGCTTTTTTTTTTCCCAGTAGGATTACCATAAACATACTGTGGCAATGTTTAAATGGAGACACAAACTGCAGCTCTCTGGGACACACAACATATAACCTGGGAGCTAGAAACAGTCCTTAGCAGAGCTGACACATACCCACTGCAGACTGGAAAGCTTGAAGCACCTTATATCCAAAGCAATGGGGACTTTCCCTGTCCTGGTGCAGCCTTGCATCTAAAATAGCAAAATGTTATGATTTAATATTCCCAAGTAAATTTTCTATTTTTTTTTGTTTGTTTCTTTAAAAGTGCTTCCTCCCATTCTGCTCCTCTTTTCCCAGATCCTTGAGCCCCTGGTCATGATATAACAGAAAAGACAGCTGAGAGAAACAATTCTCTCAGCAAGGAACAAAAATGGAGGTTTTATTCCTATTCTTTATAAAAACTGGCATGTAAAAAAGAATAGTACAAATCAAAATGCAGATACAGGAATATGTATTTGAGGAGACACAAGCACCACAGTGAGGAGGATTTTGTTTTCACCTTTTCTCTTTAATCCCTTTCATAGTTTATTGAATGTAATCAAGCAAAGTAAAGGCAGTGAAGGGTTTTATAAGGAAGGGACAGTTCCCTTGTCACTGGAAGAGACTATGTTACAACAGGATTTTAGAAATTTAGGTAATTTAGCAAGTCCTAAAGAGAAAAAAATGCCTGTAGTTAAAGCAGATTGCTTTGCTAGGGCCCAATGTCTGATTCAAAAGTCAGAAAAAGAACTCAAGTGCATGTATGTTTGTATTCATATTCATATTAATTAATTTAAACTGAGGTTTTTTTCAGGTGAAATGACTATAAGTTAAAATGGTAAAGAAAAAGAAGAAATACTGCTTGCCCAAGCAGATAAAAAGATTAAACATATTAAGTCCACAGTCTACGAACAAAAATTAGACTCCTTTCCAGAAGTTATAGTAAGTTCTTTAACATAGTTAGAGGCAGGTATCAGGAGGTAAGATTACATTAGTTACATTCACTGTTAATTTCAAAGTACGAATGCATGTGATTTTACTTCTGCTCATACTATTGTAATTGCATTATTTATTTAATTAGTATTAAAATATAAGCTAACTATAACAAATTCAGTTCCTTAGTGTTCACTAAGTTCACTTCAGCCTGCTGCCCAGTGTAAGTATGAGCCAGATTGCCTGCCAAGAATAGCCTGTCTACTTCAGCCAAGAAGTGGGGCAAATAAGCTCTGCTGGTAAGGATAGGCACTTTTCAGTCTCTAACCTGGCTTGCTTATAAGAACTTTAAATTTTATTATATCACACTGTTGCTGGCAGTGTTGACATACCCTCATTTTAACGACTCTGCGAACAGCAAGAAGCCATCAGCCAAACACACCGTGGCTCTCAAAAACAGCTCCAGAGCTGTGAGCCGCTCATGAATAGCCGTCTCTGTGAAGGCAGCATGATTTATAATCAGTATAGAGAGTCCCTGTGATTAATATTCATGCTACACATCCCAGAATAAATAGGAGATGCCAGTCTGATTCAAAGCCCTCTGAAACTGATGGAAACCCTTCCATTGACTGCCATGGGCTCTGGGTCAAGCCCCAAGCGTCCAAGTGTGTTTACACCTTTTAAAAAAGAAGGAATTCACTCTCCACATGTTTCAGTCCCTCACATTTATTGTCAGCAAACCTCTGGTAAAAAATGCCTTCCTCTGCAATGAGACTCACTGAAGCTAGTAGGAGCTATATATACAGAGACTGAGGACAAAATTCCAATGTAAAACCAATAGCAAACTGGAAAGAAACTTGATTTTGAAACCACACAAGACAAAATGCAATGATAAAATGAATGTTTCTTTGTAAGAAGTATAAAATAACTCAGATTTTGTATACCTGCAGGTTAAAAAAATTTTCAATGAGGCACATTGGACCTTCATAATATAACATTAAAAGAACCCACTCATATAAATCTAATACCATTATAACCATCTTCCTTGAACACTGTAATTATATCCTCCAAGGATAAGTACCCAAATGTTAATTAAATATGGCCATCTACGTTATTTTATGCAAAGATTTTTTTTACTTATTAAAGGAATTTAATACTACTCATAGATGTCTTTGTTAAATGCAGATTGACAAGGAAGTTAAAGAATAAAGCCTCATTTATTTTTATGCTATTTATAAATTTTCTGAAGCCTAAGTCCTCTCACAATAGTGTACAGTAATTGGCTTAAAACTACCTTCAAATACTTTCCACCACATCTTTTACGTGAACCACCTTGCAAAGCCCACAATGTCTACAAATCATTTTACAGTGATTATCCAAAAAAATACTATGGAATTAAATAAAAGGAGATCGATATGGATCCTCCTCCCCAAGCAATGAAATCCTAGCACCATACAAAATATCACGACTTAAAACTGAGTGCTGACTCTCCTTCTCTCTCTTTCCTTTTAATAACCAAACAAATTATTTTCTAAAGCATGACTGTTAATACACAGATTGGTTTTGAGAGTAGTGTTCAACAGTAATATTTTTCCTGCATTTTGTTCAAGAAGAAAAATATAAAGTAAAAAAAAAAGAAAAAGGAAAAAGATACAGAAAATAAAAAGTCCTAAGGTAAATTAACAGTGAGTCCCCACGGAGGCAAAAGTGGACATTTCGCGACGGATGGTACTGAAAGGAGAGAGCTCCAGTTCCGTGGTGTACTCATTGTCATTGTCATCACTTGTCACTGTGGAAGACTTCTGGATGCATTCATCACAGCAGCAACAGCAACACTCCATAAAGGCCCGGCTGAAAGGTTTACAGAGGCAGAAGAGGAGAACTGGGGTAACACAGGACTTAAAGAACAAAAGGAACTGGCTAATGAGATGGAGGAGGTCCATAGTTTGTCGTGAGACCCCTGTGGACATGTAGGCAGTCACAATGTTGCAAATGTTTTCCGGAATGATGCAAAACCCATACAAAATGGTCAGAGCCACCACTGTGCAGTTCATCTGACTTTCCAGCTGAATTTGTCGCTTGTTCCCCCTTGTGCAAGCCTTTTCAGCCCTCCTGATTTTCCTTGCTGTCACCAAGGAGCAGGTAATAGTGAACAGGGTAGGCAAACAAAAATAGCAGCCAAAGTACCACCAGAGTCGTGCCCCATCATAGGTGAGAGCTAACACGTAGATGGTGTCGGGCAGTGCAGTGGATATCTTCACCACGCAGCGCTCACCCGGGGGGCTGCCACTGTACTCGGGGTCCTCCTTGGCCAGCTGGCGCAGCACCACCTCCGGCAGTGCCAGCAGCAGGGCACCTACCCAGATGACAGCCAGCTTGGCTGTCGTCGAGGTGCAGTTTTCAATCATCTCATAATACATCTGCACGTTGGTGGCAGCACGAAACCGGTCAATGCAGAGGGCACACAGTGTGAATGTGGTGACTCCAAGAGAGGCCACCTGAGAAGGAGGAAAGGAAACACAAGTTAATATAGGTGCTGTCGGGGGGGGGGGGGGGGGGGGGGGAAGAAGGAAAAAGGGGAAAAAGGGGGAAATGAGAAAAGACAGCTACAAGGGTACAGTCCATTAATCAGTAGAGAGTGGGAAAACATCATATCCTTCAAAAGTCCCCTGTTTCCCTGTTGATGGCAGTCTTCTTAGAGACAGAAGATGAAGGTCTGAACTCATTCTGGCTGAAGAGGGAATTAATATATTGTACATTGGATGAAGGCTCTTACCATTGAGCTCTTCTCTAGAAGAGGTTTATACTCTTCCATAGAGATAGCTCAATTTGTACTCTGGAACACCAGTCAAGTCTAGCCATTTGACCAGCAAAGGCAAAGGCAAACATAGTTTAGGGGTATCAGTGTAAAAAACAGTTAAGCACCACGGTGCTGAGCACCACCAAAAGAAACATCACAAACAGAACTTAGCTTCCCGTGTTTGCTGAGCTATCATCCAGCATGCGTTCTGAAAGAGTACGTTCTTCTGTTTTTCTGTCTAAGAATATTTGTTCCAGCTTGGTGTCATCCTCTCCTGGAGACCCAAGCAAGCACCTGTGCAACTCTGAGTGGAAAATAAAATAGAAGAACTGAGCAAAACTTAAAACTAAACCCTTTCCTTCCCCACTTTTTTCTAAGGGGTGTTTTTCATAAAGATTGGTTCTACCACAGGGGTTGGAATCTTAAATCAAAAGGGGAGATAGGAGCATCTTCCTTCATCAGAAGGAAGAACTTACCAACACAAGTTATCAACCATGCAGGGGATCATAACATTGAAACCTTTCACATCTACAAAACTCAGAAACCCTGGGGATTGGATTAGGCACCTACTGAATTGAGCAGGGTCCAACAAGTATTTTTGTGGACTTAGATTTTAAATGAAATTTTGATGGGATGTAGGCACATAAAGCCACCCCATATTGTCAGTTCAAAGAAACCATACCTGAAATCCTTAGACTTCCCAAGCCTAACTTTGGAACCTTCACTATAATAGTTGAGCTCTAATAATCTATATTCAACATTTTATTTAGAAAAAAAAATCACAGGAAAATCCAGGCTCAATTTCGTAGGAAACATCCTGTGGGAGAGTGTACTGCAGGCCAGGAGAAATGGACAAAGTTTCATTCTTTAAACAATTTAAAGATGGATTGGACAGAGCTCTCAATTATATACTACAAGAAAAAGTACAGAGCAATGCTTATGTTCTCTAGCTTTAATAACAATCATTCTATGTATGAGTAGATATCTTGTACTGTCATGCAATCATTTCCTATAATTTTTTCCTGTTTATAATTCAATTTTCTAAAAATGAAATTTGCAAGATGACTATATACATTTTGGCCCAATTCTATTAACAATAAATTCAACTTCAGTTCAAATTCAAAGCAGAATGCCCATTAACTTCAATTGGAGAAAGATTAAGTGCCCTGTTGCATTTTAATTCACTTATTTTCTTGGGTTTGCATGCTTGTGTTATGCTGCAAATGTGTTGATGCAGAAGAAACTGTTAACTAACATTCCTAATAAATGTAAAAAATGTTTACTTTTATCACGTATAAACCATGTGTCTGTGCAATTAACTGGGAAATCTAAGGTAATACTGGGCAGTTCACTATAATTTTGTTTATCAAAATTTGATGTGTAATGATATATTTCAATTTCATACAGGCAGACATAAAAAATCACTTTCTGATTTCCACCATAATATTGAAATATTACTGTTTATGCATCTCTTGTAAAACGTTCTGCAAAGATAGATAGCACAATTATGCACATTTATATAAATGTATCATTAATTTTGGCCTTCCATATTTAATGGCCATATCAGATTGCTAAAATTGAATATCAATGGAAAATATTAGGCACTTGGGATTAGAACTGTCAGACATCGGCTTGGTTGGAGAATTCTTTGAAGCAGCTTCCTAAAAGATTGAACAAGTAAGATGCAATCTCTTACT
Organism: Neopelma chrysocephalum; assembly: GCF_003984885.1. NCBI lineage: Eukaryota > Metazoa > Chordata > Aves > Passeriformes > Pipridae > Neopelma > Neopelma chrysocephalum. Next base: position 2,641,878 of record NW_020897704.1, read on the forward strand.
AATTAACTTGCAGGAATATTTAATGATGACAAGGCAGTACTGTAAACATTTTTAATAGGCAAACATATTGATTTAGGAAGTTAAACTGTCAGACAAGATTCAAAGAAAGCTTGGTAAATACAGCAAAAATAAAAAACAAAGAAAAATTACAGTTATAGGGAAATCTTAATGAACAGTGATAAACTTAGCTAATGAAATATGATTTTCCTGTATCTCAGCTGAGAGTGACATTTGTAAATTCAAGATTAGTGACTTTGTTTCCAAAATATTCAAATGTGTGAGCAGTATTCAAACTTCCTAGTGACAGCAAAACCTTTAGCCTGAACATGCAAGATGAATAACAAAAGTGTCAGGACAGCTTGCTACAATTACAGGAGACAGGAAAATAACTGAAATTCAGAAATAAATAGGGATCGAAATAAAAATCAGCAGAACAGAAGAAAGCCTGAGTTTTTGTAAATTAACATTTTCCCTCTCAGCTCTTACGTGAGCCTCTTCCCTGCCCCCAACACACTTCTCTTGCTTTAGCATTTCATTGCAAACAGACTGTTACACAGCAGCTAAGACATTAAAACTCTACAGCTGTTAGGGCTGGACTAATGAAAGAAGACGTGCCTACCGTGAACAAACATAACCTACGGGGCTCCTGTCACATTAATTGACCAGCAACTTGGAGGTTTAAGACAGTGAAATAGAGCAAGAGGAAACAACTAAGAATACTGGAAGATGGCTTTGAAAACTCTCCCATGAATTTACTGATGAAATGAGCTAAACAAAGCCAGTGTTTCTCTGGAAAAGGCAATGGTTTCCTATTTTCTATAGATCAGTGGAGTTAGTGATGCAATGGAAAAGCTTGCAAAAACCATACAGTCACACAAGCAGATGAACACAGATTCACTCCAGCTAACTTGTTTAAATGCAGTACAGCAATTTAAGGGTTAGATTACTTACCCCACAATGCAGATTATAAGTAATAGCCAGCAAAATCAATGGGGGCTGCTCAAAATCTATGTGGGTGAGAACTGAACATGCATTCTGCATGTTCACACAATTTCAGTTTAGGGTTATTTCTTCATACCAGTCATACTAATAATTAGAGTTAAGCTGAAAGTGTGGAAGAAGTCAGAGAAGTTTCCTTTTTAATATGTTACATGGCCTTGAAATAACCACAGAATGAAGATAATTCATTTGACAGGGAGTAGGTAAAGCACAAATTAACAAGTCGTAAAGTGGTACAAAGCTGCATGGAGTTTAATGGTGCTCTTCTTGTTGTAACAGCTGAGTGTCTGATGTGCTGTTGCAGTCTTAATTCCAACAACATGGCAGGAAATGAGGCAAGGCAAGGGCAACTCAGGCTCAGTAGTTTTTGATCATCACTTAGTTGTCTGATTTATTACCATATGGTCCCTATGAAGATTCTCCTGCAGTCCCTAGACAGTCAGGATGACATCAGTTAACAACTTTCCCCTATTACATGAAATCAGAGAAGTCCCCAAGTTTCCAACTGAAGGACCACCAATCTGCTTTGAGAAGGTGGTGAAGGAATCCCTGCCTTGAGGATATACCCATGCTATTTGGGCAGAGAATCACTATAGAAGGGATTACCAGCTACCGCATACACATACACAGGACAACATTATTGTTACAAGAAGAGTCTCTTGCATTGACAAGGATGTTACTGGGCACTGTGATGCTCATTCCATACACTGCATAAACCTCTGGTCATTAGCTCACCATGCTGTTAGTCAACTGTGTCCAAACTAATTTGGGAAACTGAGCCCAGAGAAAACCACCAGTAAATACTCATGAAATGCTCAGATTAATTGTATCATTTCTCCTGCCCATCCCTCCAACATATTCATTCCCTTTTTACAAACTTTAACAATTATCAAAATGTTTTCAGGCCTTTCCTGGCTTGTCCTACTTCTCCTCACTGTGGTCCCATGGCTCTTGGCCCTAGCCTCTAGGAGCAGTATCTGTGGCTGACCAGTGAAGATGTAGTACAGTGAGGAAGGGCTGTGGAAATAAGACTCAAATCTCTCTCACTAATTTCTGCTTGACCAGATAAAGGTGATGAAAACCAGAAAGGAAATCAGAAAAGGTGACTTGGGTGAAAAGGTCAACAAAGACCAAATTCTGTACGTGAATATAAAACAGAGGTTGCGTCATTCCATTCAGTGAGACAAAAACCAAGAAGTGATATTGCTGCCATCTGCAAATAAATCTATCTTGAGATACAAAAGTTACTTAAGCCAAAGGACAGTGAATGTAACAAAATGGAAATCAACTGGCCATGAGTTACTCAAGGCTGGAAATGAGAGGGACCATTAATCATCTCAGGCATCATCTTCTCAAGCACACCTGATGGAGAAGTGAGGGGAAACAATGCAGACTAAGTTTATATGGAACAAGATAAATTAGAAGTGTTACAAGAAGTGGCTGCTTCTACCAGCTGAAACTGGATTTTCTAAGACAGAATATACTTGATATGGATAAAACAGAGTTTCTTAAATTACAAGGCACTCTTCCTTCCTTTGTTACAAGGCAAGATGGGTATTTGAAACATTTTCCTGTTGTAATGGGAAAGCTGAACTACAGAAAAGGTTGATAACTACTAGCCAGGCCATCTCTGAGCTCTCAGTAACACCCTGTAGACTCTTTATATCCATTCCTATTATATCATATAAACGACTAATTTTTCCCTGAAGCCATTATAGTCCATCATTTTATTATGGCTGTTCTATAGCCACATCAAACTTCATAGCTTTAGAGCATGTTAATGCAACATACCATGGGGGCTCCTCCAAATTTGTCAGTTTTGCCTAAGATAAATAAACAAAGCTAGTACAGATCACAATACTTTTTTTTTTGTGCAACTCTACACTTACAGTAGAGAGTCCAGTAATAAGACTGGACTATTGCAAAATAAGATCATTTTACTGGAAATAATTTTTTAATATTTATCTAAATTTCTGGTTTCTGTTCTTCTAACAAAAAAGTCCCACTCCCTCACAAAAAAAACAAACAAACAAAAAAAAACCCAACAAAAAAAAACCCACAAAAAACCAACAAAACAAAAGCAAGAAAAACAGTCATTACGATGAAAGAACAAAAATAAGTCTCACAGTATTTCTTCCAAGAAGTGGTACTAAACATTAATGGTTTTATGTTTTAAAATAGGGAAGGGTCACTCAGTTAAAACACTACTGTGGTGTGGCAAAAGTAATTCGGTAGCTAAGGAGAACTGGTGCCAGTGTACCCCTCTGACATTAGCACTTATGCATCCTGGATAAAAATCGACATCACTTTAACTATCTAAAAGATAAGATGGTAATTCTGGAAACTACTATCACAGGGATGTTCTACACACATGGAACAATGGGTACAATATTGTAGTTTCCTTTGTGGTACTATCAACATTTGCATCAAGGAGACACAGAGCACACATGCTTTGTGTGATATTTATCCTTTTGTATATCCTAAGACCCAAATCTTAGTTCGTGAAGCCTAGCCATGATAATATCCTAAGAGTAATACTGTTCAGAATTGGAATCCAATTCCATGAGCTGCTCTTGAATTCTGCTGGAAGCAAAAGCCAACCAGACCATCAGGGCACTGGAAATACTCATTATTACACCACAAGCTTATCTGGGGGTTGGAAAAATCACAAAACACAAAAGGATTTAATTTTTGTTCATTTTCCTGTTTGCACTCTACCATGCTACCATATAGGTAAATTTACTTTACTTTTTTTTTTTTTAATACAGAATCAAGTGTCATCTCCACTGAGGATCTAATTCTCATCATGCTACATAAGGGACTCCTGTACTAATTCTTAATATTAACATGAACTACTGCTAAAAATCTGCTTCTTCCTGCTTTGCAGGAAAAAATCCTGTCATATGGAGAAATGACATCCCAATGCTCAGAGCAGTCGCTGGTGCTGGGATAGCAGATGCTGCCTTTTCCTCTCCACACATACGTAACTTAAATATTACTGACCCAATTTTAGACCTACTCTGACACAAATTCATTTCCATGCTGAAATGCCACATGCAAAGTTTAGCCAAAGGCAAATTTTTATGGACAACTTAGAAGACCCTGCAGACAGGGTTTGCAGAGGAAAGAAAGACTAACAGAACAACCAACATGGCAGACACTATCATTGTGCCATTAGTACCTAAAGGGCAGAGATATATTAACACTTCTGCTTTAAATAATTATTTATTGTGTGATAAGTGCTGGAGTTATTCTGCTCAGTAAAAGACACATGTAGCCATTGTCCTAGAAAACTCTCATGAAGAAGCTTTGAAACTGCAAACATCTCTGAGTATCTTTGCCTATGACCCAGAGGACTCACTGGAGGTTCAGGAGCATAGCTCTGACTAGAGTCAAAGAAGAGACACAAAGAAGATGCCGCACATCAAAAGACACAGAAAAGACAGAAAATACACAGCTTTTATATACTCCCATAAAAAACATATTTGCTTCCCCAAAGTGAAACTTAAAATAGGGATCTCTTCTGACAGCTTTGGAACAGGCAGAGAATGGCCACTTTTTCTGTGCTTCTAACATATCTCTGTTAGAGAGAAAGGAGAAAAAGCCTCACCTCAAATTGCCCTGGAGGGTCAGTTCCAGGGAAAGAGAGTAGTTCATATCCCAGGCCAAATCAATCCCTATGCTTTCTACTAAGAATACTAATTATGATAGCTTTCCTGAGCTGGAAGTTACCCACCAGAAACAGGAGTGATGCCACAAATGGATTGCCAAAAGCACATGCAGAGACTGAGCCTCCTTTTTCAGAGGCTTTCCCTGTCAGCCTGCTCCAGTCATGCCCATCTCATATGCATGATATGGTCCATATGAGGACACCACAAACTTTGTCTTTCTCTTCTTTGTGAGGTGTATGAGAAAGGCAGAGGGGCTCATGTTCACCAGAACTGAGCAGAGAGCTGTGTACCATTACTGGCCTAAGCAACTTCTTGGTCTGTGCTGGACTGCATAGGGCAGTAAATCAGCCTCTGCAAGCCCTCACTCTAGACTATTCCCCAGTTCTAAATCTTTACTCCACTATAAGTAGCTGGATTCAATTTGTTGGCATAGAATGGGATGCCTACTTCCAATGACCCCCCCAAACTCATCGAGTTTCCAGTGTAATCTCCAAGAGTGGAATGCACACAAATTAAGCAAGCTTCCAAAAGATACTTTCTAGTCGTAGCTGACATTTGTCATATTGAGCAAGCTGCTCTGGGCCTTAAACAACTTATTTAATCTCTTCATTACCACCTTCCAGAATTAAAATAAAAAAATAGCAATTCTACTTCACAGTACTAACAGCTGTAAAATATTCAGAAGCACAGTACCAGTACAGATTTTGTCTACATCCACTACATACACTTCTTTCTATTAAGGCCTAGAATAAATCTGTAAGTAGGGAACTACATTGCTCAAAATACTGTGTGTGCTTAAACAAAATGAAAAGGGTCCCACATCAGAAGGTATCAGCCAAAGTCATTGTCTTTGTATTGTGATTTACCCCATATCTCCTGATTCTGAGTGATGCTGAGAAAATGATAGGAAAGAAAAAATAAGCACAGTGTGCAGGTAAACACTTCAGACATGCACAAAAACTAAACTTCTGAACCATCTGCAGAAAAGTGGCAAAATTTTAAGAACAGTTCAGCAGACGATTAAAACTGTAGAGGAAAAGCATATCTCTACACATCCTTATGGGCAGAGTACCTGCATTAGTTGTTCTAATACTCTTTTCAGTTCCCTCTGAGTACACTCAAACCTGCAGGTTAGAATGAACAAACTGTGATAAAATATATGGCTGAAATGACTATTTAATGCACTTGTCACAGATCTTTATTCAGTATAGCAAAACTGCACTTTAAATTAAATACTGTGGAGACCTTCCACTGCTGGAAGCTCAACTTTTACCTATACAAATGTACATCAAGATACCATAAAACATTTTCCCCAGACTGTGTGTGCATATGTGTTATCACTGGCAACAGATGCTTTGTTGAAATTCTGCACAGTACCCATTAAACAGCACAAATAAAAACCAATTGGCCTCAAGAGGTTTAAACAAAGAAAACTCAAGGTATCTCACTGGAATCACTTGAAACCTTTGACATAAAACAAAGCATGCCCAAATTATGTTAAAATGCTGTGATCACTGCATCACTTGATCTGGATAATCAGACATCCCCTGTTCCCTAGTTCTGAAAGTACAAGCTGGTATGACAGAGGGCTCAAGCCAATAAGGGTCTTTGATGCTTGAAAGTAAAATATTTCTGGATATACAAATCTGGGTGAGACATATAGCTCACTAAACAGTGGATGAGGTGAACTGATGTGTAACAAAAACAGATGCAAATCACGGAACTAAGAGACACTTAAAAGAACCAAACACTAGGCAAACTTAGAGAAAACACAGACACAGTTTAAAATTCATCCATCTTCAGGAATATGCTTCTATTTGTATTCCACAAAGGTCTGGAAACCTCTCCTGAAGATAGCTGTCTACAGCTTTCCTTTCAAGAAGCTAAGAAGACTTCTCCCATTGTGTGAGAAGGGGATGAGCCTGTCCAGGTGAGTTACAAGGGAAAAGACAGTGTTGTTCAGCAGCCAGATGAGTGTACCGCTGCGAACAATCCAGAGCTAGGAACAGCAGCTGCTCATATACATGGGTGGATTTCATGACATGCTTCCCATCTGCATCGCTCCTGGTGGTGTCAGTGTCATTGTGTAATGCCTGTGAGGTTAGAAAACACTTGGAAAGTGGTGAACCTTTGCTCTAACTGCCTTCTCTGCCTCAGCAGGGTCAAATTCTGATTTACAGGATACTGTCCTTCTTGCCAAGCTCAAGGCAAACCATGAACAGTCATGATCCACTAGTAGTGTTCAGTATCTGCCACTCATTCTACAATTTATAGAGGGGGAAATCCAGCCTTTTACGTACACTTTCTCAGGTGATGAATATACTTTATATACGTATTATATTTAATGACCACTGAATGAAAAATATACAATCCTGGGAGCAACACAGAACCCCAAGGTTGTATCTTTTTATATCTCCACCTTAGATCTACATTAATTATACTTCCTCAGGGACAAGGAAAATGCTTCACTTATAGACACCAGTAATAATTAAGCCTAAGACAGAGACCAAGCTACTGGTCCATCCCAACTGGACTGGTGCCAGTTCATGAATAAGACCTTAACTCTAGACATCTACAGAACTTTTAAGTGAAAAAATAAGGTTATATTGAAGTATAAAGGGGCATAGCAGCAGATGAACATTTTCAGGATTACAGTGTTGAATTTCAGCAACTACAGCTAAACTGGTTTCAGTTTGACAAATCCTTTACTGCCCAAAGCCAGGCACAGCATAAGCAACTAAGTTTGAAGAACAGTGCGGCCATGCAAATAATTTAAATTACTGATCTTTAATTAGAATGGGCATTACAAAGAATTACTTCTATTTTGCATGTGGATGCACCAAAAAATGTTAGGAAGCATGAAATGTGGCTATAGGAAAGCCCTTGAAACACAAACTACTGTATCTACTGTAATTGAAATGGTTACTCTTGAAACACCACTAAGCCAATTCAGAAATTTTAGAAGCTCCTATCAGTTTCTCAATAAACACAAATTTACTGCATCATGTCTTCTTAAATGCAAATCGATTTAAGTGTACTCTGAGTTTTTCAAACTCAGTGGTATACTACCAGCCTAGAACTCATCTAAGCATAGCACAGCTCCACCCTTATATCACCAGTAATAAACTGTATCACATACGAAAGAAGCAATGACAATTTAGTGGCTACACACGTCATCTTTCTAAACACTTTCTTAAAAATATCACTTGAAAGTTAATTCTGTGTTACTGTGTAACAATGTTCTGCTGAAACTGATACTCTGTATTAATAATAGGTTGCATTGTTCATTTTTGGGGGGATGGGGTGTTGACTTCTTGTCTAGGTTTTTGTTTGTTTTTTCTCTAATATCTCATTTTTAGGACAAGAGGATCAACAGTTATTTCATCAGCTTTCAGTTACAGAATAATGTTGAACATAAGGTTTTGGGAATACAGCAGAGCCAGCCAGAACTACAGGGGCTACCATCCTACCAACAAGCCTTAGTGTTCAGTTCCAGTAAATAAAGCAGACAACCTGAGCGCTGCCGGCAGGACTCCGGCCAGCTGTCTGGGAGCTTCTCTGACAGAGCCTTTGAACAACTGCCAAGAAGCTGCAGTTTAAATGGAGCTGAAGTATTTTTTAAAGGGAAAAGAAAAAAAAAAGAAAAAGCCAAATAAATGTGAGATTTGAACGCTGAAATATAAATTAAGAGCCCATACATCCTGCTGATGGTGCTTTTTACAATCACCTTACAAGCTACTTCACTCCCCCCCTCCATCCGCTTTCCTGATTCACTCGACTTTAGGAAAACATCAAAGCAAAAAAGTTGAAATTCCTCCTAATTCTGAGAGGATGCCTTACAGGATCACTGAGAGCAAGGGAAGTTTGGCAGAACTCTCGCGAGTGTCAGGAAGCGCTGGACGCGCTCAGCTTGAGCCACAGAAATCCCGGTGCCGCTAGATCGCGGCGGCCACTGCCGCCTCCGATGACTGCGGGGCTGTGCCGGGGTCCCGCTCCGCCGCAGGAGCGCCCGTGAAACCCAGACCACGCCGCACTGAGACGTCCCTGGGCCGACAGCAATGACCGACAGGTCAGGCTTGCGGCGAGGGAGCAGCGGAGAGAGGAGCTCGAGACTCGCGTTCCCTCGAGCGGGCGAGTGCGGCCAGTCCGCCCGGGGGCTGCGCGAAAACGCCCGGGGCCGCGCATCCCCACCCAGAGCCATTACCTCGATGTACGGGACGATTTTGCAGGAGAAGTCTTCTAGGAGCCACTTCTTGGTGAGCTCCTGGAAGATGACCAGCGGCAAGCAGAAGAAGACGATGAGGAAGTCCCAAAAGGCCAGGTTGGCCAGCAGGGAGTTGGAGATGCTCCGCATGTAGTAGTTGTGGCAGACGATGCACATCACTGCCATGTTGCCCATGATGCCGATGCCGAAGATCACTACGGAGAGGCACATGACGGCGTAGGCGCCGTAGGACTCCTCGGTCAGCGGGTAGAAGGGGTTGCGGAGGCGGGCGCGGCGCCCCGTGGCGTTCCCGCGGCCCCCGGCGCTGCCCTCACCGCCGGCCGAGCCGTTCAGGGGCAGCCAGCGGGGCCCGCCCGCCCCGCCCCTCTCCGCCGCCGCGCTGGCTCCGGG